>NW_021604767.1:4804266-4829508 GCF_004785775.1 Grammomys surdaster
TTCTTCTTCTTCTTCTTCTTCTTCTTCTTCTTCTTCTTCTTCTTCTTCTTCTTCTTCAATGTAGTCATGAGTGCTGTGGACATATGCTGTCCTCTATGCAGCCTGAACTTAGGTTTGTTCACAAAACTCTGTTAAGCTTCTGCTGTTACTCATGGATTAAGCCCCATATCCTGTAAACATACCTTAGCCATATGCAGAGTTTACTATTGTAATCAAAACTTACAACAAAGGCAATCAGATATAAATATAATGACATGTATAATGAGTATTGTGTTGCTATGTGCTCATAAACCATAAGCCGCTCAAATAAATGCCATTTAATGCCTAATTTTTACATACGCTATGGAAGTATGTTGGTTTTAAGCTCCTTTGGAGAGGCTATAATTAATATTCAGGCAGCCAACAGCTCCCCTACCACATACAATTTAAAAAGCAAAGTTCCTAGATCTCACTTCCCAGTAATTATTATGCAACTACATTTGAGCACTCAATGCCAAACTCTGTACCAGGTGCTTTCCCTTGGTGAAAGCACCACATCACCTCCATCTCCATCATCATCACCAAACAACGTGGATTCTCTGAGTCTCACTCCTAGTCAACAGTCCTAAGCCCTGAAGACTCTTAGTTCTCACTTTGGACAGTCCCTAGCTTTAAGTCCATAAAACCTTTAGTCTCTACACCCACCTGTGGGTTTGTATTAAATAAAGTACTGTCCCAGAAGAATTCTTTCTGCTCACACAGAAAAAGAGAAAGTAGTGGGCCCATGAAAAGTGATACAGAGATAGATAGAGTTAGGAGTATGGAGGAGACAGCAGAGTCCATTGCCCCACAGCCATGAGCTTCAGTGAGTCCCTCTGGGACAAGCTGTCCTCACTGGATAGAAGTGAAAACAGTTCCTTCTGAGCAGAACCAGAAAGAATAGCACGGTGAGGGCTAAGAAGACCAAACAGGCATTCATGTTTATTAACTGCTCGGTATGGACCAGGAATCATGTTAATCTATATATTCTTTTGATTAATATTCACATGTACATTCTGAAATATGAATTAACAGTTAAGAAACAAAGATTGATAAAATAAAAAAGTACCCCCAACTCAAACAGATAGTGAGTGATTGGCTCTGAAACCAAACCTTCCCAAATTCAAACCCAGTGGTCTCAACTACTTTATTCTGCTGCCTTCCTGCAAGGTGCAAACATCTACTGTGTTGCTTAAGTTTATACTGAAAGCAAGGTGGCTAGGCAGCAAGGCAGCCTAGAGGGTAACCTACTTCCATTGTAAGTTTGACAATTTGAGTTGGATCCTCGGAGCCCAAGCAAAAGTGAAAAGAGAGACCACAGGGCACAAAGTTGTCCTCTGGTGTCCACATGCATGCATGCCATAGCATGCTTCCCCTCCCCCTCCCACATGGACAATAATAAACAATACACTATGCTTAAAGCTAACACAGAAATCTTGTTCAAAAGTACAGCAATGAGACATACTCTCTCTTTTCTTTCACTTGCTGTTAGATTTTTTTCTTTATTTTTTCCACAGGCTCTCATGTAGCTGAGGCTAGCTTAAAGCTCACTGTATAGCCAAAGATGACAGTAAACCTCTAATTTCTCCACCTCCTCCACATGAGTGTTTGGAATTACAGGCACTCATCACAATGTGGTTTTACGTGGTGCTGAGAATCAAACTCTGGACTTCAGACAGGTTAGGCCAGCCCTCTACTAACTGTATCATAGCCCGCTTTAGGATTCTTCCAATGCAGTTTTTTTAGAATGCATCCTTTAAAGCCAGTCTTGCTGGTACAGGCCTCTAATTCCAGAACCTGAGAGGCAAAGACAAGAGGATCCAGATTTCAGTCTCATCTTCAGCTACAAAGTAATTTCGAAGCCAGCTTGGGCTTCGTGGGATCCTCTATAAGAAGTATGTATGTTTTTGTGTGTGTGTTATTCTATTATGATATAAGAAGTGTATAATTTTTATATGTATATGCATATGGATCGAGAGATAAGGACATCAGATTTAATCTAAATGTAAATGGAGAGAGGCAGTTGCAGAAAAAAAAATAACAGACTGGGGATGCCAAAGGAACAAGTCACAAATCTCTTTGCCAAATCTGGTCTTAATCACATGGCCAAACACCCATTAGCAGAGCCAGATCCATGGGTGCTTCATGCATCTTCTGGGCTCCCAAGCCTCAGTCTCTGGTGCAGAAGAACTTGGCCTTCACTATGAAAAGCTCAGGCTCACCTAAGGGTACAGGGGGAGTTGGGGAAATCACAGGTGTAGACAGAAAGCACTCTACTCCTTACCTGCTTTGCTAAACATGGAGAAGGATCATACAGGATTGATCTGGGATCTCAGTTGCAAACATCCATGACCAGATGATGATGATTTCAAGTGCCACAATCCTTTTAAGTTAGAGTCAAAAACCCTGCCTTCAGTTAAGTAACCAATCTGTTTAATGGATAGTAGATGGACATTAACTCAAAAGTTCAAATAAAAATTTTGGCTCAGCACTTATGCCTCCCTCACAAGGTCTCCATTCATCATTCCAGTGAATTTATCAAGGTCCGACATACTACTGGGAATCTTGCCAGTTCAGATACATGAACTGTCAGCACATCTCTTTCAGGAACGACTCACATTGACCAAGCTCATGAAGTAGATATATAAACCTGATGGCAGTGGATTACATGTGAAGGGCAATGACCATCATGGGGACTAAAGGGGCTCAAGG
Source organism: Grammomys surdaster (assembly GCF_004785775.1). Taxonomy (NCBI): domain Eukaryota; kingdom Metazoa; phylum Chordata; class Mammalia; order Rodentia; family Muridae; genus Grammomys; species Grammomys surdaster. Next base: position 4,806,997 of record NW_021604767.1, read on the forward strand.
TTAAAGTACTAGTACATTTCTGATGGAAAACATACTTTTATGTGTCCCAAATCACAATTCAGTGAATGCTTGGTGGTCTGGAAATGAGAATAATAAAAGCTCAGGAGACAAATAACTCATTGCCCCAAGTGGAGATGTCTAGCTCTACCCTACCTGGGGAAATATTCTGTCAACTGAACTGTCTCCTCCAGGAAGGACTTCAGAGGACTTGGATGTACGAACAACATAGCATACACTGGAAAGTTGCATTCAACCCTCTCTCTCTCTCTCTCTCTTTCTCTCTCTCTCTATCTCTCTCTCTCTCTCATCTCTCTCAATGTTTTCACAGCTGACCAACTCTTGGACTTGTGTTTTCCCTCCTTAGATATGATAATACATTTTATTTGATTTCACAAATCCTGTAAACTGTATTCATAAGAAGGATACAATTAGCGTACGTCATACACTTACGGCAATGTGCAACTATAGTAAATATATCCTTCTTGAAAACTTTATAGACTTCTAAAGGCAAGCCAACACCTAATGGTCATGTTCTAGAACACGTAGAAAACAGAACTTTGCCATTATATGATTATTCATTGTTATTAGAAATGTCAAGACAACGTAAGTTTCTTGCTTTGTTCACTCAACTATTCTCTATGTAGTAGATGACTAAGGTAATAGCTATTTTCTGGCTATAGGTTGACTCCTTCATCTAGTGAGAACACTATAAACTTGATGTGGTGGCTAGAGAGTTGGCTAAGAGGTTAAGAACACTTACACTCTTACCACAGAGGACCCAGGTTCAGTTCTCAACAACCAAATGAGAGTTCACAACTATCTGTAACACCAGTGTCAGAAGAATCCAACATTTCCTCTGATCTTGATAGACTTCTACATATGTAGGGTGTACACACACCTACACATAAAATAAATAAAATTCAGTCAAAAGGCAGAGAGGGCTATGTTAAAAGCTGTAAGTTGGCAGCTAGCCAATGGCTAGTGATGGAAATAATAATAATAATAATAATAATAATAATAATAAACAACTGGTATATTGGCAGCCAGTTCTAATGCCTTTAGCAATGTCACAATATTAACAGTTAATATTTCTCATGTATGCCTTTAAAGTTCCAAACTAGGACGTCCTTGCTTGATTAGACTTTTTATTATATTTATATGATAGCATCAAAAAGCAGCAGACCTATGAGTTTTGGAAACTAGTTTTCAGGAGATCCTAACCTCTGGTTCTCAGTAATCCGGGAAAAATTTAGTTCTCATTTCTCACAAGAATCTGCAGCAGACAAGGAAGAAAAACAAAAGTTGGAAAAACAGAGCATCCACATTTTTAGTACAGTGGGTATTTAGTACAGAGCTAAAAGCAGCTCTTGTTGAGGGGGAAGTATTTTGTCTTGGTAAGTCCACAGGGTAACAACGTCTTAGCTTGTGGTTTGTGGGTTTCCTTTGGTATACTCTGCCCCTCTAGATACTTCACTGTTGTTTCCTAATTTAAAACTCACCATTTCAAACTGTTCTATGTTTTCCTACTTAATGTCAGAAAATTTCCAAACTGTTCTACTTTGATAGCAATTTATTGAAAAAAAATCATGTAAATGTACAGTTTAGGGGCTTGCCTCATAGACCTCCAGCATCTGTGTGATATGTAGTCAGTTTTTGGACAGTATTGCTGTTAAATCCATGTGTAATGCAATCATCATTCCTAAATGTCTACATGAATGTCTACTTAAGTGGTATCCCAGTGAGAACTAGCCAACACCATCAGAGCAGGCACTGCATGCCTGTTCCCAGACTCTCCTGGATTGTTTGGCCTTTCTTTCCACTCTTCTTTATTCTTCCTTAACAGGACTCAACTTTTGTTTCTTCTTCACTGGAGCTTAAACCATACTGTGCCAGAGTGTTCTGGGGTTTGCCCTTCGCTTCCTTTAGCTATATCTGGCATCCTCTAACTTCTCCTTTACTGGTAACAGTGTGGTAAGCAGGGCCCAAGGGTTCTGGAGTTCTTAGAACTGGAATTAAGATAAGAAGTAACCGTGTCTTAAACATCCCTTCCTAAGAAGTTCAGAGGAACTACATAACATAATACTTCCTACATGGGATTGAAAGAATCACAACTTCACTTTGGTCAAATAATTCAATTTTATACTTAACAATTATGCAAAAAAAAGAAATCTTTAAGCTTAAAACCTTCAAACATAGCTTCTCTGAATCTACAGTGACTCAGTTGCTTTATAGAATATTTAGGCGTTCTATATGGAATGGAGATTTTAAAACAAATAGTGCTGGAAAATTCTGAAAAAACTGACAGGACTATTAATAAGGTACAATATGTGGGTATCAGGATTAGAATTGTAATATCACATTAAAATTTCTACCTAGCTTGCTGCCTGCATTTCAGACATTTAAGGACTTTGGGGATTTTACAGTAACTCTCCTGTGCTTCAGCTCATTTCCTAAGACTTCAGGCAAGTCAACTTCCTTCAGAACACCTCGGCTTGTTACCATTTGTGAAACAGGAATGGGAACATCTCTAAATAGAACTCTCCAGAGAGTTCTGAAGTTGCTTCAAATGAAGCTGTTACATAATCAGGAAGCGGCTCTTTTGTTTTTCTTCTTCTCAGGTGAATCCACAGAAGCACTTTCAGTGGCCATAATGAAATTGCCTGTTAGACCCTAGAAGTTACTTCCAACCCAACTGGGTATTGAGCTCCAGTCTGAGTAGATCTTAGTCATTTGCACATTACCAGGGCAGTACTTAGGAAGTACATCATCTCATTCACAGAACTGTGTTGATTGGAGAGTCAATAGCCCATGTAAATATTCTCTTGCAAGGACCCTGATAAATAAGAAAAATGTGGACACACTAAAGGCAATTTGTGCCTAATTCCTAGTTCCTATTGAGTTTTTACCTCAAAACTCTTCTGGCTTCTCTACCCAGAATAGCACAAAATAACTGGATATATATCCATGATGTACTCTGTACATACACTATATTGCCTCCTGGAATCTATTTCCCTTGCTCAGAAAGTTGGCAAACTATCAGATTTGGGGATCAAACTGTTTGTTTTCAACATGTAAAGTTTGTACATATTAATGCTGCCCAGTGAATTAGTGTCAAATATTGATTGAACTATATGGTAGACACATACCATCCTAGAGAAAAGTTCTCACTCTGCTATATATCCTTGTGACACTTTATGTGCATTACATGAGATTTGTCTTATTATGACAAATGACAAACGAATGCATTGAATGTTGTAGTAGCCACAATTCCAAAATGGCCGAAGTAACCCCCATCCTTTTATAATAGGTCTCTTTCCTGGAATATGAGAAGTACTAATGAATACTGTAAGGGGAGGTTCTGATGCTAACCCCCTTTCCCCAATTGGTTCTTGATTTGTCAATAAAGAAGTCAGAAGAGGGGTGTCAATTGCTGGGCCAAGAGTATAGGTGGGATTTCCGGCCCCAGGAAGAAAAGGGAAACTCAATGGAAGGAAAGAAGTTTCTCTGCCATACTTTGGAGGGAAAAGGGCACAGAAAATATGTAAGGCCTTGTGGGGAGCTAAGGCCTGTGGCCTCTGGGCTAGGTGAAACAAGCCACTAAGTTTAGGGCGGGAGGAGAGACAAATAATAAATTGGTAGGGGCACGACTTTCCAGGCAGGAGATATCTATGCCCAGCAATTGTGCCAAGTAGTAAAGTTATAAAGTAACAAAGCTGTCTGTGTGTCTTTTGTCTGCGGATTCAAGGGTCTCAGGTAGGAGCTGGTAGCACGACCCCTCCCAGAGCAAAGGGGGGTAGAAAATGAAGCCGGGTTAGGGCTTCAGACAATCCCAGAACTAAACCAGGTGGAACAAAAGGAAAACAGGGAGGGGCTGGTAACATGGGGGCAGCTCTCGGGCTAAAGCGGTAGCATTTTTAAACTACACACAGAACACTATAGGCAATATACCTATAAGTGAATCCCAAGTCTCATTTAACCTCACCTTACTTAGTCAATGAAGGCTAAATTCCCTTGGTTAAAGCATTCTCAAGTATAAAAGAGTTTGAAGCTAAGGAGATTTCTGACTTTAAAGACAATCATATGGGAAGACCTAGAAGTGTGACTTGTAGGGGCTTAGAACATATCTTCCAGACAACAAAAAAGTAGGGACTTAAAGTCCTACACTACATGAAATTAAATGATCTTAGTAAAGGATTCCAGATTAGAACTCAGCTCAGCCAAGAGCTTGAATGTGAAGCCCTGTGTCTTGGTTAGGGTTTCCATTGCTGTGAAGAGACACCATGACCAAGGCAACTGTTATATATGAAAATGTTTGCCAGGCAGTGGTGGCACACGCCTTTAATCCCAGCACTTGGGAGGCAGAGGCATGCAGATTTCTGAGTTCAAGGCCAGCCTGGTCTACAGAGTGAGTTCCAGGACAGCCAGGGCTATACAGAGAAACCCTGTCTCGAAAAAACAAAGCAAAAACAAAACAAAACAAAAAATGTTTAATTGGGGCTGGCTTACAGTTTCAGAGGTTCAGTCCATTACCCTCATGGCAGGAAGCATGGCAGTGTATCAGGCAAATGGTGCCAGAGAAGGAGCTGAGAGTTCTACATCTTGATCTAACTGCAGCCAAGAGAGACTTGGGGCAGCTAGGAGGAGGGTCTCAAAGTCCACTCCCACAGTGACATACTTCCTCCAACAAGGCCACGCCTCCCAATAGTGCCACTCCCTGGACCAAGCAGATTCAAACCACCACACCCTGCATAGATCATATATAGCTCAGAAGTTATTGTATAGAATGTTGACAAATGCTTTGCTTGAACTAGTAAAAACCTATCTGAAAATCAAATTTCTACATACTTCTTTGTACCTTTAGAAAGAAATGTTCTAGGTTGACCTCTCTAATGAGACAATTTTCAGTTTCCTTAATTACCTTATATATGAGACACTTAAGTCCTAATCAGTACAGATTCATTAATTTTAGCCCTAGGTTTTTGCTGTGGTTGTAGAGAGAAATGGGCCAATGTTTTTAAAAATCAAAGACAAGAGGATATTTGTACTTCTAAATACCAGATTAAAGGGTAAGGTAGGAGAAATAAGTGGGGACAGAGACAAGAATTGGAAGGTTTTCTGAAACCTTATATCTTCTTCATTATTGTTTTATTTGCTAACCCTGCCAAATGTAACAGTACATGGGAAGTACATCTCACAGAGTTCTTGAGGACTCATGAGTTAACTGTACATAAGATTTAGCCAGATAGAAGTCAGCCAGGAGCAAAGAAAGAAAAGCATTCCAGAAGAAGAAGATCATGTGCAAAATACTTGGGGAAAGAACAAAGCAAGACTATCTAAACTCTGTTATTTTTAGGCTGACTCAAGTCTAACATGGAAGAGGAAAGGGTACTCCTCATACAAGGGAAATAAATAGGAAGCAAAGACTATGAGTTTTCTTCTAACCCAGTGGATACTTTTACTGTGGTCAACTCAAAGCTCAACTGTCTGTTCACTTGTTCAACAAGTTCAGATATGTATTTAAGATACTCATGGGTAGATAGCCAATAAGGAAAATTCATGGACTTCTGACAATATAAGGAAAAAAGTCTTCATAAACAGTGCTATCAAACTCCCAGAGAATTTTCAAATGAAGCCCTGGGATGACTGCCTTCTAATTGTGGCAATTTATAAAGAACTAAGTAGAAATATCTTCAAAGTTCTGCCCAAAGCGTAAAAGTAATAATGTGCCTCAAGCTTCCACAGCCTGGAGTAATAGAAACATGGATAGGAGAGTGGGCTTTGAACCTGATGGAGTTGCACACTCATTTGGCTAAATGAATATATTCAAGGCACTCTATAGAATTAAGACAGGTTAAACTACACCTGCCCCTTTGATGTAATTGCTTCCATTAGTCTCATAGGGATTTGCCTGGCTTTTTATTTGCCTGGTCTTAGTATTTTCATTTTTCTTTGAGAGAATTTACAATTGCACCAAATAATCATTCTTATTCCTATGTTCACTGCAAGATAAAGTAAACAGTAACTAGTTGATACTTTTCAAGGGCGATTAAACTGCTCTTATCCTGCACAAAAAGAAGCTGGCTCTCTCTGTGTCTTCTATTTCTAAATTAGGTTCTGATTCCTGCAACTGCTATTGCTAAACAGGACTGGGAAGGATCGAGTTAAGGTGAGTTGGGCACAAATAAGAAAGAGGTGAGAAGAAAAAGAAGCCTTCTCTTCCAAGGGAGAGCTTTGACATGGAAATGTGCCTCCTGAAGATAATGGGAAGGAGGGGTGTCCTGATGAAAGAAGATGAGACCAAAAAGCAAATGCCACGTACCTCCCAAAACACAAATGGTGGGAATGAAAGAATCAAGTGTTGTGCCTGTAACTGCCACCTCAAAGGAGAGAGAAGGTGACAGGGCACTTGCTAGCAGCGAAGTCCTTCAGAAGAAAGATGCCAGGCTACTCTCTCAAATAACAGCATCCCACACACAATTAGTACAGTGTAAAGTTTGAGAAAGTTGGGTTTCTTACTTTTCACATTCAGATCATGAATAAAGGGGGCCTTAAAAAGGGGGAAAATAGACTCCTGTAATTTTATCAATGGGGAAATCAGTGAAATTCTAGAGTTTCCCACACTTTGTTACACCTCAGTAAGGATTTATTTTTTCTCCTCTGACTAGCACTACATCACCGCTGTAAGAGATCTAATGGGGCCTGTTGTGTCTCTTCTCCATGGTACTCCCAGATGTCGGTTGATGAGCACACACACATGGGAACGCACTGTCCTCATTTCCTCATCATCTCTTGAGTAAGGGCAACTGATCCTTTTGGTGGTGTCAGTTTTGTAAGTCAGTTTGACAGAAAGAGTGTGATGTGGACAAGAGCATAGGTCTCTGGTCATAGACAACCAGAGAAGAGGAATACTGCAGCTCAGACTGATATTGAGACACCTGGCTAAAAGCAGTTAGGATAGAGCAGGATGTGTGCTAAGCACAGGTTCTTCCAATAGCTGCCACCTCCACCCAGTGGTTGCCCTGGCAGCTTGGAGAGGAAAGGACTATTCTTCCAGGTGTAATTTCAACCCACTCTTCTCTTCCTTTCTGCTAAAAGGATTTTGACAGGATGCTGGGAGGAAAATGGTTTGTACAGTAAGCAGATGGGCCCATGAAAAAGAGGGCAGGTCTCCTCAACTTCTCCCTTTCTGCATTGGCTTAGTCTCCCAAATGCCTGGATCTTTATTGGGGAAAAAGATGACTGCTACCCTAGGCATTTTGTGCAAAAAGAGAGTACAACAGCCATAGTTTACAGAGGTCTCTGGGAAGCCTCTATTACTTTAGTGTCTATCATGGTTCAATGTCTTTCTTATTATGAAATATTAGAAGGCTTTCATTGACAAAAAAAGTTAAATATGCTCACATATACAGGCTCCTACATAGTTTATAAATCCTACATCTTCATCTGTTTGTGTTGTTGTGTTTGTTTGTTTGTAGGAATAGTAGAGTAGCTGAGACTGGTTGACTTTCAAAGAAAATGAGTTTCCTTAACATTGTGTTTAAATAATGGATATTAGAAGTCAAAGAGCACGGCTCCATCTGACCAGCTCATTTTGGGGTGGTGCTTCAGCTCCATGGCAAAAAAAAAAAAAAAAAAAAAAAACAACGTGGACACACAGAGAAGACTGAGAACATGGTAGTGTCAGGCCCTCAAGAGTGAGAACTTGCATGAATCTAGCCATAAGGGCTCAATTCCTGTGACTCAAACATCCCTCAGCTCCACCCCTCAATGCTGCCCTTTTGAAGAATTAAAGTCCTAAGACTTGAACCTGGGGGAGCACATTCAAATCAATTTCACTCCTGTGAAAGCTGGCTATTATGAGACTTGCTTAGACCTCTTAGATGCTCTTGTGTGGTGTAGAGGATTAACTTGCTTTGGCTCCTAGATAGCCGTCACACTGAACAAAATGGTTAATGCTAGTCTTTCAGACTTAATAGCATTTCCTAAACACATTCCTCAGCAGTAACTATTAGTCCACACCTTCTAAAGGCTATGTGTTTATTCTCTCACTCTTTCCCAACAGAACTGAGAAAATGGCACCAAAGACATATTTTAAATGCCACAATTGCTTTAGCTGTCAACTTATCTCGACTGAGTCAAAGCAAGCTTAGGGTGAGAGAGGAACATTGGAGCCTCCCATCAAAGATGTGAGAATGCACTGCTGAAGAGAAGCCTCTGGAACTGAAAGGTTAAAGCCAGGGAGAGAGCTTACAGGTCCTTAGATGCAAGGACACCCTGTCCTACATTCCTGTTTTTTCGAAGGGCTTTGGCTGTCCACGGAGAGCATTTGCCATTTCACAGACACCTACGGCTTCTTTCTAAGGCTCAAGAGTGTTATTAAAGTCCCTGGTACATCAAACTAAACATTTAGATAGTGCGTGCAGATATCTTTGTTATCATGACCTTCACATTTTCAGTGTGGTCAAGACCAGAGATAAGTCCACTTCAAACTCAGACTGCACTGGAAACGGCAAAGGAGAATTGGTTATCTCCTGATTTTCCCTACTTTTTCTTGTCCCTGACAAAGAGGCCTTCCCTTGATTTGCTTTTGTCCAGCCTCATTTTGATTTATGGATTTCCTCCCCCTCCCCCCCCCAAGCCCAGGAGAGAGAACCAAAAGGAGGGGGCATCTGGGGAGGCCACACAGTCCTGCCCCATCAGTGTTTGAGGGTCCCAGGTCTCAGATGAGGTGAGCTCGCCCTGTCCAGCAGCAATGAGAATTCTTGATGTGAGAGAAGAAAGAAACATCTAGGGCTCACTGAAGCTGTTGGTATAATTTTCAATTAATACAGCTTTTGTACATTCCAAGTTTATGTAGGTGACATGGCTTTATCCACAAAAGATCTTAAGTTTCCCCTAAGCTGGGAATCATTAAAAAAAATTCCAAAAAGTATGCATTTATATTGCATAAACATAGATTGGTAGATATGGGTAGTTGACAGACAGATAATATGTGACTCAACTCAGTTACAACCTACACTGGCCACATAGCTCCCCATCACAGTTTCAAGCTCCCTTTTCAAAATGTTCATATGACATGGCAACCTAGCATAGTGACTCAAAGCCTGAGATATATTCTAGAAGAAATTGCTCATCTAAAATAAATGCAATATAATGAGTGCTATGGAAACAACTTGATTTCTTGCTTTGCTTTCTAAATGACAAAATTGTGTTTAATAGGCAAATAGATGAAAATAACTCTGTAATAAATAATGACATAATTATATAGTAGGATAACTTTCCAATTCACTTCTTATTGTCTCTCTTTACCAATGCCTCCCTAATAATATACAACACCACTAAGTGCTTCATCTGCGAGGTACAGATCTCAGCAGCTTTCCACCTGTTAATTCATTTAATCCTTAATCCTTTTATGAAATGACTGTTGTTTTGATCCTTGGTGTACAAGGAAGGGAACAGGCACAGAGAAACTTAATAACTTCTTCCAAAACCATGGCTGATCCTGATCAGTGACAAGCCCAACATTCTAAGTGAGGTCTCCTGGCTCCATGTTTTCCTAACTCTCTGTCTCTCTGTCTCTCTCTGTCTCTGTCTCTCTCTGTCTCTCTGTCTCTCTCTCTCTCTCTCTCTCTCTGTCTCTCTCTCTCTCTCTCTCTCTCTCTCTCTCTCTCTTTCTTTCTTTCAATGTATTTAGTTTTGTTTTATGTACATTGACATTTGTCTACATGTATGTCTTCGGGAGGTTGTCAGATCCTGTAGTTAAACACATTTGTGAGCCGCCATGTGGGTGCCAACAATTGAACCAAATCCTCTGAAAGAGCATCCAGTGCTTATAACTATCTAGGCATCTTTCTAGCCACTCCCTCAAACATTCACCTCTTTTTTCCTCTTTTCTCCCTACCTCCAACCTCACTATCTCTCCACTGCATAGCTGTGAATGCATTCAGCTGGGTTCATAACTATTTGTGTTGTTATCAAGATCGGAATTCCATCAATAATTACCTCTTTGCCTATGGAATCAAGTTTCATTCTGCAGAGACTAGAATGACTAGACTAGCATGCTTCGTAGTCTCACTTAAAATGTTCTCTCTGGGCTGGAGAGATAGCTCAGCAGTTAAGAGCACTGGCTGCTCTTCCAGAGGACCTGGTTTAAATCCCAACACCCACGTGGTAGCTCATAACTGTCTGTAACTCCAATAACTGGAGAACCAACTCCCTATTCTGGCTACTTGGAGCACTGCATATATGTGTTGCAGGTACACACACACAAAATACATACACATATAAAATAAAAGTAAATAAATCTTTTACATTATACAAAATAAATTATTTTTTCAATACCACCCCATCTACAAATTTTCTCAGTATTTTCTGATCATAATTTTTGGGTAGCATTCAGTTTTTGTTGCTCTTTAGAATGCATGTGAAATTCAAAACACAAGAGGCAATTTCAACCTCATAACAGAAACCACAATACTTTCCCTCTAAGCTTCCATAATACCATTATGTCCCTCTTTCCTTCAGATTTATTTACTCCTCCTTCTAGCATGACTTTGTGTAGTTCTTGGCATTATAGCTCCTAATAATTAAAATAAACATGGCTTATAGCATTTGCAATTCAACCTTTCCTTATGGAGTATTCTGTGTACAGTAGGTGCTCAGCAGATGTTTGCTGAACTGAGTTGAAACATGCTAAACCTTGTATTTGGGTGAGACTATCACATATTTTTCCACTCACAAGGAAGAATGGGAGGAGTTTTTCTAGGACGTGTGAGAAAGGACGTACCTAAGGGTTGAGAAGACCAGAACTCAAAATATAAGGTCACCAGGTTATCACCTGTGGTCACATATTTCTCTGTGTACGTGAACAGGGAGTCTCCTCTGTAGCAGGAGCAAATTTTCCTTTACTTCCTCCTACTATTTAGGATTCTTTCCTTTCCAGGTCCAGCCACCAAGAAATATCTCATCATTTCATACAAGTTAATATCAGCTACTGCAGAAAACATGAGTTAGGTCATGACTCCTCTTTCTTGGCTACCTCTACAACAGAAGTTCTCAATCTGTGGGTCACAATTAGACCTTTGGGGACTGGACAACTCTTCGGGGGGGGGGGGGGCTCACATGACAGGTATCCTGCATATCAGATATTTACATTACAATCAATAACAGTAGCTAAATTACAGTAATAAAGTAATAAGGAAATAATTTTATGGTTGGGGGTCACCAAAACATGAGGAAGTATCTTAAAGAATTGTAGTGTTAGAAAGATTGAGAACCACTGCTCTACAAAATTCTGTTCGCTGACCGAAAGTCAAGATCTGCAATGATGGAGAATATGTCAGCAAATGAAGACAAGAACAAAGATATAAACTATTAAAATTAGCAAGTGTAGAGCTAGGGAGAGAAAGGGATCTGAACCAAGCACCTATGTTAAAAAAACAAAAGCCATAATCGCATAGGCACTCTAACCCAGCATTGGTTAAAGGTAGGTGGGTAGAGGAGGCGGGATTACTGAGGAATTCTCCCTGCCAGTCTAGCTCCAGATTCAGTGAGAGATCCTGTCTCAAGGGAATTAGCTGGGCTATAATAGGGCGGGACATGTAACATCCTTTTCTGGTCTGAGCACCGTAGCATACATATACCTTAACACACACATATGCATATACTTCACACACACTCACACAAAAGATCACACAAGGAAATCAGGAAACAAAAAGCATATGAAGTGTTTTTCAAAGAAAATACAATAGAACAGGATGTGTTGAAAGCCCATTTCCCCATTCAGAAGCACAGTTCTACTGGCTGCTGTTACATAGCACCTTCTGTCCACTTTACCCTCCAAACCTGGCTTCCTCAGAAGTGTCTGCAATGAAGTCTTTCTCCCCAGGACATAAACTACCTCCAAATAACCAAGTAGTGAGTAACAACTCACAGCTAACTCCTGAACGAATGTCCACTCTATCTGGCGTTTTCATAGCCATGGATATGTACAGATTGGTATAAACAGCACTGTTGGCTTTTGGACTACCTACTTGGCTCTTATCTTGTCCTCACTTCTTCTTTATTTTCAATAACTATTTACATACCTACATTATATATACCATCTACCTGGAACAACTGTGGGAACCACTGAGCATAACAACAGACTGAGTACATGTTAAGAGAGGTATATTATGTTGACTTAAAAATATGGTTCAGGTAGCTCAGCAATGGTTGCCTCCTGATGGAAAGGCTGAAAACTGGTCCACAGTCCACAGGCTGGAAGTCTCATCAGTCCCAACCTGAGGGAAAAGCCCAAAGAAGGTGATTCTAATATCTAATCAGCAGCAGCAGCAAGATAGATAAACTTACCTAGGAAAGTGAAGGCTAAGATAGCAAAAAAATAAAAAGTATGTAAATATATATTCATGTATATGTATATGTATATGTATATGTATATGTATATGTATATGTATATGTATATGTATATGTATCTATAGCCTACTGAGTCCATTTAGCTTTGCTCATATGTGCACATGTCCGGGGCTGACCACTTGGGATTAGACAAAGGCCTGCTACCAGAAGAAGCTGTCCAGTCAGACTGGGCTCTTCCACACCAACTAAGGTAATCATGAAAATCAATAACAGATATACCTAAAGGCCAAAATAAGATAAATAATCCCCATCAAGCCTCTCTTCCCAGGTGATTTAGGGTGTGGCAGGCTAACAATTAAAACTAACCATACAGTCATACAGACCTTTCTCTGGTGAAAGGCAGACCAGTGGAGAAAGCTGCAGAAGCTGCAGCCAAGAGCATGCATTCTAAAGATGGTTTGGGGAAGTTCTGTGCTTTGCCCTTTTGGGCCAGCATTTGACAATGGTATGTGAATATAGCCTCTCCAAATATCATTTTCCTCAGTTATAACATGGAAATAATTATTACTTCCTGGACTGTTTTTTTTTTAATTCATTAAATGATTTAATACATGTAAGGTTCTCAGAAATACACCAGTCACATAAAAAGTTCCTTATTAGTCTATATATTAATAATTGTTAGCTCTTCACTTAAATGTATTTGGTGGGGTTCAAGATAGAATAGAAGCACTCACTGTAAAGATTGCTCAGCAACTGGGCACACATATTGCTGTCTCAAAGGACCTCAGTTGAATTGCCAACACCTACTTCAGAATTATACCTGTAATTCTAACTCCAAGGGAGATGTCATTTTCTAGCTCCAAAGGCACTTAACGTGTATATATCAGTATATAGACACACAAACATACATATGTTGCAGGATAATTGATCACACTGTGAAAACCAAGATTGTGTTGTGTAGTTGCAAAATGCCTTGGCTGGCTCAAAGACTGGGCACTCCTACACCTTCTCCTGTTAGCAAATGCTCCCCTCTGGTATTTCTGAGACTCCTAAACCTTCCTCTGCTACCCCAGACCCAGTCAGTGAAGTGGCCAGTAGCCACTGGCCAAATTCTTAAATGGCGGCTTGGCTTTCTCTCCTGCAGCTCTTACTTCCCATCCTTCTCCCCTGAGTCATGGCAATTCTCTCTCTCCTTCCTTCCTCCCACTTCCTAGCCTAATGAAATCTAAAGGTCTCACCTTAGTCTATCTGCCCAGCCATTGACTGTTGGCTCTTTATTGATCAATCAAAAACCAATTGGAGACAAGCACCTTCAGTGTTTGAACACACAGATTCCTGATTCGGGGTCCAGATTAACTCAAAGCATTAGACCTAACCCCCAACAGTGGAAAACCCTATTTCTAGTTATGGTATGGCTCAGCCCTTAGCACACACCTTAATCCTTCTGAGTGGAATAGAGACATGCCCTTAGCACACACTTTTAATTCTGAACAATGAAGGTAAAGCTAGTTTGCAGAAAGCAGTCATGTATGTAAGTGATGTCAAATTGAGTGGAAGACAAAGATACAAATCAGAGAATGATTTGAAAGAATAGGATATGACCAACTCTCACAAAAAGAGAGGGGAAACGGAAGATACTTAAAGAGAGCAACAGCAGAGGTGGGGGTGGGGGGACAGGCAGGCAGTTTTACTGGGACAGTTGCACATTGACAGGTTGCAGAGAGAGAGAGAGAGAGAGAGAGAGAGAGAGAGAGAGAACAAGCCAGAGAGTGAGAAGCTATAACATTAGAACAGATTGTTAGAGTTAGTTTGAGGCCAAGCGTAACAGTTTAGTCAGAGGCTGGATGAGAGGCCAGAGTTCAGAAAAAGCTAGAAAAGGTGAGCTTATTCAGCAGTAACTCTCAGAGGCTGGAAACATTCTAGGTCTGGATTAGATTGGACAGAGGGTAGAAGCTTCCAGGACAAGGTCTAGGAGGAAGTAAGCCTCGGAGATGACAAACAAATAAGACAAATAAAAGATACTTTAACACACACATACACACACAATTAAAATAAAATAAAGTTATTTTTAAAGGTTTAATGGAAAGAACAGCTTCAAGATGCAGTGAGGATCCTATCTCCTAAAGTAGGATCATGTCTAAGAACCCACAGGGAGCTGTGTATCAGGCTGATCCCCATGGTATTGACTGTACCCAAAGCCCTTTCCAATGTTAGCATCTATATTTCCACCACTCTTTCTCTATCATGGTTATTTTTCCTCTGCTTCCCCTACTCATCTACCCTAGATCACAGCATCTCAGATGTCAGAGGCTCTTGATCTTGGATATTTTTTTTCTTTAGCTTGAAGGTATGCTAAAAAAAGAAGAAAGGAAGGAAGGAAGGAAGGAAGGAAGGAAGGAAGGAAGGAAGGAAGAGATTTCAAATGACAAAACTGACAGCTGAACAAAAGGCAGAAATAAAAATATGAAAAATGTTAGCCTCACAGGAAATCAAATATTTGATGATATAAAGGATGTCCCTGGCGCGTGTGTACACAAGTGTTTAAACCACGGAGAATTTTGTAAAGTAAAATGTTTCCACCAGCTGACATTCTCACAAAGCCACCCTTGCACAACAGAGGCAATCTGAAGCTAATTCCTTCTAGATAGGAGTTAACAAGCATCTAATTACAAAATTCCTTTTCCTTCTTCCTTGTTGCCCTGCAGAAAATTCTAAGTAAATAAACAGCAATTTTGACCTTCATGTAAAGTAGAAGTCAATGACACCTCTGCTTTTATCCCCACATCTAACCTTACTTCCCTCAGCATGAGACTGTGGGGATATTCATCCTTCACTTTTGTCTCTAAGCCCCCTCCACCCTTAATGTTTCTCCATTTCCAATTTTGTCCTGGAAACCTGCAAATATTGCCACATCCCTAGTGTTCATTAGAGACTCTGTCGTGACTGGGATCCTTTTCCAGTTACCAAGTCTCTAGTTTCTGCTATGTCTCTCTGCCTCTCCCCTCTTCTCTCTCTCTTTCCTCTGTAACCCTGCCTACTCTTGTTCCTTGTCTCAGATGCCCTTTGGCTCCACATACCTCCACAAGGATGAGGACACCCTTCAAGAACTCCTGTAATACCCCTCAAAAATTCTATTGAAACAATACATTTACCTCCGTTGCTTTGATAACATGGCTTGGCCCACAGTAAAGAGAATACAGACATTTTAAGGAACACCGGTGATGAAATGACCCATCTCTAGACACAATGCATCTGAAATGCACTTTATAATCTCAATATCTACAGTTTGGTTTAGGATTCCATTTGTTTCAGATTAACAAGGCTAGCAAACAGTGATTACTATATCCCTGAAGTATACCTATGTATCCAATAATTTTAAACTCCAGCTTAAAAATGAAGGAGAAAAACTAGCCATGTTATTAGTACCAGACAGCATGTAACACAGTGGCAAATGTGGCCTAATCTGGTCTAATCTCCCTGTGATCTATAGAACTTCTCTTAGCCTTTTTCTTTCCAAGTCTGAATTCCAGTGAAGACATCCACAGACAACAGGCTACCATGAAGACCCATGGGCTCATCAGGCGTCTCCCAGCCAACATGGAACAGACTGCCAGAGAAGTAATATAAAGTTGAAGTAGCTGTGATCACAATGTTTAGCAATTTGCTTTTAGTTTGAGGACTTCTTTTTTAAAAAGCTGAACATTCTACATTGTGTGTGTGTGTGTGTGTGTGTGTGTGTGTGTGTGTGTATGTTTTAAGTTACTCTTTTTATTGGGAGATAGAACTTCCATTTTTCCATTCTGTCTTCATAATGATCTTATTAAAGTATAGTTTGAGTGCCTTAGTGTGTGTGTGTGTGTGTGTGTGTGTGTGTGGTGTGTGTGTGTGTGTGTGTGTGTGTACACAGGAGTGTGAAAACTCAAGGTTTACATTGAAGGTCTTTAATCATTCTCCACATTTTTTTTTTTTTGAGACAGTATTTTAGTGAACCTGGAGCTCACTGATTTGACTATACTGACTGTCTAGCAAAGTCTGGGGAATCCTTCTGTCTCTGCACCCTTCCTCCAACTACAAATGCTGAGATTAGGAAAGGCCAGCTTTTATGTGAATGGGGAGGATTCGAACTCAGGTCCTTATATTTATGAGCCATCTCCCCATACCTTCAAACTGTATAGTTCTATGTTTTATGAAACCCTATTTGACAGGAGAGAATACTCGGGTGTGAGCACATCAGTCACATGGCTGTTGAGGTACTGAGTCAGGGGAGGTGGTTTTCAGGTCTAAGCCAGAATACCACCCTGGCAGGGAAAACCCCAGGAGACAGTGAGAAGAAACTTTAAAGATTCACATGTAGACTTCAAGAAGAAATCAATCTGGGAATACATTTTCTTATTAGTAGAGTCTATCAGTTTGGGGTTTGTTGTTTGAGTGTTCAATTTTGGTTTTGGTTTGTTTTTTAAAGTAGAATGACATGGGGACCAGAAGGAGAAAAGAAGACCTACAGATTTGGAAAACAGTTTGGCCTAAAGAGGCTCCTCTGCGTATGTCCTTTCTTCCTGGACTGTCAGCCACAGATTTAGCTATCTTCTGAGCTACTGATTAGCAAGTGCAATGTCAATTTACAGATTTTGTTAATCATTGTCCTGTTGGTGAGTACATTTTTCAATCTGTTTGAAAATTAGTCAAGTAGTGCAGCGGAAAAGTCTACTGAGCCAGTTCATTGGGAGAGCAGAGAGCTCAGATACTGTGCTGATATCAATGTTTACCAAGTTGAAACCCTCCTAATATTCTAGGAAAAAAGAACTGGAGGAAGTTCCTTCTCTCAGAAAAGCATTCCACAAGCCTTACCAATTAAGAAAATCCAAGACTCCAGAAATGTTTCCCTACCAACAAGCCACCCCAAACAGATGAACTTATTATGTAAAGTAATCAATAAAGAGGATATCATAAACAGAAGTAAGTGAAGGGGACATTGTGGTGGCTTATTTCCTCTTACTGAAACTATCTCCAACCTCTCTCCGCTAATTACCATCAAACTGTACTAAATCTGAGATGGCAGTGACCATGCCTGGCTAGATAGTCCTGTTTCTCATTGTTTGGTTAGACTACAAATGTCTTTGAAATCTTTTTAATCTGAAAGGGTTGTTTTGTTTTGTTTTGTTGCTGTTGTTTTGTTTTGTTGCTTTTGTTTTGTTTTGTTTTGTTTCCCAGCAAGTAACTCTCTTGGCCTTCTGAAGAACAGAGGTTCTGTGGTTTTTCTATTTGGTTGTTATGTTGTAGTTTGATTTTATTTGGGGGCTGAGGGAGCATGGAGGATAAAGGCTGGAGTGTGTTTGTGTGATGCATATTTTTCCCTTAAATTAAATGAGATGATACTATGACCACAGTCTCTGTCACGCTCCCTCTTTTTTCCTCCTTCCCTCCCTCCTCCATTTCTTGTAACTTTTCTGCTATTGGGAAGTCTGGAGGCATTTAGGCATACAGTGAGGTGAAGGAGAAAATTTTAAGGTTATACTGTTTATTTTTTTTAAACGATGTCCGTGTGGAATTTTTCAGACAAATACTTGTTTTTTGAATCCTGAACAAAATAAAGAGACAAAAAGGTAGGCATCTGCATGCACAGAGCTGGGTGATAAAGTCAGAAGGGAGGTGCAAGAAAAATATTCCAAGAAGGCACCGTTATTTGTGTTACTTCTAGGCCAAAAGGTGAAGGTTCTCCTGAGGGTAGGGTTGTTTTCCCCAGGACCTAGTGGGACAAAGGATAAGGAAGGCAGATTTTTGTTTGTAGTGACTGTCAGTTTCTGTGAGAAATTATCCACTCCAGTAAGTTTTGTTATTTTGGCAGTTTTATTCTCAGAACTGACAGTGTGCCCTTTACTTGCAGGCAGGGTGCGGGTGGGGGGGCTAGGAGGAGGACCGGTTCGAGTGATCTCTGGGAGAAGCTGCAGGGAACAGCTGTGGGCAGAGACTAGAGAGGCCCTGGGAGACAGGAGCATTGTTGCTCTCCTTTTCTCAAGTCGCTCTTCTCTCTGCTCTTGTTTACGCTTCAGAATTTCACACTGTGGTTAAAGGAGACAAGGTGTAATTTAGCGTGCCCCTTGTAAATGCTGGCGCCTGCACTTATGCACACGCGGAGACACAGTTTTAATGTGTACACAAATTAAGACAGTACCTTCAGAGAAAAA
Source organism: Grammomys surdaster (assembly GCF_004785775.1). Classification (NCBI taxonomy): domain Eukaryota; kingdom Metazoa; phylum Chordata; class Mammalia; order Rodentia; family Muridae; genus Grammomys; species Grammomys surdaster. Next base: position 4,825,536 of record NW_021604767.1, read on the forward strand.
TAAAACTCGTAAATAATAAGCAAAAGCTGACAGTTAGCTATGGTCAGTGTGGCCTGGTTTTGTCTTTTGTTTTTAAATTTATTTAGAGGGAAAAACCTGTAAATCCAGTTTCTGAACTATAATTTAGAGTTATATCAAAGAAGAATGTTGTAAATAAGACCAAGTTAAAATATGTATTTCAGATTAAGCATTTTACTGTGACATTAAAAAGAAAAAAAGCAAACTTTACGTTTACTGAAAAGGAATGTTCCAGTAATTACCACAAGATTCCACAGCTGCTAAATGAGAGAAACTATTTTTCTTTCATGGAATGTAACTCATCAAGTCTCACAATTGCCTCATAACTAATCAGGGCTCTTATGAAAATGTTAGTAGCCAAAAGAGCCACTTGGATTGTCTTCATTCCTCTGACATGCTATTCACAGGCGTGCCTACTGCCTCTAATAACCTCCTTTTAAAACTTTAAAATGTCTTTGCTCAAAATGTGCTTTAACAACAACAATAAAATATGCTCTAAAATATTCACACAGGATTTCAATAGAGCATCAATTCCCTTAAGCGTTTCTTTACAACATGCAATGAAAAGACACTCAGGGAAAAGGAAGGGGGGCGTTTGTTGATGTTGGGAACCACTCCTCCCAGGTTTCTTTTAAACTCTTCTCATTATTTGAGGACATGCTGCTAAAAGGCACCATTATAAGACTACATATGTGACTTATAGACACCCATGATGAACAACCATACCTGAATTCAACTTTGTTAATACATGTAGATATGGACACCAAGTATTTGGCCCAGACTTTACATTGGCTTAAGCAAACATAATTACAGGCCAAACATAAATACTGTTCTTAATTTGTATGTAGTGGGAACTTAAATTGCATTCAATGAGAACTTGTAGCTTGCTTTCTTTGCTCCTAGACCCCAGGCCCTTGTATCAGTCAGCAATTGCAACAATGCCACAATACAGTAGATCTTGACATATTTGTAACATAGAAAGGTTAGAACTTCTCCTGTACTGGTCTATATGTGGGTCAGACTTGGCTGATATAAATGAGATTTCCTTGGACTTGATGTCAACCTTTGAGATAAGTCAAATTTAGCAAATCATCCATGATTCAGTGGCTATCAGACTGAAGAGTTTTTCAGAATTAAAGGAAAAAAGTGTTAAACTGGAAGTTGATTTTAAGCTCTTGTTCTTGTGACGTCTAACACCTGATTGGCCAAGTCACATGTCAAGCCCAGAACAAATGGAAGAAGAAAATGTCACTCATAAGAAATAGTAATAATAATAGCTCAGTGGTTAAGATTACTTATGAAGGACCTGTGTTCAATTCCCAGCACCTACAATGTTGCTCACAACAATCCATAACTTCAGTTCTAGAGGACTTAACTCAGTCTCTGAATTCCAGGGAGACCAGGAATGATGGACTTCGTGTCTTGCACAGTGACACACATGCAAGCAAAACACTCATATATGTAAAATACATCATTAGAAATGAGCAAAAGTTTTAAGAAGTAATGCTGAAGAGGAAAGTGAATATATGCTGAAAGAAATTCAACTCTCTTCCCTCTTTGTGGCAATGTGTTCTCCAGGAAATCTCATCAAACCCAAAGATTTGCTTCCTCTCTTCACATGCATAATTCATAGCTTACATTTCCAGCTCAAAACTCTCTTTTTAGTGTCATAGTTTCATAACCAAGGAATTATTTGATACTTATGCTTGGTTATTTCAAAAATGTTTTACATTTATTATGTCTCAAACAGAACTCATGATCACCCAGCTACCACCCATGGGCTGAAAGTGATGTGCTGGTTAAATTCTGTATGCCTCTGCATGCCCCAGCACTCATCCATGCAAATTAGAAATCAAATAACCTATAATATTGCTTCTTCTTCAATTTCAGTGTCCAGCTGATCTCCAGACTTCTTTTACCTTGGGCTTTTCACTTCTCTCCACATCTTCACCAGAACCAGCCCCCCACCCCCTTCACGTTTCCTGTATCCCACACCTCTCATCCTTATGGTATCTACTAACCACCACATCATTTTGGTTTTTTATCAACTTCACTTTCTTTAATTCCTCTAGTACCTACAATGGTCATCACTAGAATGACAATTACAAAATTATTAAATAAATGTAAGGTACACACAAAACCTATAAACAGTTCAATGGAGTTAGCACACACAGTGAGGAACTGAAACATGTGAAAATAGTGTAAAGATGAGTTGTCAAGTCTGTCTGTACCATTATAGTTCCTCTGCTAGAGAAACCTTTTCTGGCCTTGTAGAGAGGGCTATCCTCATAGCCTCTGGCTATCAGCCATGGTGAGCTCTGCTGTGTTCTCCCACATATTGATGATGGCAAGCTCTCCTTCAAGATTCCCACAAAGTTCTAGAGTCAGCAGAGAACTCTCATGCCCTCTACTACCAGAGTTCAACAGTTTGTTTGTAATCATTCCTCCTTCTGCAGACTTGTTCCAGGATTCGTGTGCCAGGGTGACGACTTCACATGCCACAAGTGGCATTAATGGCAAATTCATCTACAGGAAGGATTAAAATTTTAATCCTGAAGCATATAGTTCCAATGCAAATGTTAAATTAAACGCAAATGTTTCCCAGTTTGTTGTTGTATTAGTGTGGGGTGGGTGGTGGTGGGTGGTGCTGTTGTTTGAATCTCACGGCCAAGGCTGAGTGAATGGCAAATAGGAGGCATTGGGAAGAAAAAAGATGATGTGAGCCTCTTGGAACCCGTGGAGCACTCCATTCAGGAACAGCAAGACTAGGAAGAAGATCACCACAGCCAAATGTGGACGGTTCTGGTACTGTTGACTTTTGTTTCCTTTAACTGCCAGATGAGTCCTTTTGCCCCTCAGCAGAGCTGCCTCTGCATCACTTGTCATATCCTGTTGGCGACCCTGGACCACCATCCCAGCTAACAAAGTTGCTTAATGAATTGCCTTAATGAGAAACTGTCTCTTTTGGGAGAATCTGACCTTCAGCTAAGAAAGAATTTCCTGTTCTTAGAGAACTGTTGCCCCCGGACATGCTCCGCCAGATGACTGCCCTTATCTATCGATAGTTGATAGAGTCCCCATCCTGTTCTTTGTTTTCCTTCCTTTTTTGCCTAGAATATATCTTGTAAGCAGTTTCCACATTAAACCAGAGCTTGACAAGTAGCCATTTGCTTGGTCTCGTTCTCTCTCTCGACCATGTTCCTTTCAGGTGAGGTCCCCTGAAATCCCACGAATAACTGGGCCCGAGGGTCGGGTCAGGTGGCGCCCAACGTGGGGCAAGAGGTACAGACCCTCATCGGACTGCATCAACAGAAGTGAAGTCGGCTAAAAAAACCATTATTGAGTCACCGAAGACCCCCGTCGCCCGCGGGAGCCCAGAGGTGAGGTAAGTCATTGCCATCCAATTAACATGGGCAAATTAAGGAAGAGAAATGTATTAAAGGCCTTAAGGCCTCATTCAGGGAGAGAGGAGTCAGGGTAAAAAAGAAGGATTTAGTAAAATTTTGTTGATGAGATATAATTTCATTGGTGATGTTTCCCCAAGAGGAGACTATTGAGGAAAAAACACTACACTTCCTAAGGAGGAAATAAAAAGATTAAACATTGAAGATGCAGGAGAGAAAGGGCTAAAGCAGATATCCGCTCTCCGGCCATGTTAACAAAAGAAAAGGAAAAGGCTATTTTAGAGCCCTCCTGGGAGCAGGAAAAAATCAGGAGATGTCCTGCATTTTTTCTGGCTCATGTGGGAGAGATCTTCAGTACTGCTTTCTCTGTCTATTGTCTGTCCTTGGAGCTCCAATCTGTCCAATGTGTGTCAATTGTCTGTGTATTTGTTTCGTTGCTTGAATGTTGGTCCGTGTTTCATGTTTAAAAGAAAAATGGTTAAAACTTTATCTGCTGGTTGTTCAGCGCTTGATTCAGCTTTTAACTAGTTGAAAGAGAGAGAGAGAGAGAG
>NW_021604767.1:4829608-4841925 GCF_004785775.1 Grammomys surdaster
GAGAGAGAGAAAGTAAAAATAAAAAGCAGTTTCAATTGGCCTTTGGAGCCCTGCAAATGTGGTTAGGAGTGTAACATAGCTGGAGAAGCCCTGCCACGGTCTCACTGATGTAAAAACTGCTCTTAAAGGAGCAGGGTTTTTTTTGACTTCTATGATAAGGAGATGATGGTTCATTTCTCCTAGAAAAATCTGTGACTATGATTATTGGGTTCAGCAGGTTGACAAGGTGCTTTTCTCTTGAAATTACAGCTAGAAAAAGTAAGAAAATATTGTTTGGATAAAATATATAAGATGTGCATTTACTTCGTTTTTGTTTCTGACTGGTTTTAAAAGTATAAGAATGCTCTGCATGTTTGGGTTATAGATTATTTCCCTATAAGTTATTGGGTATGATTAAAAATTTGCAACCTTGGTAAAAGAAAGTTGGCTTAAAACTAGTAACTCAGGATTTGAGTCATTCAGAAACCAGATGTATAGAGATAGTATTTAAAACAATGTCTCTTTAATGAGATATTAAAAGCTGCACTATCATGCATTCATATATAAGAACTGACAGCCAACTTTGTAACATGAAAGTAATGCATTTAGTGTTGATTTTAGAGAAAATGGATTGTTTGCATTGTTAAAAATTGGTTTTGTTTCTCAAAATTATGGTTACACTCTAATATTGCAAAAGAAATTTAAAGCCAGTGTTCCAGTGGCTGCAGTTGGCAGTTCAAGTGTGAGCTCTAGAAATTTTGACTCACTCATGTTTATGGTTAAGAAGAGGATAGAGCAGGTGGAGAAGATTGCAAGAGTAATAAAAGAGTAAAAACCAGCTGTAGCACAGTATAGCCCTGCTGCCACTTTTTACAGCGTTATTAGATACAGTGGTAGAGGAAAATTTCGCCCCCCAAGATTGAAAAGGAGATTTAAGTGTAAGTTTTATCTGGGATCAAATAAGGCCCTGATGAACTACTTGAGGAAATTTTTGATAGGCTGCTAAAAGGGCAGGTAGAATTTTTAGAGACCCTCAGGCAGGGTCTCTAATTTTCCTTTTGTTACACAATTGGCTTACGAGAATGCTAACTACAGTCCAAGCCATGCTTTCACAGTGCTGAGGTGATAAGGAATGTTCTAGGAATGGGGACATAGATAATTTTAGAAAAGCCTGTCCAAAAACTTGAGGCATAGACAGACAGAAGAATCATTCCCCTGGAATCTGTCCTCAGTGCAGGAAGGATAATCGTTGGGCCAGGCCTCAGGAAATAGGCCCAGATTAAGAACTTTCACATTTGAGTTAAGACAAAACTCAGAGTGGCCTCAGCAGAAGCTGGTGCGACATTCCTTTGTCATGGTCACTCTGACTAGCCTTTAGAAATGGTTTTTTCCTGAATTTGCTTTGTTGCCTTGCTTCTTCCTTGAGGAAGAAAGGTCAGCCTCCGACCCAAGGACTTTCACAAGAGACAGTTTATGGTCTAGGAGCTATATAATGATTATGCTGGAGAAATTAAAATTATGCCTGCTTCCCTCCATGGCATAGCTGTGCCTTCTACAAGGAACTGGTTATTCAATTAATCCAAAATAAAGTTCAAACTTAGGATTTATAAAACTTGTGGGGGCCGGGCGGTGGTGGCGCAGCCGGGCGGTGGTGGCGCACGCCTTTAATCCCAGCACTTGGGAGGCAGAGGCAGGCGGACTTCTGAGTTCGAGGCCAGCCTGGTCTACAGAGTGAGTTCCAGGACAGCCCGGGCTATACAGAGAAACCCTGTCTCGAAAAACCAAAAAAAAAAAAAAAAACTTGTGGGGAATTGCAGCCTGACTTGCCTACTCTAGCTGTCATTCCAGGAAATGCATATAGAACTATTATAGATTTAGAAGAGAGTTTTTATACTGTTCCTTTACATCCTGGTGAAGGTGAGAGGTTTGCATTCATTGAGTATACTTGTAATTTTTGAGAGCCCATGAAGCGATATAACTAGAAAGTTTGCCTCAAGGAATGGCTAGTAGCCTTACAAGAAGTTACAAGTTTGAATCTTCCAGTGTACATTAGTTGATCTCTCTGAAGGAGTTTTAATGCAAGCCTTCATGCTCATACAATAAGCTTTAAATTTTGGGGGAGTGCTTGTTGCTCCAGAAAATATTCAAAGACAGAAAATATCTACAGACAACTCACCTAATGGGAAGACAGTATATATAATTGGATCACATATTAATTTTCTTAAGTTTCCCCCTCTTCAACACAAATAATTGAATGACTTGCTGTAGCCACTGTTTGAAATGCTGAAAAATCAAGTTTTCAATTTGTATACTCATAGCCAGTATATAGCCCAGGGTTTATAATTGCTTAAAATTGTTCCTTTTTTAGATATTGTTAATTCTCCAATTTTACAAATACAGATTAATCTAAGAAACATGTACTTTTCCTTAATTTTATATTTGTATACTAGGCAGATTTTGAGCCTTACAGAAACAACTGACCATACAATCTTATTCTTTATATCATCAAAATAGTAATACCTTGAGACAATACTTTGGTATTTCTAGAGAGTGTGCAAGTCAAATTGCAAAAACTTGTAACCACGATTTTTTCATAATGGTGTTAATCCTTGAGGATTTATACCTAATCAATTATGCCAAGTGGATATTAATTCTGATTTTAGAAAATTAAAACATGTACATGTGACTTGACATCTTTTCAGACTTTCTAGTTGCAACTGTTTTAGCAGGAGAAGCAACTAAAAGTGTAATTAGTTATTGCCTACATTATCTTTCTACGCTTGGTGTTCCATATAAGATTAAGAGAGAATATGGAACTGGCTATTGCAGTCGGACATTTGAGATGTTTTGCTCACAACTTAATATTATCTATATTACAAAGATTCCTTATAATCCTCAAGGAGAAGGCATTGTGAAACAGGTAACGTGGAACTTTAAAATAATATCTTCATAACTCTCTGAGTGTGGGAGGAGCAGCTACAGATGCTTTTGCCCTGGTTTTGAAGGAACTCTAAAAAATTGGCTTTTAAAAAACAAAAGAGTGGGAATTATACCCCCACAAGAGGTCCCCTAGAAATATTCTTCATCATGCCTTGTTTGTTCTCAATTTTCTAAATCTGGACGCACATGGCAAATCTGCTGACGATAGCCTCTGGCATCCTGAAACTAATGAAAATTATGGCACAGTTATGTGGAAGGACCCTCTTACCTTTAAATGGAAAGGCCTAGATTCAGTTCTCATATGGGGCCGAGGATCGATATGTCTGTTTGATACCAAAGAAGGCACAGCAAGACAGTTGCCAGAAAGATTGGTGAAACAGATAACTCCACAAAGCCAGACCCAATTGTAGATAAAATGGATAACAATTGAGATCCATCGAAGAGAGATCTCCCTGAGAATTCCCTTCTTTTTTCCTTTCCAGATAAAAATGAGCCACCCATGGTTATTGCTGTTGGAGGTTCTGATCCTGATGCAGGCCTTGGGACTTGTATTACTCAGAACTTCAACAGGCCATTGACAAGGACCTCAAACAGCTAGAGATTGGCATCATTAATCTGGAAAAATCCCCTCATTTGCTTTTCCTTCAACAAAGGGGGCTCTGTGCCGCCCTCAAGTAGAAATGCTGTTTTTATAGTGACCACACTGGGGTAGTTAGAGATAGTGTGGCCAAGATCAGAGAGAGATTAGAATGGTGAAAGAAACAGTGAGAACAAGAAAAACTGGTTTTCTGCCTCTCCTTGTCTTATCACCATTCTCCCTTCCATCCTGAGTCCAGTAGTCAGTCCCCTTCTCCTTTTGACTTTTGGCCCTTGGGTCTTGGTAAAGCAAAAAATTGACTCCTTGGCATCTAAGCCCCTACAAGTACATTATCATAGACTTGATTTAGCTGATAGAGGCTTGGCTGAGCTTTGCAATGACATAACTCAGATCTATGCACCTTGGTTCCACATGGTGGGAACACAACGTGGGTACCTGCAAGGGGTGCGTGACGAGGTACCGCAGGGGAGGACCCAAATTGTCCAGTTCTGAGTCCCCCAAAAAGCAAACCTGATTGCATAGATGTTGGTGTTGATTTCTTGTGTCTCAAAGCAGCCAGCTAGGACCCTCAATATCCTATGTGGCCGAGAGACAAATAACCCTCTCCTCCCCAAAAAGACACCATTACAAATGATACTGGGAGGATCAGGTCAATACTTTCCCCCTCTGGTCAATGCCCACTCATCTGCTGATGAGAAATGAGATTTCTTAATGTCCGCATTCGCCTGCCTGCCTCATTTAAAATTGTTAAAAGGGAGCAGATGCCGGGAGCCAAACCCAGGAAACTACCTGCTGTCCTAAGAGAACCTAGGAAGTTACCTGCTGTTCTTGATAGCCTAGTCAGTGCAAGGTTAAGAAAGGACATTCACGGGTCTCAGGTCCCAGGAACTTAAAGAACGTCTGGCATTTCCTGGAAACTGGTTATGACAATGGGATGGTCTACGGCAATAAGCATTCAATAGTGGGACAGCCCTAAGCAAGGACCCTCACCCAAACTTCCTGGTTTACTGTGTCTTTATAACCTGCACCCACGGTACATGACCCCTCAGATATTCTGGGGGGCCCAGACCGTGTGAAAAGAGAACCAATAGCTGCCATCACCTTAGCAGTTCTCCTGGGCCTTGGTGCGGCCGGAGCCGGGACAGGAATTGCCTCCCTGGTTACTTCTCAACAACAGTTCCATCAGTTAAGCTTGGCTGTAGATAGAGATATTGCTGACCTACAGAAGGGCCTCAGTGATCTTAAGGATTCTGTAGTTTCTCTCTCAGAGGTCGTGCTTCAGAATCGTCGCAGCCTTGACCTCCTGTTTTTTAAAGAAGGAGGGCTCTGTGCGGCCTTAAAAGAAGAATGCTGCTTTTATAAGGATAAGACTGGGTTAGTTCAAGATAGCATTGAGAGAATTCGTAAGAACCTAGAAGAGAGAAAAAGGCAGAGAGATAGAGATGAAGCTTGGTAAAGTAATTGGTTTGCTGCTTCCCCTTGGTTTACTACCCTGTTACCCTCCCTATTAGGACCTTTTATAGGATTTTTGCTTTTGATCTCTTTTGAGCAGTGGGTTTTTCAGAAATTTATGACTTTTATTAAGGAACAGGTCAATGCAGCTACGTGGAAGCCAGTCTCTGTCCACTACCATAGCCTGTCGCCAGAAGAACCAGGGGACGACTGCCAACCCGCTGATGGCGGCCCTCCAGAGACTACCTATGAATGGCCCCCAGAGTCCCCATTACAACTCAGTCATCTCCTGTAGAGTCTTCGGTCTGACAGCACGTTCCCGATGACGGGAGTAGGTGATTGCCACGTTCTATGGCAACCCCAGGGAGAGGCAGTGAGTCACCCCGATGATGGGAATAGTGTAGGGTCCGTTCCCCAGAGGCAACACCCAATGCAGCCGAAAAGGAGTGCGTGGTGCTGGGGACGGGAACAGCCCACATAGCCTAAGACAGGGGCCTCACCCCTCCCTGGGAGACGGATGTGGGGCACAATCACTAGCCTAAGACAGGGATGTGCTAGACCACCCCTCTTCTCATTGTACAGGGAAGGGTGAGATGTTGGTGACCCTGGACCACCATCCCAGCTAACAAAGTTGCTTAATGAATTGCCTTAATGAGAAACTGTCTCTTTTGGGAGAATCTGACCTTCAGCTAAGAAAGAATTTCCTGTTCTTAGAGAACTGTTGCCCCCGGACATCCCGGAAAAAAAACATAGAATGCTCCGCCGGATGACTGACCTTATCTATCGATAGTTGATAGAGTCCTCATCCTGTTCTTTGTTTCCCTTCCTCCTTTGCCTAGAGTGTATCTTGTAAGCCGTTTCCACATTAAAGCAGACCTTGACAAGTAGCCATTTGCTTGGTCTCGTTCTCTCTCTCGCCCATGTTCCTTTCAGGTGAGGTCCCCCTCAAACCCCACGAATAACTGGACCCACGGGTCGGGTCAATATCCCATAATGTGTCTGCTCTTTCAGAAGTTCTCTTCATCCCCTGTTTTCCTTACTCCTCTCCAAGACTAGCTGGATTTCAGAACTAAATTTATGATTATGAAAAAGAAACAAAAAAGACAGAACAAGGGAGAGGACTCCCTATTTCTCCCTATATCACCCCAAGAGTTTTTCAAACAATTATCTCAATAATAACAAGGAACAAGGTGTCAAATAGAAAGTCACATCAAAGTCATTATTAGCCATATATCCCAAGGTGCTTAAGGAGAGTGACTCCTGTCGAGGCAGAGGCAACAAGCAGGCAATAGGCAAAACTCTGAGGCAGAAGGAAAATCCAAGTGAAAGGTGGAGACTGCGGATAAGCCAAGGGAAAAGAATCGGATGCAAAGGAAAAGACAACAGGGCTGCTTCAAAACACATCCCAGAAGCTTCTAACCTAAGGAATTGATTGAGGAGAGATGAAATGGACACAACTTCCAGTGAGATGGAATCATGATTGTCTATTGCAGAGGTGGACCCGGTCTAGCAACGGTTCTCTAAGGATCATGAGATAAGGAAGACAAGTCAATGTTTGTAATTGGGAAAGAGAGCCTGAGAAAAATAAGGCAGGATGAGCATGAAATAAGTAAATACCAGCTGAGTTAGGGCAACCTTCTGGTGAGAGAGAGAGAGGAAGAGGCCACCCCACAAAGATTCTAGGATTCCAAAGCTTCTCTGTGGGTTTCCTGCCCTCTTCCAGATGGCACAGGAAGACTTCTGTCAACGCCAGTCACAGGCAGCTCTGGTAATCCTAATCAAATGTTCTCAGAATGGGCTACTAGAGCAATTGTACATGGTCAGGTACTCAATACCTATGGTGGACGAATGTTTGTAACTGAATCAGAGTTGATACAGATGACCCTCAACTCATTATAAGCTACATCCTGATGAATACATTATAAATTGAAACTATTCTTTGTCAAAAATACATTTAATGCACCAAACTCACCCAGTGCCGTTCTTACCCATATACCATATATCAGGAAGACTAGCAGTGGCTTCCCTGTGGTTGCATGGCTGGCTGAGAACTGCAGCTTTGTGCCACTGCCTAGCATCCCAAAACAAGATCATACCAAATGTTAGCTTAAGAAGTGATCAAATTGCAAATGTGAAGTGTGGCTCCTACTGAGTGCATGTGACATTTGCACCATTATAAGACTAAAAAATAGTAAGTAAAATCATCACAAGTGGGAAGCTGTTTCTACACTTAATAAGTAAAAAGGCTCAGTTGTCCCATTATTTTCTCAACTTGAAAGGTATAATTAAATCAAATTGATAAATAATGATTAAGCACTTCTGAAGAAAATAGCCAAGACATACATTGACTGAAGATTAGGAACACACATGAGCTCATAAATGGTTGCTGAAACTTCTGAGGAAATAATTACCCTCTCTCAACAGTTCTGGGTCCAGCACTAGGCCACCAAGTGTTCACTGACAACCTGAAGCCAAACTGGTGATGGCCAACATCCAACCCCATTCAATGAAAATTTTAACATAGGTGGCAGATTTAAAAACTTGATTTTGTTTTTTGAGCAACTTATATAAAATCCATTCAATCCCTTTGGTTTAATAAGCTCTTAATGGCTTTAGTACCTTTAACAGAAAGACCACTGGCATCTCGGTGACTGAAATGACATATGAGATAAATTGAGGGCTTTAGCTTGCAGTTAGTGATGGGGAAAGGTCAGCAAACAATTCTGCTGAATCTATTACTATTGAATGGATTGTGGTTGGAAAAATTTTTTAATTCTAAATTATTAGAATTTAGTGACAGCTTACATAGACAGATGCAGCCATTTTAAACTATAGAATCAAGGGGTCATTGTTTTCTCAGGCACATTCTTAACCTTATCAACACTTAATCCTATAAATTCTAGAATATGCACTGCTAGCCTCCAGATCTCTGGATCTAATAAATAAGATATCCAGCTACATCTTCTTGCCACATTCTGTTGGAGCTCCCACAGCCTCAGAAGAACTTTGATGAGACCATCAGTTTCTACGTCTTCTAAGTTTCCCTTTGGAACTTTACAGAAGTGCTGTCTGTCAGTGAGGGCATTTCCCCAGCCATTTGCAAGTGTTGGATGCAGTTCTATTTACTTTAACAAGTGAGGGTTTTAATATTAAAATCCTTACTTGAATATTTGCCCCGTCCCATGGGGATTCGATGAGACCTTAGGGAAGGAGGCGAAAGAATGAAGGGACAAGAGACACAAGGAATGAGAGCAAGTCTGGGGTTCTGATCAAGCTCTGAAACGTTTAATTTCGGGTGCAGGTTATAAAGACACAGCAAATCAGGAAGTTTGGGTGAGGATCATTGCTTAGGGCTATCCTACTATTGAATGCTTATTGTCCTAGACCATCCCACTGTCATATCCTTATTGCCCTAGACCATCCCATTGTCGTAACCAGCTTCCAGGAAATGCCAGACGTTCTTTAAGTTCCTGGGGTCTGAGACCTGTGAACGTCCTTTCTTAACTTTGTACTGACTAGGCTTTCTAGAACAGCAGGCAACTTCCTAGGTTCTCTTAGAACAGCAGGTAATTTCCTGGGTTTGGCTTCTGACAAATATTGGGAAAATAGAAAGCAGCTCTGGTTGTCACTCGGTGTTCTAGTTTCATTTCAGATGTTGTGACAAATCCCCAGAACAACAAAAACAACAACAACAACAAAAATTAAAGCCTTAATCAGCTTACAATTTCATTATAATGGCTATTTCGTTATAGTCCATTCTCTTGAGGAACTAAGACGGTACTTAAAACATCATATCCACAAAGCAACACAGAGAAAAATAAATAAATGCACAGATCCTTGCTTACTTGCTTCTGCTCAGCTAGCTTTCTTCTCTCCTAGGAGTTCAGGGCCCAGCCCATGAGAGGGTGCCACCCACAATGAGTTGGCTTTTCCCACTTAGCAATCAATTAAAAATAAAAACAATTCCCCACAGACATACCCATAGGTCTAGCTGATCTACATCATCTCTCATTAAGATTTTCTTCTCAGGAACTGAAGAGAGCTTAGAGGTTAGGAGTACAGACTGCTCTTGCAGAAGAACAGAATTTTGATTCTCAGTGCCTATTTTAGGCAATTCATAACAACCTATATCTCAATTTCCCTGAGATACAATGCCTCTGGCCTTTGCTCACACTGTCACATGGGTGTACACACCCATACAAAGATACATACATATAATTACAAATAAAATAAATATTTGTTTTTTAAAAAAAAACACTTCTTTTTCAGGTCATTATAGGTTGTGCCAACTTAAAAACATCACAACATTTATATAGCTGATGGCACCAGAAATATCAAAATCTAACTTACAGAATCAAATTACTTTCTGGTAATTTGTACCTGAGGTGATACCTTAAAGACTTTAACTCTGATTTTTGAAGCACATAAACACCTTAAGGATGTCTTTTGCTCGTTTCTCAATGAGTCATAGTCCACTACAGTGAACCTGTACACCCATCAGAATCAATTTGAAATCTGTCAAATATACAGTGTAATTAAATGTAAGTTTTCAAAAAAAATTCTTAAGAGAAATTATATCTGACTTGTTATCTAATCAATAGTGCCTGTCATAGTTAAGGTTACTATTGCTATGATGATATACCATGGCCAAAAGTAAGCTGGAGAAGAAAGTGTTTATTTGGTTTTCATTTCCACATCATAGTTCATCACTGAAGGAAGATAGAGCTGGAACTAATGCAGAGGCCATGAAGGGATGCTACTTCCTGGATTGCTCCTCATGGCTTGCCCATCCTGCTTTTGTATAGAGTACAGGAGCATTAGCCTAGGATGGCACCACCCACAATGGGTTGGGCCCTTCCCCATAAATCACTAATTATGAAATGCCCTATAGTAGTGATTCTCAACTGTTCTAATGCTGGATCCCTTTAATACAGTTCTTCATGTTGTAGTGACCCAGCCAACCATAAAATTATTTTATTTGCTACTTCATAACTTTAATTTTGCTACTGTTATGGATCATAATGTAAATATTTCTGGAGAAAGGGTTTGTAGCAAGGGTCTTGACCCACAGGTTGAAAACTGCTACTCTACAGGTGTGCCTGCTACTCAGTCTTACACGGAGGTATTTTCTCAGTTGAAGGTTCCTTCCATCTGATGACTTTAGTTTGTGTCAAGTTGACATAAAACCAGCCAGCACAATTTCATTCACCCATTTGCACATTATTTGCACCCATTGCACCCATGTTACCATGAAAAGCATTTTATCATTATTTCTAATAAAGGGCAACCCCACCTCCCAACTCACCACCCCTCCCACTGCCCCAGCTTCCCCAGAGTCAACATCTACCACACTGCATTTCATCATTCACCCACCTTCTCCAGTGAACACTTTTTCCTCTGAAAATGGTGTTAGAACACTTTAACCATATAGCCCTGTGGTGAATTCCTTAAGATAGCACTACTAATCCTGTACATCTCAAGAGAAAAAAAATAAGTGGATCTCAGACAGTAAGTCTTCCATGAATTTTAAGAGGCATTTGAAAAGAAAAACTGTCTGCTGAGCTCCTAGTAAGATCCTGGACAAAATCCTCCTATATCTAGCCTCCCACACAGTCTCTCTTCCCGGCCATTACAGTGGCTGTTTTATTTGATTGTAACAATTTATTCAAGTCTGTTTCCTCTCTTAGGACCATTTTGTCTCCTCTCTAGGACATTGGCCTCGTGAATGTAGTTGCGTCTTTTTTCTTTTTTTTTTTTTTTAAACCTCTGTGTCAACAGTCCAGGATGATGCCTTGAACACAATAAGAATTTAATAATTCTTGCTGAATGCTTCAGTGAAAGAGTTGGAGGAATGGATGGACAGACAGACAGATGCTATATAGAATACTATTGTTTTGAGGACAAAGGTTATATTTTGACAAAACTAATTTAGTGTTTTCTGAAGCATAATTTTGGAGTCCAAATGACTGTTCTTGACAGACTTTCTCTAAACAGGCCCTATTTTTGCTTAGACCAGGTCATCTTTTTTGTTTAAAAGTCTTGGCAGAAATGTATGATTGTCACAGCTATGGATTCTTTCTTCCTCTTATATTCTCTGGGAAAAGGGCCTACTTTTCAGGGGTAATCATACTAGATCTTCCAGAAGCTTGAAAACTAAGAAGGCAATAAGGACATCTGAACTACAGCAACTTTGAAGAAAATTACTTCTTAAAAATCTGTTTCTTTTAGAGTTGCATGAGCTCAGCATGGTGGGAAGGCTGACACAGTAGACAGAGTCAGAGGTAGATGCATTTCTCTGAAGAAGGGGTTTAATTCACAAGGAATTTTACTAAAGTCAATGCAGATCCACAAACTGTATAACTTCAAAATTTTGCTTAAAAATTGAATCATTTGTTGAAATTTAATATTTCAGACTTTCTGAAAATAATATTTCCAAGAAGACCCGAGATTATTCCAAAGTCTGAATAATTTTAGATTTGTCAACCTCTTATAAGTGAAAATAATTCAAATGATTAAAAAAATGAAAACATTTGAATTTTATGGTTTTGACACAGATTGATTAGTTCGTGGCAAATTATGACTTTTTTTTTTTTTAAATCAACTCCAACTCTAAAGGGGCCAGATCAAATAAATAGAGGATTGCTGCACTGAACCCAGCTTCAGTTTCTTTTCTCTGAGCTGTCTTTTTAAAGGCTGTAAGTGGAAACCTGGAAAGAGCCAGGGAGGTTTTTAATCTTTCTCGTTCTTTTTTGAAAAACACAGAATTTGGCCTGAAACCTGGCTATTTGCATACAGTGGATTCTTGACTGTACTTTATCTCATCTGCATTTTGAAAACATGAACATATTAGGATCCAAACAAATCAACAGTTGCTGAACACAGCATTGAAAATGTAGTCGTTCCCAAACTGAATTATCATTGTGGGTGACATTCTCTTTCTGAACCTTGAAAAACTTTAGGGGAATTAAAAAAAAAAAAAAAAAAAGCTGGTAATACAAACCACATGGTTGCCTCATTCTCCCGCCGTTCTTGGCAGAACGACCGCTGCCTGGCAACCTTGCTGTCAGCTGGGCCGAATAATCACAGCAGCAGTGCCCTGTAGTTAAATCTAATGCTTTCTTTCTGAGAACTCATCACTGGATGCTTTTTCTTCTTATCAGTCTTCTTGGTAAAGAACAGGGCTTCTGTGCATAAGGAGAACACATCCCTGTAGAAGGAGTTGCTGAAATAATAATAAAACACACACATACAAATACACACACATACAGACACACACACACACAATAAAGTGCTCTAATGGCTCTAATGACTCTGCAAGGGGAAGGAAGGAAGAAGAAGGAGGAGGAGG
>NW_021604767.1:4842025-4849597 GCF_004785775.1 Grammomys surdaster
AAGGAAGGAAGGAAGGAAGGAAGGAAGGAAGGAAGGAAGGAAGGAAGAAAGAAAGAAAGAAAGAAAGAAAGAAAGAAAGAAAGAAAGAAAGAAAGAAAGGAAGGAAGGAAGAAGCTTGCAAGGAGTTATTGCCTCTTGCCTGTTGGACTTTGGCCCCACAGAGGCCCGTGACCCAGCCTGACCCTACTGGCCAAATTCCAGTGTTCTCCGAAAACCTTCAAGAAGAGCCTTTCTCTCTATGGAAACTTGAAGGACAAGCTTTGAATATATGAAATTCTGAAGTCAGAATCTAAAAACTTGTGAGAAAAAAAGAAGTCTTCTTGTATTTGGCTGTGGCTAACAACAGCATGAAAGGTAGTATTTTATTTTCAACATACTTAAAAGGAAAGAGAAATGTGCCTTTGAGTTAGAGTTAAGATGATACAGTCATGTTATGATAAAGTGTGGTGGCACACACCTTTAATCTCAGCACTTGGGAGGCAGAGAAATGCAGATCTCTGTGAGTTTGTGTCCTGATCTATAGAGTGAGCTCCAGGACAGACAAGGCTACACAGAGAAACCCTATCTCAAAAAACTCAGACCAAACCAATCAAACAAACAAAAGAAATGTTATAACAATAGAGCATTTGAAGCCAACTTTCCAGGAAACAGAGACCACTGAAGCAACCACATCCACGGGGAGCATGGCTCAAATAATATTAGAGTCAATGTGAAGTTAAACTCTACCTGATAGGATATTCCCTTAGACAAATGCATCAATAATGACTTTATTGAAATCTTCTATTCCCTGTTAATTCAACAAAATAACATATAAAGTGTCCAGTCGAGCTCCTGCACAGGGCTGCTTTTGATTTGAGATTCTGGTCAAGAGCTCCGTAGCCAGCCCTTAAAGACCTATGATGCTCACCAATGCTTTGCAGTCCTTCTTCCTTCCAACATTTGTCATTACTTTGGCTTCTTCTCATGTACAGTGACTATGAAGTATCTAGAAAGAAGGTGAACCAGCTCAGCAGCTACAGAAGATTTGGGGAGCAATAGGATTAGTAAAGAAAATTTGCTCTATGGGCCTTGAACCCAGGACGGTGAGTATGCTTTAAGCTAAGTGTGTTATGACCCAGAAGCAACAACAAAGGTATTCCAAGTCACACAACTGAAGGGCAGCCTTGTTCCAACTTCCTGTCATGGGTGATGTTCTTCCTGTTAGAATATAACATTTTATAATGCATTTCTTTGATGGAGCTTTAAATCCTTGCAAGATCTATTTGTCCTTAAAAGCTCAATTTTCTTCCTGTTGAGAAGCTCAATAAAATAATGATTGCTAGCATGTGGACAGAGTCAGGGTCGCTTGATGCTTCCAAAAACCTTGTTGTTGTACTTGTGGGCTTGGTAGTCTTTCTAGAGGGAAAGACATCTATAAGGTTTGACAAGAGCCACAAAATGACCAGTCATTCTCTTTGGGTGACTTTTAGCTTTGTTAACACATTTAAACTTATTTCCCTAGAAGATTGTATAAATGTCATGTCTCCCACATTTTCCATATGTTAACATGACATTAATCTAGAATCTAACTTTTTTCTTAGTTCCAAAATATATCACTAGTTTGTTTTGCTCTTTTGCCATTGCAATGGAAATTTATTATTTTTTAAAGATAGCATACAGACTAATTGGTTTCATTGTTGCATTTTCATATATATATATTAGATATGTAATTCATATATATAATATGTCATTATACTTTATTCTATTTTTTCTCCTTCTCCACTGACATCATGCTGAGATCCCATTCCACTCTGGTTTGTTCCCTTGCTTGCCCCACGAATCCTCCTTTCTCTTCTAATTGGTTATTTGTATCAGGCCCTGTCTGTTTTTCTTCTTTTATATCTCATTAAGCCTATCTCCCCCTGCATCCCTCCCCCACTGGAACTTTTCAATTCAGTGGCCTCCTGCAGCTATTTTTAGTTCATTAATAAAATAATAAAAAAAATTAGACCTTTTTTTTCAATGCCACATTTTCAAGTGGTAGCACAATTATCTCTTCAATCTTTACAGAAAGTTCTATGGGCTGTGTACCAATATTAGGTATATGAGATACCAGGACAGGACCTTGTCTCTCTTTCCGACCCTATCCCAAGGCCTTGGACATTCAACTTATAGTAAATACACATCAGGATTTGCTGAGAAGTACCATTTGTAGTGTCTTCATACCCCTAAGGTGACAAGGCTGGGGATAGGGGGGGACACAGTTTTAAATAGTCCCTCTTTGTGAGTAGAAAAGGTATGAGGTTTTTTTTGTTTTGTTTTATTTTGTTTTTGATTGGTTGGTTGTTTTTCAAGACAGGATTTCTCTGTGAATCTTTGGCTGTCCTCCTTGAACTCTATCTGTAGACCACCTTGGCCTTGAACTTAGGATCTGCCTGCCTCTGCCTCAGAGTGCTGGGAATAAAGGCATGCACTACCACTACCTGGCAAAAGATAAGAATTTAACTATAGTAAAATTTGGGCTGGAAGACTGGAACAGAAGTATGTAGTCAGTAATGAACCATAAAGAGATTAACAGTTCACAGAGGAATGGATACAGAAAATATGGTACATTTACACAATGGGGTACTACTCAGCTATTAAAAACAATGAGTTCATGAAATTCTTAGGCAAATGGATGGAACTGGAAAATAACATCCTGAGTGAGGTAACCCAATCACAAAAGAATACACAGGGTATGCACTCACTGATATGTGGACATTAGCCCAAAAGCTCACAATACCTAAGATACAATGCATAGACCACATGAAGCTCAAGAAGAAGAAGGAAAACCAAAGTGTGGGTGCTTTGGTCCTTCTTAGAAGGAGTATCAAAATACTCAACCAGAGCTTCCAGAGTCTAAACCACCAGCCTGGGAACACAAAAGGAGAGACTCATGGCTCCACCTGTATAGGTAGTTGAGGATGGCCTTCTCAGGCATCAGTGGAAGAGGAGGGCCTTGGTCCCTGAAAGTTTGGATTTCCTAGTGTTGGGGAATTCGAGAGCAGGGAGGCAGGAATGGGTGGATGGTGGGGGCACACCCTCATAGAAATAGGAGGAGGGGGGATGTGATAAGGGGTTTGGGGGGAGAATGGGAGAGGGGATAACATTGAAAGGTAAATAAATAAAATAGCCAATAAAAAGATAGACAATGGGTCTGGCAATTGTATTCAAGAAGTTTAGGCTTTTGTCAACAATTTATTACAGGGATTTCATATAATCCTCAAGGACAATGTATTGTGGAAGAGGCACATGGAACTTTAAAAAGATTGGTGAGACATACTGTTGCTGAGATAAAGAATGATGCCAACCTGTGAGCTTGCTGAGTGTCCTGACAAGGGTAAATGGGGAGCTGTATTGGACATATGTTCCTGACCCACCTTTGCTTGACTCTATCCCAGATGGGACAAGCTGCCTTGCCTCAGGATTTTAGACATTGTAGGATAGAGAATCAAAATGAGAAATTATAACATATCTTGTATTCTTCTTAAAGGTGACCAGCTATTAGGACTCAATCATATACTGATCTAGAAATCAACCCAATATTGGAAATAAAAGTCTACTTTTGGAAGTCTGGATCTGGACATTGTCAGATACATATTTGGAAGTTAGCTGTGGCTCACTATGATGTTCGAATAGCAAGAGATAATGTTGGGACAGGATCTGGATTTCAAATAAGGGTTAATGCATGTTTTAAGGCTCTTTTAATTGTCAAGATAAAATTGGTTTTGTCTCTCCTACAGTATTTATTGTAAGTTGAATTGACTGTATAATTTCCAATTGTGTTAGTGTGTTGAAACCTGGCATGACTGTTATGGGGATCTATCAACCAGCTTTTGTCTTATTGTCCTGAGTATTAGAAAATATTGATTCGCTGAAAAAAGTTTGAAAGTGCTGAAAAAAGTAACTTAGGCTTTAAGCAGAAGCAAGAGGGCAGCGGGTTTGAATATTGCTGGTATAACAGCTTTAATTTCATTAATTGCTAGCACCACTGCTTCTGCAATAGCATTAACACAAGTAGTTAAGACAATTATTTTTGTTAACCATCTAGCAAAAAAAAAAAAATGTTACTAATGTATTGAGTATACAAAAGGATTTATATAGGTATCTGGAACAATGGATGATGCTCTATAACCCATTCAAATTATCTGAAGGAGGTTCAGTGTTCAAGAGTTAAGAGCCATCCCAAATGTCATGACAAATATCATTGGAGTAGTGTTACTTTTGAAATTCACAATGATTGTCATTATAATTAGAAAAAAGTTTAAAGACACCTGTAGGATATTTGGCATAATGCTAACACTTCTCTGGATGTGTTAACTTTGCATAGTGAGATTATGAATTTAAAGAATGTTGCTCTATTGACCTTTGATGCTGCAGATAAAGCAGATAAAATTATCTATGGCCTGAGCTCAATATTTCCATTTTGGTCAAACCTCAGGAATGGCATATATAGCTTGATCAGGCTAGCCCTTCTTGTCCTGGGAATGCTTTGTATTACTGCCTGTTGTGTTAAAGTCTCTAACTACATCAACAAGCTAGCAGCCAAAGTACATGACTTGAAACTGATAATGGACTCCCAGACAAAGTTATTAATTTAACAGGTTGGCAAGCCAAGGACAGGTAAGATTCTGCACAGAGCCTTACTAACCTAAAACATAAGTGCATTGTTTTTGATAATGCATATTCCATGACAGGTAAGGAAGGTATTCTTGTCAGAATGACCTAAGACAGGCACAGTCTCGTTAATGAAATAAAAAAGGGGGAGAAGTGGAGAACCTTTGGGGCTGCTTGGCAAGAAGCTTACATGGACCAAGGACAAGGAAATGGGCTGTTTGGCAGGAATATGACATTGGCCAAGGACAAGGAAGTAGGGTTCAGGCAGGAATCTGGCAAAGACTAGAACAAAGAGGTAATTTCAGGTAAGAATCTCACTCTTAGACTACAACAAAGTAGTAATCTCAGGCAGGAATCTAAATATTAGGCTAAAACAAAGAAGTAATTTCAGACAGGAATCTATATATTAGGCTAGAACAAGGAAGTAGGCTTCAGACTTGAAAATGACCTTGGTCTAGAACAGGGAAGTAGGCTCAGATACTTTGGTCATCCTGATAAAGCTTTAGAAACAGTTATCATGGGAGTGTTCACGTAATTGGGTTTAATGCCTTGCTTTTTCTTTGACTATTTGTGTTTATTGTATTGTTTGTTCCTTGACTATTTGCATCTATTGTATTGCTAGACCCTCAACCTAGAACTGACCTTAATACATACATGTAATCAAAATGGTATAGAGCAAAAGGAAGAAGGGGTATAGGATAGGGGGTTCTTAGGGAAAGAAACTGGGGAAAGGGGATGACATCTGTATGGCAAATAAATAAAATATCCCAATAGAACTAAAAAAGAAAAAGAGAGTTCACAAAAACAGTTCACAATGACTTAACTTTTTTTCATTCTATACCAAGCATGGTGGCTCACACCTGAAATCCCAGCACTCAGGAAAATCTGGTTCAAGGCCAGCCTAGGATATATAAGAAACTTTACCTCTTAACAACCAATGTTAAAATTCCATTCAATGCTGAAATTCAATTCAAATCTTAAAAAACAAACAAGAACAAGAAAAAAAAATAATTGGGCTATTTCAGCAGCACTAGCAATCCCAATCTTTCAATCACTACTTTTAACTAGCCAGAATCTGAAGACAAACAATTCCATATCATTGGGGCACATTTTGGTCAGCTCTTCACTCATTCAACAACATGGAAGGCAATGGCGGGGATCATTCATGTATGGCATACAAATGGACTTACAATGCAAACAATTTACACAAAGTCTCTAAAAATATATATTTGGCTCATGAGCTTCTTTAAAATACTTGTTAAAAATATCCTTTCCTATTGAAACAATGTACTATAGTACACAAGGCCCTATAGTCAGCCTTCCAAAAAGTCCCACATAGTCTTAAAGCCAGGTACCAGCTAATTTGTATCATTCTGGCATGGTGCTGGGCTCACCTCATAGGAATGTTTGCCTATTTCTCTGTGTTGAGAGTTGGGTTTTACAGCCATGGTCTAAGAAGAAAAGGAACCAGCAGAATGGAATTTTAAATCATGAGCAAGTACTTGGAGTGAGGAGACAAGCACCCTGGACCATGGAGTAGGAGAGGCAGAGAACATGAGGCAGAAAGGAAGGATGTTAGAGATGCTATGGTGAACTCAGATCGGTGGGGAAAAGCCATGATGGAGTCAAGGAAGCATGTATTTCTCTTTAATGTTGTCTGTCAACTTTCTATAATCTGAGAGGGGAGGAATGATGTTAATACAGAATTCATATGTTAAAGTCTCAACATAATCTTTTAAGAAACCATACTGAAAAGAAGGAAAAAAATTC
Source organism: Grammomys surdaster (assembly GCF_004785775.1). Classification (NCBI taxonomy): domain Eukaryota; kingdom Metazoa; phylum Chordata; class Mammalia; order Rodentia; family Muridae; genus Grammomys; species Grammomys surdaster. The sequence goes on from NW_021604767.1 coordinate 4,848,431, forward strand.
CTGTGATTTCTATCCTCTTCTTCACAGCATAAAACTCTTAAATGTTCTTTTGACAAGCTTGATCTTGTGCACAGCTGCTGCGAGTTCAGGAGTGCAGCGGCCCTGGCAGGTCCGAAGACATGGCTTAGCTCCAGCCCTCCCTGACCTCTGGCTCTTTCAATTTTTCTGGTCCTCTTTTAGGATGGTCCCTGAGCTTTGGGGCAGGGATGTGGTATAGATGGCTTATTTCTGGCTGAGCATACCACAGAAATTATTCTCTATAATTTAGAAGTTGTGAATTTCTACATTAAGCACCATCTATCACACATAGAAACTTCTCTGATGAGGTCTATGAGTGACTTTATTCTATGTGTAAAGATATGAATTTAGAGATCAGTTTGATAGTGTGTGGATTTAGTAAAATGATAGTGGGCTCACCACTGGAACTTATAAACACCCAACTGTGGGCTCTGGGTCAGATTTACAGTAGCAGACATAAATGTCTTCCTCTAAGTCATCGTCATCGTAGTTGTAGTTGCCATTGTCATTATCATCATCATCATCTTCTTCATCCTCATCCTCATCTTCATCTTCATCAATATTTTTTACTTAAAGAGAAAAACAGAAGTTCTACTTTGACCTCCAGGCTCATTTTCCTGGCTCCTCTCCCCCTATAGTTATTACTACTTATTACTTGTCCCCAGCCACACTGGCCCTCTCTCCATTACTCCATGTCCTGTCTCACCTCTACCCTTAAAACATATTCCTTGACACAGAAGTTCCCCCATTTCCTTCTTCAGTGAACTAACTCCCATCAGCCTTCGAATTTCTTACTTCCTCATGAAAATCCACCTGGAAGCTGGATTTGTTTCATCTCTTGCATGTACCCACAGCAGCAGGTATTATTCCTGGTGGCACTTATCCGAGCTGTGAGCTTACATCTCTTTGTGTAATTGTTTGTTTAAAGACTGTTTGTTTGTTTGTTTTTTCTTCAAAAAAATTAGACTTTCAGCTTTCGGAAGTTTATTCTAGATCTACCTTGAATTCACCTCTGGGTTCCATTAGCTTTGTCTAGTCAATGGCACATAACAGGTATTCACTAAGGCTATTTCAGTGAATGAATGAATGAATGGGTGGGTGGAAGAAAGAAAGAAAGAAAGAAAGAAAGAAAGAAAGAAAGAAAGAAAG
>NW_021604767.1:4849607-4850379 GCF_004785775.1 Grammomys surdaster
AAGAAAGAAAGAAAGAAAGAAAGAAAGAAAGAAAGAAAGAAAGAAAGAAAGAAAGGAAGAAAGAAAGGAAGAAAGGAAGAAAGGAAGATGAGGAATATGAATTCTTAGTGAGGGAAGTAAAGGTTAGCCCCTCTTCAGTGTGGAGGAAAGGATTAAGGAAAGTATTATTTGTGTTCACTCAGTACAATTCACAAATGGTGGCTGGACCACAGTAAGGGGTTGCCTGCATTCATTTGAAAGTTAAAATGTTTCTGTAGCTCCCAGTGTTTTTCCATTCTTCCCCTCCAGCTTTCCTCCCCCTCTTTCATAGGTGATTTATTCTGAGAGCTTTGGACTGAAATTTTTTTTTAAGTGCAATTGAGAAGACAGGAGGTTCTGTCCTCCTGTAGAACACACACTTCCTCTCTCTAAAGGAGAAAAGTACTTAAGAAACTAAACAGTTCACAGAACACTGGGTTTAGAAATGTCAGGGAGAGGAACAAAGGAATCAAAGCAGAAAGTCTCTCAGTCTTGCTTCACTTTCAAGGTTGCAACTAAATGACAACAGATGAGGAAATAAATGTGTCTAACTCTAAAGTTTGTAGAACTTTGGTGGGGATTGCTTTGAGGAACACTTGTCTTCCTAAATGGCTCTTCTCTTCTAGGGCTAGCCTCTTGTATCTTACTACAGTTTTGGGCTCTTGGCCCTAAGGAGTTAAATGTGATGTCTTGACATTTTTAGAACTCATCCTTTATCATGCCCTGCGAAAAGCAAAAAAGAATTGCTCATGGT
>NW_021604767.1:4850479-4858791 GCF_004785775.1 Grammomys surdaster
GAAAGGTCTTCATTGTTGCACTTGCTCTGATCCCAGCATCTAAAAATACAAAATACTAAGATTTCTACAGCAGGTGATTTTTTTAAAAAAAGAAAAGGAAAGAAAACATAAAGAGAGACTAATTGTTTAAGGTCTAAATGTAGCCCGTAGAAAGGACAGAAATAAAGAGGCATCTCTCCAACTGACCTAGCTTACATCAAACCAGGCTCACGGTTCGCTGGAGGGACTTTTTCGTCCGTTTCCCCTCTAGGTTTAAAGAGAAGGTTTTTTTTTTTTCCGGGGCATAATGGATGTGAGAGTGATCTTGGCAACCTTCTGTCTACAAGCAGTGTTAATTTTAGCCTGATCTTCACGTGGAGCACATGGAGGAACTTACATTACTCACCAGTGCTTGCTGGAAGCCTAAGATAGCCTTCAAGTCTCTGAGAAAGTGTGTCCTGTTTAATGAGAGTCACCTATTCAATGCTACAGTCAAGCAAGGTGGCTGTGAACTTCTACAAAGTTGCAGCTGTCAAGGCCTATGCTGTGACTGCTAACTTGGGGTACTCCCCTTTTCACTGGTCAGCCTTTCTTTCCTCTTTGATGTGTACTCCTTAGTTTAAATACACATTTCAAAACACTTCCTTTGTACTCTGTAAAGGAAATTGATCATTCCTTAAATGTATGCTTTTAATTGACTTCCTCCTTCCCGGCTAGAAAATTAACTTCTGCTCTTCTCTTATTTGATCTGTTAAACAGGGCATATGACACCTTCCAGACAACAAGATTTAATGAGATGCTAGACACCTGAAGACTTTGCCTGGGAAAGGATCCTACATTACTTTTAAAGATACAGCAATCAAACTCTCAATTGAATTCCACCCGCAAAGTGTATTGATTGACGTGGCTGTCCATAACAGTGAAACAGCCGGCTATTGTCTCATTTCTCTCTGCCAGTTGCAAGGCACTCTTAAAAAATCAATCGTCTTCCCCCTGTGCAGCGATGCCAGAAGTGAGTACCTGGTGTCTGGACTGTAGATGTATTTATGTGGTTTTTAGTCTCATACCAGTTGTTTCTCATTCCTATTGAAATTGAAAAAGCCAGTGTTTGAACTGAAAAGGGCCAGTCATGTCTGAGAGCGATTATGCCTGTGCAGTTCCCAGCCCATTTCAGGGAGGTGGTTACTGTTCATACAGGTTGTTTGCCAAGCTGCCACCTGGGCAACCAGCTTGGTGACTAAACAGGTGACACGGTTCTCACGGCTCCACAGAGAACACGCCCAGCCCTAATCATTGCTGCCCTGCAATTCCTTTACTTCGGGTGATTTATATTGTGTTGTTGTTTGTGGCGGTGGTGGTGTTCCAGCCTGGTATGCAAAATAAGCCCTGCAATTGTAGGATTTTCTCAGTCTCGGAGGTGGAGCTGACTTTTCAGAACGAGGCAGTCCTTTAGACCCCGGGATGTGCCATGGTTCTGGCTTCCAGGGAGTATTTACAGCGTATCGTTTTTTCTAGCAAGGAAACGCTCTAAAATTTTCAATTGAAATATTCCTCATCGATAGTGGGGGTTGAACTTTTGTGACCCACCGCCACAGTGTCTTGCCGAGCCACAGGAAAATCTGGTGGTGTGGCAGATACATACCCCTGGTGCATGCTCACTCTGGCCTCCTCTAAAGGGAGACTTCTTCAAGGAATTACAAATTTTCCTTAGATGTTAATTTCCCTGAAACAAATTAATTAGCAGTCTCTTTCGCAAAAATTTTTTTTTCCTTTTCTTTCTTTTACTGACATTCTGGCCTATTGTTCAGTTTTAAAACACAGGGACTTTTTACCTCTCTGGCCTTTGCCTACTTTTCTTCTTCTTCTTTAAACCATAATTTTTATCAAGTATTTGGTTTGGCTTTTAAGTTGATCACTTAATATGTTGGTAATAAAAGGTCATTTGAGCGATAGAGATAGGATAAATGAAGAAAAGTAATGCTTGCCGAAAGGGAGAGACTCAAATGACAGTTACAAGGTGTGTTACTTCAGCATGTGTGGGATTCTCTGTCCCTATATGATATCTGCTTTCCTTCCTCTCTTACCTAAGTGACACACCACAGCTGCCACATGCAAAGACATCACAAAAGACAGAGTTACCGTGAGCTAATTACAGTCCTTGAAAATTACCTCTGTGCTTAGCAAATATGCATTTCCCCCTCTGCTCGTGATGAAGAAGTTGGCAGTTTAAATAAAACACACTATTTAAAGTAACAGAGTACAGTTATGTAACCTTTTCACATAAATCACACAATAATTCTTTGTGCTTTATGGAGAAAAAGAGAAGAAGGAAGAAAGAGACTGTAGCTCTTATTAAGATTTATTTATATAATAATCATTTATGCAAACGGAATTTTGCCTCCTTGTAAAAGTGATGCGTCTTCTTTTTCTGGAAGTTGCAAGCTGAGGCGGGAACACCATCCAGTCACCACGTTAAGTTCTACACACTGAAGTACTCTCAACTCAGTTCAAGCAGTGTTTGGTGTTACTACAGACCTTACTTCAAGACAAGTCAGGAAGTTGCTTCACAGACAAATGATTTCATAGGGGAACAGTCTGTGCTTGGTAAGTAAATGAAACTATGGAATGTAGTTGCAGTTTAGTGTCCAGGGATTTTTGCGTCTCTAAACCACCTGTGATCGACTTTCTGAGTTTTACAAGGATGTCATTCCTTCATGAGTGATGGAGTGGAGGCATGTATGAGACCATGGAAGCATTTTCTTTCTTCCCCTGATTCTGAATGGCATTCTTCCATGGAGTCTTTATTTCCTAGCCCACCTTCCCACCCACCCCTCTAGTATTCCTTCAATGATTTTTTTCCCAACGTAAACCCAGTAGCAATAGTCTCTTCTTGTTCAAACATTTCCCTTATAATTTAAAAGTAGCTTCCATGTAAAATGCTCTGACACTAAATCAGTCTGCTTCTTGGCAATCTATATCCTGAAGGGTCTCAGAGCTTAAGAGGTTGTTACCTGCTAAGCCTGGCTCAAACTAAGCCATTGAATCCTCTGGCTGTGAGGACCACACTAGAAAGAGGGATCCTTCATGAAGATAGAACTTAAAGACAGATTTCATTGGTCAACTCTGATCCTTACTGAACTGTTGGGATTCTGCAGACAAAGAGGTCCACAAGGACTTCCTTGTATGTTATCTTCATTGAGATGCTGACCCAAGTTTTAAAAGCTCTCTCCATGGAAAATTCTGGGCTGTACTCCAAAACCAACCAGGAGGAGGTGGCTCTCTTAATCAGTGGCTGTGTTCCATCTTTATATAAACAGGTTAAGCCAGCTGCCAGGGCCTCTGTGACCAATCCCAGCTCACATTACCTTTGGCAGGAAAGATGGGCCAACCAAAGCTACATTATGAAAGTAGAGAACTCCACCTTTCCCACGTTAGGGCAAAAGACCTATATGCTGTGCAATATGGTCACCAGTGATCTTACTCTTGGTCCCCAAATGAGTAGATAAAGTGTGGTGAATGTTCATTGCTAGAATGCGTAGGATTCCACCAACTTAGTCAGAGGGTGTGGCTAGCTTAGTGGAATGCTTGATTACAATGCACAAAGTCCCTGGTTTTATATCTTGGATCAGCACATAAACCAGACAGAGTGGCATAGGACAGTAATATCAGCACTTGAAATGCAGAGGCAGGAATATCATTAATTCAAAATTATCTTTGGCTACATGGTAAGTTGCAGAACAGCCCGAGGTACATGAAACCTTACCTCACAAAACAAACAAACATACAAAATTGCTAAGCTGTCAATGTCATATTTTAAAAAGGAAAGAATAGATTTTTTAACTATGATTGACACAAAATTATGGAGAAATGCATATTATTAATTTGATGGAAAAAGAAGCCCATTCTTACTATATTAGGATATGCATTATGTCAAATTCATTAACTGATAATACAACCTCCCCCAACCAGGTCCTCTATGAAGGTCTGCCATTTTCCTAGTATGGATCTCAGAGTGTCAGTGTAAAGAGCCAACAAGTGAATATGTATATGTATACCTGAATATATCAATATGTATACCTGAATAAAAAAGCTAGGCATCAGTCATGGGAAACCAGCCCTGTTCTTTATCTGGGCAACATGGGAGAGCTGGCTTTGATGGCATTGGTGCAGGAGAGCCAGCCCCTCCTCTCACTCACTCCAGCACTCTGGTGGCACTGGTAAGGGTGAGCCAGCCCCCAAGGGTGTGGAAGCAGGAGAGATGGCCCTGCCCCTCACTTGGGCAAATCAAGAGAGCTGTCACTGGTGGTAAGGGTGCAGGAGAGCTGGTGGGCTAACCAACTCAGCTTCCATTCAGGCCTAGACACAGGACTCTGAATTTGCCCACCCCAACATCCACCCTCATCTATGAATTGCTTGAGCTTGTGAAGGGACCAGTCCTGTAGATCCAAAGAGGCAGGATCTCCACAACACAGGGTAATCACAGGATATCCAAAAGAAATCCCAGTGAGGATCCAGTATTGATAGAGTATCAGAAGCCAAAGGCCTCAAAACACACCAATGATTCACTACAATGAGCATTTGCAAATCAAGCTGTTTGAGCAAAATGGTGTACCGTGTGACATAGTATGATACACCACATGGTGAGATTTATTTTGGGGATGGGGGCCAGGAGGCTTCAAAGGTGAGGGTGGATATGAAGGGACAGGGAGATGACTGGAGCTGGGATACATGATGTGAAATTCACAATGAATGAATAAAAAACTAAAAATAGTTAGGCATCATGGTACATACCTGTAACCCCAGAACTAGTATGTGAAAGATGGAGAAAGGTAGATCCCCAGGGCTCACTGGCCACCCAGTCTAACAGGAAACTGTATGTCAGAGAGAAAAGGAGAAGGAGAGAGAAACAGAGAGGAGGGAAGATACCATACATCAAGGTCTGGTCTCCCCATGAACATACATGCATTAATGTCCATGTACATGTCCAAATACGCTTGCATACAGGAACACACACAAGCATGACTAACACTAAAGAGAAAGATTTGCTCTAGCAACCTTCCTTCATTTTGACCCTGAGAACAGTCCTCAGATCGTTGTCCAAAGGAGCAGCATATCAAGAGAGTACAACCTACAAAGGAAAAGGGTCAATAAAATAGACTTCTAAGCTACACCTAGCAACATCGCCAAGACTAATTAAGGTTCAAGAGGTAGAACCATCCAGTCCATTCTGGCCCACAAACTCTGAATCATATTGAAGACATAAGTCAAGGAAATTGGACCTCTCAAAGGCAGAGAGCAGGCAAACAGAAGTGAGCATGCACTGAGCTCCTTCTCTCTGTTAATGATCTGTCCTCCATGTGTCTTTCTAGTGGCGATACTCAGTAATTCTGGTTCTCGCCTCTAAGCAAAATATCTTCCCACAGAAAGCACTTTAACATGATATGATTTAAAATCACAGAATTAAGGCCACTGGTTTGTAGGTCAAACCATATTTTGAATAGCTTGGAATAGAACTTTTCTCTTTGCTTTCAAAATTGAATGCAAAGTGAGCAGGGTCCCTATGCTGGTCTTATTTTTAAGTGTTTGCCACAGCTACAGCATGTGTAGTACAATTCTTTGGGGGGGTGCGTGGGGAGGGGTTGTTTTGACATCATAACACTATGTCCATGGGAGCTGAGCTTTTCAAGTGTTAAAGAGGATTTGTTGCAAGAAAATCGTTATGGTAGGATTTATTGTAATTGAAAGCCAAGCTCCAGTGTATTGGAGGGTGTCAAAGCCGGCTGGGAGGGTGGAGTGCCTTCTGCTAAGTAAACAACGAAAGTGGAGAGTAAAGAAAATATTTTGTGACAAGATCTACAAGCTTGGCCAACCTGAGGAGCTAGCCTTGCCACCATGTGTATCAAGCCCATGGATACCAAAGGGACTGTGAACAGCTGCAATCTTCCCACTACTCAAGAAAGTTTGGAAAACAAGTTATATAATAACCTAAATTCACGTCTAGGAGTTGTCAGGCAATAACCCCAGGCTTTCTCCAGATCCAGAAGAAAGGGCCTATCCCACACCCTGACCCACCCAGTCCCATGATCTGGAGTCACTCTGAGGTCTCTCAACTTTGGCTAAGTTTGTTTATATAGTGGCCTTTTGTACATGTGCTCACAACAAGCAAAACTTGCCTGGCTCCCAGGCAAAAATGTCACCCTAAGAAAAGTCAGGTTCCCAATCATTAAAATGCTTTTATGGAGATCAGCTGGTGAATAATGCACACCTCTGCATCACCTTAGGCAACATAAAATAGACCTGAGCCCACAGAATCAGAACTTAGTAACAGCACACAGACCACAAAGAGAGCTTGTGCACTCTCTGTCAGCACAAGGCTCTCCTTGTTGGGACTTCACTCCTTTTATTCATTATGTCAAACAAAAAGGTAGGCAGTGAGTGACTATAAAGAGGCCTAAATAAAGCCCAAGATAATATGGCTCCAGACCTGCAACATTCTAACTCTCTACATTTACAGGAGTTCTGATCAATCATCCTTGGAGAATCACTAACACTGGCTTTTTCCCTCCTAGGATTTTCAGTTTACAGTATTACCAATTCCTAGTCAGAGCTACTATTAATGTATCATGGTCAGCTTTCCATACCCTAGCTATGGCTCTGCAGATAAGTAGAAACTGGACTTAAAATCAAGGCCATCTTCAGCTCAGATGCACAGCTTGAGGAACATTCTTGCCAGTCCTGAAGTCCATGCTACAGTCACTGTGTAATCCAATAATTGTCTCTGCATCAGAGATGTATTCGTGTGGGTAAGGTCACTGTTATCTTCTTTGATATTGTGAATGTGAAACGGTTTGTGTAGACTAAGGGTCTTGTGTGTGTGTGTGTGTGTGTGTCCGTCCGTGTCCGTGTCCGTGTCCATGTCTGTGTCTGTGTGTCTGTGTCTGTGTGTCTGTGTGTCTGTGTGTATCTGGGTCTGCATGTGTGCATGTTCTATGTATGTGGTACATACATGTGAATGTGCAGATGAACACACCTATGTACATGCATTCAGAGGCCAGAGGAAGACTTCAGTGTGTTCTCTGCTGTTCTCTTATTGCCTAAAAACAGGATTGTAGCTGGTCTTTGCTACTTTATGGTTCTTCTTTTTCCCACTCTTTATCTCCCTGGTTTCACCCCCTATAACTAGATAGGAGAGAAAGAAGAAGAAGGAGAAAAAGAAAAAGAGGGAGGGAGGGAGGAACAGAGAGAGAGAGAGAGAGAGAGAGAGAGAGAGAGAGAGATCCTTGAATCTAATTTCTTTCTTCTTGTTCCTTCTTTGAATACTACTACTAGCAAACCACAATCACCACCTCACCACCACCCACCCCTTGTGAATGACCAACAACCACCCACCACACCTTTCATTTCCAAATGTCACACAATCACAAGAACTACCTGCAACTGGCAGAACCATGCCTCTGCTAGAGCACAAGACAAATCATAGTCAGCTGCTGCAGAGTTTGAAGTAGCCCTACATCCCCACACCCAGCATTAAAATGAAAATATATTCTTTCAATATTTTTGTGTTTTGAAAGGAATCAAAGTTCTAAAATTGTCACTACACAGGATGGCTTACCACTTGAAAGCTGGTTTCAGCTAGGTTAGCTAGCCAGAAAGTTCTTGAGATCCCCTTTGATCCACTTGGAAAGGTGGAATTCCAGACACCTGCAGCCATTGCCAGCTTTTTATGTGGGTCCTGAGGATTCAGCCTCAGGCCCTTCCTCTTGCAGAATAAGCACTCCAAATCACTAAGTCATGTTGCCAACCTCAGGACCAGAGCTACTGAGTTGTTCTTTCTCCATAACAAGTTCATGCCCACCTGTCTTCCCAATATGTTTTACAGTTTTAAGTATTGCTGCAAAATTTTCTTAAGATATTAATTTTTTCCCTTTCTAATTTTTGCTATCCCTAAAAAAAATGAACTCATTTCAGAAGACTCATATTATAGTCAAGGAATGTTCTCTCCTCCTTTCATCTTTAGTTATACGCTAGCCAATTCTCCAAACACAACAATGTAATGAGCAGTAGTAGAAAATAATATTAAATGAGCTGAACAATTGTGGTACATGACCTTAACCCCAGAACTTCAGAGGCAGAGGCACGAGAATCTCTGGGTTCAAAACTAGCCTTGTCTAGAGATCAAGTTCCAGAAAAGACAGGGCCACACAGAAAAACCCTATCTTGAAATAATAATAATAATAATAATAATAATAATAATAATAATAAATGGTGTATATATATGGTATATATATTATATTATATTATATTATATTATATTATATTATATTATATTATAT
>NW_021604767.1:4858801-4859267 GCF_004785775.1 Grammomys surdaster
ATTATATTATATTATATTATATTATATTATATTATATTATATTATATATATATCCAGTAAGCCTCACAGAAAAGCTAATAAACACACTTACATATTCATACATTCGTATATACATATATCTGTACATGTATCTGCATATCTTTGTGTGTGTATGAAGAAATAATCTACATATTGAATGTTTTTACACCTTCATTCCAACTTATGTTTTTAGTGATTTCATAATTAATATTTTACCCTAAATTGTGATGTCATTTAAGATGTTATATTTAAGGCTAAGATGAAGCCCTAGATTTGATCCTCAGGTCCATATATGCTGAGATGTAACATACACATATAACCCCAGAATTCCTGATGTACAAGCAGGATGATCAAAAGTTCAAGGTCATCTTCAACAATACATGAGTCCTGGCTACCCAGAGATGAGAAAGAGAGGGAGAGGGGGAGGGGGAGGAAAGAGGGAAGAGGG
>NW_021604767.1:4859667-4933098 GCF_004785775.1 Grammomys surdaster
GAGAGGGAGAGGGAGAGGGAGAGGGAGAGGGAGAGGGAGAGGGAGAGAGAGAGGGAGAGAGAATATTTTATTCAAAGCAGTATAAGACTCTTTGTCTCCTAGACAACAGACAACAAATAATATATCAAAACAAAGATATTACTACTTCTATGAAACAGATAACCTACTAAACATGTGTTTTAGTTAAAATACCACTCTTGCTTGCAGAATTTAATAAATTGACCTGCATGGCATACTCTCATCAAACACCAAATGTGAAGAGCATGCCACCATAGAAACCAAAGTGCCTCAGCCACTGTCTCTACACTTGTTCTTGTTTGACCTAGCTCTCCCAATCTGAATACATTTCTTTCATTCCCAATTTGTTTTTCCTCACAGGGTCCTCTACATTAAACACAAGTATGAACTGGACTTGTGAGTCCAGGGTGAAGAGGATCTGCTGTAAGCCTCTGTTTGCTTGTTCATAGATGTGCCCTTGTGTGTTCGTGCCTGGTGCATTCCTTTTGTACATTCTCATGGTAGGTGTTCTTGCCTGCCAGTTCTGGAGGAAACCCACCAGTCAGCAACTGCCAAATAACCTCCCTCTTCCCTTCTTCAGGAGGACTTCCTTTTCTGAAAAATGTGTGATGTCAAAGCTAAAGCCAACTGGACACTGTTGATTGCTTTGTATTTTAGAATGATCACTACTCAGGACTGTATACAGTGACATAGTCTCTAGTATTCTTGAAATGAGTGCACTAAGAACATTACCTTTTAGTCACAGAGATCATTATGATTCTTCACCCTACTCTATTGTCTTTGACTATCATTCTCGCTACATGAGACCTACATTACCCAATGAAATATGTAAGGCACAGAAATACATCCTCTCTCCTCCTTGCATGGTCACAGCATTTTCAGGACATTTCCATTCACTAGGAGTTCAAATACTATGAACACTAAAGGACACTGCCATTGCAATCTCTTCTCTTTGGTGATGTTGGAGCCTGAGTCTAGATAAAGCAAGCACCTTAGCCCCCTGGAATTGTAATGAGCAGATTCCCTGCCACTCTGCATTGATCCTGTACAGCATACCTTACACCACCCTTTCTGAGTACCATTAAAGCACACCTTTTTGTGATAACATCACCATTATGTTCAGAACTTTGTACACATGCATAATCATTCCCTTTCGTTTAGAATTTGATGTTGTTATTGTTTTCCACCTTCTCATTCCTGTCCTTCTAATGGGAAGCATAATCTCCAAAGAAGGGAAACGAGTCCAACAATGGTAGCATTTCTAAAGTCAGAATCAGACCAAGTCTGATTAACAGCCAGTGCTCTCTCTTTTGAACCAGAAGTCACATAGAAATTCAGTTCCAACTCCAATAAGAGAGAAAGCTAAAGAGGTATAAACTGTTCAAGACAGAAGGCCTTTGAGCCCATGGACCTAGACACCTTGTTTCAGGGCAAATTTCTAAGACCTGCTTGGTTTAAATGAATGCCCTGGGTAAAATCACAAACCAAGTTTAGAGTTGAGGAGGACCAATGTTAGACCCAGCTGGTAGTGCTTTTCAAGTCTAATAGTAGGACCCTGAATAAAAGAAAATTTCTGCCCAAACAAACAAACAAAAAACAATAAAAAGAGAGAGAGAAAAAAGAGAGAGAGAAAAAACTTCTGAGGAATATGAGAACATATGAGCACATTACTGGCCATCAAGCTAAAAAAAATAATAATCCTAAATATTTGAATAAATCATTTATTGCATTTATTGAGTTTATTTCCACAGAACACTTTTATAATTGTATAAGTTATATATGTATATATCACATATAACATTTGATGTATAAATACTAATAATAATTATATAATTAATAAATAATTTATAATTGATAAAATGACCATTAAGATTTATTACTGAAATGGAAAACAAAAATATTAAGAATTCTTCTGGAAGCTGCTATCCCTGAGAATCTTTGAACCCTAAGACACGAGGTTCTAGGCTACTTAGCAATGGAATTTTGACCTCTCTGACCTTTACATCTCTAGAACACAGTAAAGTGTCTAGCACAGAGTAGACATAAATATGAGTTCGTTGATTAGATACATTTCCTTGTGGCATTCAGTTCAGATATTGTCAAAGATAAGCAGCTGCAGTTAGTGTGAAGCTGATGATCAGAACATCAGCCAGTCACCTGCATAAAAGAGCTGATGAGCAGGCACCTACCAACCTAATTGATTTCTTTATAAATAATCTTATGAGGACCCTGAAAAATGGAAAGTATGTATGGGATATTTCTGATTCAGAGTAAGAGTTCATTATCTTCAAAGCATATAAATACCAGCCTTTCCCCAAACATGCACTCCCTTCGGTTTCCAAACCTTCAATCTCTGCAGATGCTAAATGTTCAGCCATTTTGCAAAAGACAAATTCTCATCTTCCAGTAGAACTTACCACTGTTCAAGACACTGCTTGCCCCGAGACCAGGAGTTAAGTGTGATGCACCACACACCGTGTGTGTGTTTGACAGGGAGGGATATATGTGTAAATGTGTGTGTGCATATATATATAATCTAAATATTTACATAACATCAAATATATATATTACATATATTACATATATATGATGTATATGCTTGAAAACTTATGTATGACTCTGTTTCCAGCTATAGAGAAGGAAACAGTGGTACAGAGAAAGCAGTAAGTTTCCAGCCCCAGTACCATCTAGAACATAGTAAAGGAGAATTTTGAACCCACATATATCTAAAAACAGAACAGAATGACCAAATCAACCCCTCTATAACTACTTACTTTCCATTGCAAAGCAGCTTACTTTCTTTCCCCTGATGGGAGACAGAAAGACCCTTTGGGAGATCTTCATAAGACGACCATTCTTAATCCAAGAGGAAGACTTAGGGGATAGGATCATTATCAGCACTGCCCAGCCTGTGTGGAAAGACAGAAGACAATTACTGCCCTCATGTCAAAGCTTCGGAAAGCCAAAAAACTTGTTCTCCTGTGTCTAATCATATCATTCTTGTGTGGGCGAAGTTAAACTCAATACTTAGGCTAATGAGAATGCAGGCTTTTGCTGTTTGGGGCTTATTTAAAGATTGCTTTCTGGTTTCTGTGGCAAAGTACCTTAAAGTCCTACTTTCAAGTCTAAGTGGGTAGGAGTCAGATTGGCACAAAAAAAGCACAAGAAGAGTTATCATTCTTGAGATCTAACCTTGCCAGGGTTAGAAGTATAGAAGTGTCTCGAGTCACTGAACAAGATTGCAGACTGAGTTTCTAAGCTGGCATAAAACTTGCCAGGCACCAGGGAGAAACACAGTGCTGCAAACAATGGACAACTAGAGCCACACTCAAGAAAATGGCAGCAGAGTCTCCCGTGCTCAGAGCTTCTAGCATCCTTTTCCTTCCCTTCTGGGCATCAAAGCAAATGTCACTGCAGTGGATGAGGGTGAAGAGACACTAGCTAGAAGTTTCTAGCAGGCTGCTTATAGTGGCATTCATCTATCACTATGGCCCGTGTGTAGGTTTGTAGAGACTGAGACAGGAGGATTGCAAGTTGAAGGCAAGCCTGGACTACATGGTATGATCTTAATTCAAAGAAACAAAAATAAATGAAAAACATGAAGAAGAGTCAGGGTAGGAGGGAAATGTGAGGGAAGCTAATATTTTATGTATACCAACCAGAGCAACTTGATACTAAAAATGGTATTTCAAACTGAAAGTCTAAATTTTTTAAATATAATTTATGTAAAAAAAATCAATCAAACAACAACAACAAAAACTCATCTTCCTCTCCTGTTAAAGGATGGTAATCGACTAATATTGGTTCCAAGTTGTTCCCATAGATCTGGCATTTCCACTTGTTCCCGTCACTGTTTGAGCAAGGCCCCAGCAAGGAAGCACTTCACAGCCGTACTGACTTCATGGAATTTTGTTTTCCTAGTACTTCCTCCTAATGGATTTCTGCAGGCAAATTCATTAAGATGTTTTAACACTGGATGCCTGTCATGTGGCAAGGTGGAGAGACTCTTAAGACAAGGAGAATGGCAAGGAAGCAAATAGATTTAGGCTGGAACGAGAGAAAGGCAAAAAGCTAGGAAGAAAGCCAGGAGACCTGGTCTGGAGTAGCTGGCCTTTCACTAGTGACCACAGAGACAGCAGGGATCAAAGGGGAAGCACACCATTGAAACAACAACCTGATACTGTACAGGCTTTGTGTTCTGTAAACCCTTATGCTCATGATAATCTATGAATGGGTACCAATACCATGCCTGTTTCATGGATCAAGAAATTGTGGCCAACAAACATCCTATGCCTGTTGGGCTCAGTTGGCTAGTAAATAGAAAGCAAGATCAAGTTAAAAGTTAGTATGACTGAAGGCAACTTAATGTTCAGCTAATAACCTCCAGTAGCAAAGCAGAAAGTTCATCATCAGTTGCATGCATGAGTCCTTTGACACTGGCCAGGAAATACTGTGTGGAGTTTGTTTCTCGGCAGAAAGTGCTGATAGCCCTTATTAGAGTCTCAAAGGGACTCTGTGGTCTAAACCAGGCTTTGGCAGCTATGCTCAGCCTCTCCTTCCTGTATACCTTTGCACTGGTTGTTAATACCTCTGATTCTTCAGTAAAGGTTCCTAGGGGCTCTTTCACCTTCAAAAGTATCCTAATCTGTTACACAAAGTGCCCAGTGTGGTCCATCATCACGGGACACTCCACCCTCAACCTCTCGTGCTCCATCATCTGCTCTTATCGCTCCCAGCATCAACAACTCCAGTCCCTAGGTGCATTCTTCCTAGCCTTTCCCAGCTCACTTATACAAAGCATGGAGTATGAGTCAGGCAAGGGGAGAAGAGGGCCCTTTTCTAAAATTTATATATAACTCTGAGAGCATTCAAGCATGTGCTGGCATGCCAGTCCTGTGTTAAAAAGAAAAATTAAAAAAATGAATGAAAGAAAAAATGAATGAAAAAAGCAATTAGCAATAATGTTTTCCTGCTTTAAAAATTAAAAAGGGCTGAAGGCATGTCAGGGCCCTTGAACATGGATCTTGGGTGAGCACTTTCTTTGCCACCCCCAAAAGCTCATTACCATTAAGTTTCTATTATTCGAGCTTTTCCCAGTTTCATTCCCTTCTGAAGTAGAAAGCCCTGGTTGAAATTCTTTACTTGGAAGGTCACTCCTGTTCTAGCCAAGAATTCTGTTTCCTTTCGTCTTCCCACTGGTTTTCAAATGAAACTATCTTCTTGCTTCCCTGATTCAAAAATTAATTCCATCGTGTCCAGAGATGAAGGTTGTTGAGAGTTATCAATGCATTTGTTGGGAACACTCTGCATTCCGAGCACATTTACATGAACGCACTGATGCTTGCTCTCACCTGACCCAATCGGTTTTGGATGGCGAGGGCCAAAACTCATCATAACATCTTGTCCACTTCAACCCCTCGCTGTGCTCACTCAAAAGCACACTGTTGAGAACATTTTTAATGCCATAAACTTCATCTATTTTCATTGTTTGTTGACATCTCCCAGAAGCTTTTAAATAGAACGTCTTAACATGCCAATTTCAAACACTGCTACGATCAGCTATTATTTCTAGAATACTATGTCTCAAACAGACCTTGAAATTAGCACTGTGCCTCTGCTTGTCATGTTTGGCATTTCTTCCCATCATGGCACCAAATACATTGGCTGGATAACTAGTAGGAGTTAACCTGATTACCTAACCTTGTTCTCTGGGAAGGAGGCCAGCCCTAGATCTAACAGTAATCCAGTGTCACCCAGCTACCTCCCTGGGAAGATGAAATAAAGGCCTGGCTATTTAAAGCAGGGCTTTTAAATGTTAGAACAATGAGATCTTAACACATGCAGGTAATTTTTTATAAATAGAAACCAGAATTTTTCCCCCAACGAATTGAGGTACCATATTTGATTCATAATCTGTCAATATTTTGAATGAGGCACAATGCAAATAAGAATGACTCAGCGATTACCCAGAATTCCCTGTGCTTCTACCAACAGCCTACTCAGACCTAAGTGGCAAGCTTAAGACCAAAGTTTTAGGAATTGGGTGACAGATGGATTTTCAAGTAGAAATGATGAAAGATAGAAATGTGCATGGCACATTGCAAATAGGAAGATCTGGTTTCTTACCACAAATTGGCACATTAGAGATGGACACTTCACAGGCATGGAGAAGACCAGGAAGGTCTTCTTAGCATAGAAGTGCCATTCAGAGTCATTGTACTTTAAAGAACTGAGCTCTGGTGAGTGAAGCAGACTAAAGTTGGGAGCAAATGAGTCTGTTTGGATTGACTCTGCCCTGTGGCATTAGCTCCAGTGAGTGATATAACTCCCACATGGTATCTAATATTGCATTTCTTCTGTAGTTTTTCATTGTGTGACTTTGGAGGTTCACCCTTGACTTTCTCCCTTAGGTTCTCCTGACTATCTACTTGTTCATGTGGTTCTTAGTGACCTGTCTGTTCCCTTCATCACACAGTTCTGAGTATAGAAATTACAAACCTTTTCATTGGATTCTGAGATTTCTAAAGGCTAGGCCCACATAGGTTACTGTAGTAGCCTCAGCACCATACCTAACATCACTATTTAAGAAATAGCTGTTAGATAAGCTAAAGGTGTATCAGACTATACTCTGTGAAATAGATATAAAAATGGATATAAACACAAGTAGTTTGGCAGGGATTAAATCATTTAGTTCATGTGCACTAATGTTCTAGTTGCTATAACAAAATACCTATGACAACAGCACCCATAGGAAGAAAGAGTTTATTTATTTGAGCTCACAGTTCACATTGTGGGGAGGAAGTCATGGTAAGAAAAATGTGAGCCAGCTGGTCACATTACATCCACACCCAAGAATCAGAAAGAGATCTGAATGCTGGTACTCAGCTCGCTTTCTCCCTTTTTATTCAGTCTAGGATCTTTAGCCCATGGAATGGTGCTGCCTACATTTAGTATAAGACTTCTCACCTCAGTGAACTTAGTCTACAATTTCCCTCATAGACAGACTCAAAGTTTTGTCTCCTAGATGATGTTAGATTCTGTCAAACTGCCAATCAATAGTAACCATCATACCATGGAAAGTTCTGTGAATAATGCCTGGAACACAGCAAACACTCAAGAAATGAAAAGTACCTCATAGCTGGTATTAATACATAGAGCAATAGTTTATAGCATAGGGTGTTGTCCCAATATTAGTGACTTCTCTGAATTACTTGAACTTGTACATGTGTGTGTATACTTTAATCAGGAGATCCTTCCATTGGAGACCATTACTCTACTCTCAAAAAAAAAAAAAGAATAATTACTATAGAGATGGATACCATTAGATGATAGAGAATAACAAAAGAGCCTGGTTTATCTAAGAGTTTTGGGACCAACATTCACATTCTCAACAAGACTTAATTTACTTTTGTAATCAGAGTTCTGAGCGAAGAGCTCAGGGGACATGGTTTCTTCTCTGAGTCCTTTCTTTTTCTTAGCTCTATGATCATGGTTAAATTAGCTATCTTGTTTTACACATTTTTCTTTTTTGTCCTTTCATCAAGCAGAGATGATTCAAAAAGGGATAACTTTTTAAAACCATAAAGATATAAAACTGTGTCTCAACATGAAAAATACTTTTTCTACAAAAGACCTCTTGCTCAAACTACCTTTTTCCTTTATCTGTAATATAATTGACTTAAACTGGATAATATTTAAGACATTTTCTAACTACTCATCATAATCCAAAGATTTGAAATGTGAACAGTCTTTGTTCTGGACACAGATTTTTCTTTTTCATTTGAATTTTTACAGGTCTGACTTAAGCCATTGCTTGTGCCAAGGCCACAATTTTCCCTGGGTTTTTTTACAATTGTTCCTGGGGGGAACAATATCATAGTCTATTGAGACTTCTCTAGCAAAATGTCCTAGCCTGGGTAATTCATAAATAATAGACACTTGTATCTTATTGTTCTGGGAAGCCCAAGATCTCAGTCAGCAGATTCAAAGTCTGGTTAAAAGCCTTTACCTCATAGATGCCTTATGGCTATATCCTGATATCATGGAAGGGGACTAAGGGTGTATGTTCTAACTCCTGTAAAGATATTTCTCTCACATATAAGGAAGAGTGCATGAGGTAGTCCTTTCTTGTTATGGTTGGAATAAGAAATGCTCCCCTACAGTTGTGGTCCCCTGCTAGTGGTACTATTAAGAGAAGTGCTAGAAACTTCAAGAGATAAGATCTAGATGGTGAATAGGGCACTAGAATATGTACTTTTGAAGGACATATACTGTCTCCACCCCTTCCTCTGAATCTTTCTCCCTTGACTGCCATGAAGTGAGCTATTCTGCTCAGTAAGCAAACTGTGCTGGAATTCTCTGATTCAACATGGACCACAGCAATAAGCCAAGGGACCATGGACTAAAACTTTTTGTTATGTTCTCTAGAGTATTTGTCACAGCAAGATAAAGCTTATTATCTTGTAATATTATCACTTTGTATGAAAAGTTCCAACCTGTGAATAGAAAGGCATCAATATTCAGACAATAGTTTGGTAAAGCATGTTTGCTGGTTGTAATTCCATATATTTAGCACTAGGTTAGACGTTCTATAGAATCATAGTCCATTTAACAGGATTTAGATTCACCATGGACACAGGTCTATGAGGGATGTTTGAGATTATGGGAAAACAAGCCATAAATGTAGTCAGTGTTATTGAGCTGTAGTCTTGGACAACGTTAAAGGGAGAAGGTCAGGAGTAGGACTCGCATACTCTGCTCCCTGATTCTGAGCACAGTGTGACCAACTGTCTCCTGCCACCATAGTCTCCTTGCCAGAATAAACTGCATGTCCTTGATCTAGAAGCTAGATCCCTTAAGTTGCTTTTGTCAAATATTTATTGCAGCAATCATCAAAGTAATTAATGCAAGTACCAAGAGAAAGTTGAGTTGTGGTGAAACCAAAGTACCAAATGTTCAGTTTAAAATGTCTTCCTCTAGGCCAACAGACAACCAAAAGATGCTATACCTCATCCCACTCTGGAACTGGAAATTCTCTGCCTTCTTTGTTCATTCCCTACTGTGAATTGTGTACACTGTGACCCACTTCCTGAATGATCGAGCTCAGGAAATGTGAGTTTGGAAATAGGAGAAAGGCCAAATAGGTGGTAAATCTTTTAGTAAGAAGACACTCAGAGAGTTTCCCATAGAAGGAGTCAACAGCCTTGAATGGCAAAGAAACAAACTGTTGGCCACACAAACATGCTGCAACTCTCATCTGAATAGCAGGAGACAGAGAACATAATGCCATCGGAAGGCAAGACATCTATCTAATCGAAGGGGTGAACTTTTAAAAGGTAGCCTGCACTTCTGGGGAACCATCTCTGTGGAGTGCATCAGCCCTGGACAGCTATCTTGAGGGGACTGGAAACTTGAGCTCTTTGGCCAGCTGGAACTTTCCAGAGAGAACCGAGACTAATGAATCTTGTCATACCGAGACAAGTCTCTGCATCTCTGTTCATTGTTACTTCATCCAGATCATTCTTCAGAATCCAGTATTTGAGGTGAGTAAATTTAATATCATCTAAGGTAATGACATACCCAAGCTCCTGGCCATGGAGATAGTTTTCTGCATTCTATTTTGATTTGAATCCTTCAGCATCTCTTTGCTGACATCCCATTTCCTTGGTAAAAAAGATTTTACCCTGATAGATAGCCGGGCCTGAGGTGCAACGAAATCACATTGCCTATAACCCATGCAGTCTCACTGACCTGATTTCCATAAATAGATAAATTCATCAAGGAAAAACACAGGATCAAACTCTAAAAGCCATCTCAGGAAATGATTCGTTTCAGACGTTTGCCTCAGGTGAAATTAAATTTTCAGCCATCTCTAAAACCCACGTCTGTCTATATTTTTTAAAAAGAGATTTAGATTAAATAAGCTTCCCGGATAACTTCTAATATATGATCAATTTTTATGTCATACATACGCTTTTTTATGACTGGTAGAATAGATGAGAACAGGATAAATCTTCCAGAGTGTAGTAGATGTCACTTTACAAATGACAACAGAGACTAGGGGGAGAAAAATAGATGACTTTCCCGAGGTAACAAATTTTCATTTACTTCTCTAGTTATTCATTTATTCAACATGTGCTCAAAAGCAGTTATCAATTGTTTACTCTCCATAGTCCCAGTTGCATACTGAGAAATAATGCAGAGTATGAGTCTGCTAGAGCTGCAGTAACAAGCCACCGCATACTGGAGATTTGAAACAGCAGAAATGGACTGCTTCACCTCTGGAGGGCTGAGGGCTGAGGGCTTAAATAAAGGTATCAGTAGGTGTGATCTCTCTGGAAGTCTGCAAGAAAAATTTTATTTCATGTTCTCACACCCATCCCAGCCCCATTCCCATGTTTTACTGTTGGCCTCTAGTGCTTTCATCTCCCTTTTGATGGTTCACCCTTAAACTTAATTTTTTAATTTCAACAATATGACAAGCAGTAAGTGAAGAAAAATGAAAAACAAAATCAGAATTCGCCTGTAAACTTTTGGAGGATAGTTCTCTTACCGATGTTTGTTTTGTATGGTTGTTGTTTGTTTGTTTGGGAGAATGTTAGGGATCAATCCAGGGCTATGTACATGCTAGGTAACCTCTACTACTTGGCTAGATCCTCTGTCCTTCAGTTTATTTTCAGCCAACTTCTAAGAGGCAGAAAGACTGTCTAGCCTCTCAGGAAGTGCCACTCATTCTACTGCATTTGTTAAAACTTCATGAAGCTCATCTGTACACTATAGATTGGTAATGGCTGATGATGGAAAAAGGAAGCACAATGGGTGTCTTAGTTACATCCAGATACAACTTGACTGACACTCGACACCTGTTGACCTACAGCACAAAGCAACAGCTTCTTCCCCTCTAAATGATAATTGTTTGAAAATTCTGAAGAGCTAGAACTTCTTATTTCTTCAGTCTTCCATATTCCACGTAGCCCATTATCTCTTCAAATGATATGTAACTCTGGGGACTGATTATTCTCTGCTTGGTCCAAGATTTTACTAAAAAAATTTTTGACTCGGAGAATACAGGTGTCATGGATGTTGTGGATGGCGTTGTGGTCAGTGAAATCACTGCTTACTGGGAGGCAGGCATGATACTTCCATTAATCCAGCCCAAGACTAACTTGACATGACTGAAATCAAAATGCCATGCTAGCTTATATTAAATTCCTAATACAAGTACGTTTTTCTTCAGTTTTGAACTCCAAGTTTATCAAACTTCATCTTCCTGGTTTTGATCTAGCAACTGCATGTCTTGATACTGATTCTGGTCATGATTCTCCCTCTATTGCATTGTGATGGAAAACGGAAGTCTTGAAATCATTCACTGTATGACTTTCATTGGGTCATCTGACATTCATGAACCTCAGTTTTTGCTCACTGGAAAACGGTACTGGGGGTGGGGACTAGTCATCATAATCCATTGTGAGAATCCACTGAGGTACACATGGCAAAAGTTATTATGAAAAGTGGAAAACATTATGCAAATGCAAGTTGATAGTAGAGATGCTGTTGGCTTTTCTTGAGTCTGTCAACTTCAGAGATGATTAAGCATGTTTTCTGTCTTTAACCAATACACTGATTCAAGTGCCAAACAGATTAAGAACAAAATATTTACCAGCGTGCTTTGGGTTTGTTTACAACCTGTATGAATGACTCTATCTGATGCTATGATGACCCAATCTGAATATAGTTTGACTTAGCCAGAGACCTCGTTGAGCCTGGCTGTGTGTCAGGTAATATGGTATAGTTGTTGCCTTCAACAGCTCTGAGGCAGACACAGTTGGCTTCAGTTCTAGCTCAGCAATTTGCATAAACTATTTGATCTCCTGGGATCCCTGTTTCTTATCTCCTGAAAGGGAGATAAACAAACTACTGGCTCACACAGAGTATTAGATGGGTAAGTGAAACAGGTAAATGGGCTTCACTTTTTGAGATGGTAACAGCCACTCACTGTGAGGTTCTTCTCTTAGGATATTATCGCAAAAGTGATGTTTTACTAGTCTATCCTGTGATTTTATAAAGTTTCTCCATTTCAGAAGCAAGAAACTCACTTAAGCTAGCATAACTTAACTCGCTCAGTTCCTTGTGAACTTGTATGCATGCCTCATAAACAACTGCATTCCTCAGTTACTACTTACAAGCCTTAAGCTTTAGAAAATCCACTCATGGCTTTCTCTAGGCTCACTGTAGAAGAATAGCTGACCCATTTTTCAGGCTCTGGAATCTATCCTCCGTTTTGAGAAATGAACCAACATCTCCCTTCTTCATTCATCTTTTGGTTTCTTGAAGACTTCTGTAATTACTGAAATTAACCATTAGTTTACATTCACCCATTCAGTGAGAATAGCCAGAATATGTGCTATTTGTCCAACATTCCAGTATTCCTAGTGGCTGGGCACAGCTTACACCTGGAGCTGACATCTACAGCTCGTTTATAGCAGCCAGGTTCTATCAGACTGTCCAGTCATCTCTATAGACTTACAGTCAACCCCTTCTTTGGATTGTTTGTGTGTGTGGACAAGTCAGATAAGGCTGAGTCATAATTTCCTCCCCCAACAAAATAGGATAATAATAACAGCTATGACTACTGCACAGAGTGAAAATAAATGAGGTGAAGTGCAAAAAATATGCCCCCTCCAAAAAAACAAAGCAAGCACACACAATGAAAGTCTTGTTTGCTCTTCCTCTTATGTCCTGCAGACCACTTTCTTTGCTGCAGAACTTGAAAACAAAATCTGAATTTACTAGCTCTGTTATCTGTTATCATTACACCATCTGCCCCAGGAAGCTTGGCTATTACTTCCTCATTCTTCTACTCTTAAACACAAAGGAAAATATCTTTCTTGTGGTCTTTAACAATTCTGGTGAACCCAAATTACTTGTTTTCTATTTACACCCGTGTAGTATATTCCAGGGACAATCAGAGTGACCAAGTCCTGAAAAAGATGATGGAACAACAAGAGTCCAAAGAAAGAGCTGATGGGTTTAGAAAAATGAAGCTAATGAGATCAATGGAGCTGAGCATACACTGTGTTTCATAGAGCCAGAGAAGCTTAAGCTACAGGGAAGCAGCAGAGGAGTAACATGGACTCTCTGGTTAATAACAGGAAGCATAACAAGAGATATGCTTCTGATGCCCCACTGAACTCTTAAAAGAGATCACATGTAGAGTTTTACAAGTAGGCACAAAAGAGTCTATTAGGCAGTGCCTTCAGCAACAACTTTTCAAAGGAGGAAACACTGCCCAAACGATCACTTTTATGTACACGGCTTAATAAGATGAGGGCGGCACATCAGCCCACACAGTTCTGTGAGGAAACCTCTGGAGGAGGGGAAGTAATATGGTGTATGCATAAATATTCATAGTAATGTGGCTTGACACAGGACTGAAAATTAAAATGTCTCAAGTGGATTATTGTCAGACCTGTTGAGTTCTGTGTCTTCTCCCTCCATTTCAGCCAGATCTGGGCACATCATTAGACTACCATGTAGGCTGAAGCTTTATGGGAGAGCACAGAATATCATCTTTTTGTCTCTTAAGAATTCAGGAGCACTGTACTGCAGGTAACTGTGATTAGTTCACAAATTAAGGTCTTTTCCCTATGAGAAAGGACTTTCTATCACCGTCAAAGAGGAAGACTGTCAAAAGCCAAAATTTCTATTATAAAACAGTTTTAGATATAATGAAACTTCAAGCAACCATACATCACAGGGCAGAAGTGGAGACATTATTCTGTTGGGGCCAAACTCACTTGCTAATGTTTTTTGTAAATAAAGTTTCACTGGAATGCAACTATGCTCAGTAGCTTACCAACTATCTGTACACAGGCATTGCGATACAATGGCAAAGTTGAATAATTATGGTGGAGAACTTATGGGCAGAAAAACTCAAAATATTTACTGCTTGATAGAAAAAGTTTGCCAACTCTTACCACAGAGCAAAGAGAGAAAGATCATTAAAGCCTAGAGAGTTTGAAGGGTCATGGTAACTTCCCCGATTAATTTTTATTAATTAGCTGCAAAAGTCCTACTCTAAAAATTGAATGAATAAGTATGCAATTGATAATTTAGTGGGATATGTGCCACAAAACCTACCTGTGCTACATATACACTTAACTTAAACCCTAACAATTCCATGACAGTTTTCTATGAGCTGAACAAATCTTTGTCTCTTGTAAAGAAGAGAAAACAAACATTCTTTTGTGATCATGTGCTGGAGTAGGAAGCAGATACAACTCAAGCTTGCCCTGATTGGTGCCAAAAGGAACTACATGCAAACAGTTTTGAAACCAAAGTGATCCTTCTGGGAAGACATGCCCTGTAGCTACTGGTTTCATTGGTTGTGTGCACCAATTTCATCGATGCTTCTGTAAACATAAACGTGACAGCTACTCGACCACACATTAGGGAGCTAAGATAAAAATTTCATGGCTCCATTACTGAAAAATGTATTATCTTTTAAATCTATGCAAAATGTGCATTGCTATACTCAAGGCAGAGATCCCCCACTCAAGGAAGACATAACTGACTTCCAAAAGAGAATGCTACTGGAGATCTTTTTTTGTGTGAATAATAAGAGAACTTAGATGGACACTTGAAGCCAGCCCTGGTAAGTACACAAGTGTTTATGGATCAAAATGTGTCCAGCTTGCTTCTGGTTTTATTCATTTTTCTGAACCTCATTTTCCTGTTGCCCTACTTTCGGTACCCACTTATTCTTCGCTTTGCTTTTATCTTGTGGGTATTAATAGGTAATCCACCTTAAATCCTTTCTGGAACAAGGCAGTGTATAAGTAAACAAGTTAAAATGAACTGGACTGCTGAATAGGGTTATTTAGTATTGTCTATCTGAATATCAAAAAAAAAATGCCTGCCAAAATCAACAATTTTATTTTGGCATCATTGCTGCTGAGGTTTTCTTTTGAAAAGAAATTTCTCAACAGGTTCATGGGCTTCTTGTTGCTCCTACAGACTTGTGATGTCTGAACTGTTCAGCTAGAGAGAAAAAGATGTTTGTTTTGCTGTCTTCTATGCAGAGGAGGTGGCTAATGTTATAGCTTCAGTAGAGTAGTTACTGATACCCTCACCAGTATATCAGCCACATGAAATCTCTTCTAAGAAAAAAAACAAATCTTAGTAATTTAAAAAGTGCTCAACCAAAAAATTATACGTATGGCATCTTACTCAAGCCTCATCACTACCCCCATTACATTTGTTTGTTCGTTTGTTTGTTTGTTTGTTTGTTTTTTAAATAGCTGAGGAGTCTGAGTCTTTGAGAAGTCAAGTAATGTGAAGAGAAAAACTGGGATTCAAACTTGGACTATGAGACCACATCAAAGCACCACCACCTCTCTGCACTCTCACTAGCCCTTCAACCTCTTCCCAACCACCTGACACAAGAGCCATAGAGTCTATATGCTATGAAATAGGTCATAGCCAAAGACTGAAATATCAGACCCTCACTGTCTAGAAGTTACTTTAGATGACTGCACTGACAAAAACTGGGTACATTAAAATAACAGACATAAATGCTCTCATACTTGTGGGAAGCAGAAGCTGAAATCAAGGTGTCAGGAAGACCATGCTCCTGCTGAAGGCCAGAGGTGAGAACTGGGACTTTGTGTCTTCTAATTTCTGGGTCCTCCAGACATCCTTAGCTTCTGACCACATCACTTCACTTTGGTCTTCTATGGCCTCCTCTTTTCCAGATGTCTTCTCCATCTCTTCTTTAAGATATATATGGATGCAGTACTCATGCATAATAAGCCTCTCTTCTTGAGATCTAGAACTTTAGTTGCATAGTGGCAATACTCATAGGTTCTGGAGATTGGAATACAGGCACATATTTTGAAAGCCACTATTCTATGTACTAAACCCACTGAACAGCAGATAACTTTCCCACCCTGAAACTAAGAATACATTTGAGCTGAAGAGTGAACACCAGATAAAATAATCTAAATAACAGTGAATCCAACAGTAAAAGAGCTCTCCTCCCACTTCCCATCAGGACTGCTTCAAGGACAAGTACACTCATTTTGAGATGATTTTCTTCATTAGGAAAACTCTCAAATGCATGCTTAGATTCCCCATTTCTTTCATTTCCACTTTAGATTGCCTTTTTCTAGCACATTGTATTCATTCTGAGGAGAAAGAACAACATGCTTTTTGAATTCTGGTTTATCACGAACTAGGACAGTTCTTATCAAAGCCTCTGTGGTAAAGGATAAGAGTTAATTGTGTGAAATAAAACAAAAATGCCATTGTGATAAAGAGTAGCGGTGAAAGTTTCCAATGCTTAACTTTCATCTTATTGCAGACCAAAAACAAATCTGCAGAACCTCCTGTCCATGGCCAGGGGCATTTACAAGACGTTCATTACTAGTCTAAACTCCAAAACCCTCTCCCCCCACCTCATATAAATGTCAACATAAAAGTCATATGCTTGTCAAATACTATGATTTTAGCATAATTCATTTTCCAGAAGGCATTCATTTTCCTATGCCTGCAAAAGGTTCCTTCACACCTGCATTTAATTCCAAAAACACACTCTCTTACCTTCCCCCTCTTTGAATGGTGGGACATGAACCATTGCAACAGGATGCCTAATGCCTCTCTGACTTCCATTCCCTTGCCTTACTTTCTACCGAGATACACATTTCAGTTAGACAACTCTACTGTTTTCCCTCCTATCAGATACGCGTTTCTAATAAAGAAATCTTTCTCTTGATCTTTTTTCAGACTGGGCTGTATTTCATTAATGTTTTTCATAATCTTTTATTTATTTTGAGTTCCTTGTTTCCATCCATTGTGTTCACACATGTAACTTGTTCATGTCATATTCTTCTATTTCTTTTTTTCTCCTTTTTTCTTTCTTTAGGCAGAATCTCACTATGTAATCCTAGCTGCCCTAGCACTTACTAAGTAGACCAAATTGCCCTCAAACTCACAGAAACCCATCTGTCTCTGCCTCCTGTGTACAAGAACTAAAGACTGTGCCACCATGCCCAGCTAGTAAATTCTTAGTGAATTTCTTTATTTGTTGAATGGATACAAGAGGACAGTG
The DNA here is from genome assembly GCF_004785775.1 of Grammomys surdaster. NCBI lineage: Eukaryota > Metazoa > Chordata > Mammalia > Rodentia > Muridae > Grammomys > Grammomys surdaster. Next base: position 4,876,793 of record NW_021604767.1, read on the forward strand.
GTAATATCTAGAGCCACCACAGCTCTACAGGCTTTTTCTCTGACATACCCATTGTCCTTAATACCTAATTTGGAATATTAACTTGCTTTTACCTATCCTTATCATCCATTTTTCTTTGCTTCTCACCTTCACAAATGCCATCATGACCTACACAGCATATTCTCTCCTTCAGATGTTCTCACTCATCTTGCTATTACCTCCCTTTCTTCTTTTTCTCCCATACTCAGACACAAAGACTAGAGGCAAAGAAAAATGCCCCCACTCATCCTCCCCATATTTTCACTTTCCTGCTCAGTCCTCTGGATGTAGCCCAGGTTCAACAGAGGCCATTGCAATAGTAGAGACTGTCAAGTTGGATGACTCTTAGTGGTCCTGTCTCATATCTAGAGGCAAGTCATATCATACTTCCAGGAAGACAGCATACAGAGAATGGGGACTTCTGGGCTCAACTGCAGCTTCTTCATCCAATACACCAAGATGGGGCCTTCATGAGAAAGCACTGTTTCTGTTTGATTGATTAGGGCAACATGGCTCCATCATTTAGCAAGTTAACCAGTCTTAGATATGTCAAAGGTAGTATGAAGCGCCTCCTAGAACACATTTAAATAACCCTCTGCAAGACAATACAGTTGGATTTCCTCTTGTGCCTCCCGAGATACATCAAAGACCCTCAAACCATTCTTAGAGACTGTTTGGAAGTCACTTTACCACCTGAGAATACCTTTTCTTTCTCTGGTCTGGCCCTAGATGTTCAACATTAAAAAGAATCTCAGCCAGACAGTGCTGTCACATGACTTTAAACCCAACACTTTCAGGAGACAGAGACAAGTGATCTCTGAGTTTAAGGCCAGCCTGGTCTACAGATCAAATTCCAGGACAGCCAGGGCTACGTAAAGAAACTGTCTTGAAAAACAAAAGAAAGAGAGAAGGAGAGAGAGAGAGAGAGAGAGAGAGAGAGAGAGAGAGAGAGAGAGATTGAGAGAGAGAAAAGGAAAGAAGGAAAGAAAGAAAGAAGAAAAAGAAGAAAGACTATGTTTGCATTTTGTAATTTTTTTTCCCCTAGCCAGGCATTTTCCCATGGTCACCATCAGGGTACAATATATGTCTCCCACCACCTCCTTTCCCTCTACACTCCAGAAACATGCAGGCCCTTCTAGTTTTGAAGATATTCCAGAGAATCAAATATAAAGAGGAACAGCAAACCTGTGAAAATTGTCACACAAAAAAAATGAAGTAATTTGAGACAGTCCTGTCACTGTCCTCGGTATATAATTATTGACTCCCTTTTCATCTAGGAGACTACTAGAGAAACAGGGTGAGGTTTTGTCAATCTTTAAATTCCAACCTTGGTTAAAATGTCTGTTCTCTGTGTATGGCTTCACAGAAATGCTTCTGGCTCTTCTATGGAGGCCATAATTAGGGACAAGACTAGAAATACCTGAAGACTCCTTTCCTGCCCTTCAGGTTATTCTACTCTGAGTTGAAAAGTATGTCCTCACCCTTCCCAAGACTTTCTCAGCCTTCTAGCCCTGTAAGTTGGCCTCTTCTCTACTATGGCATTACTTGCTCCCTGAAAACTCTTCCCCAAAAGACTTGTAATTCCCAGTCCAAGGTCAGTTTTATCCATTCTCAAGGAGCTGCCCTGTGTAGTGACTGAAACACAGTCAAGCCATATCAGATGAGTTCTACTGACAGCTAAGGCTGTCTCTACTGACCTTCTGTGCATAGACACTCTGTTCAGTGTCTCTGACCTTGGCCCTCGTGGGCCCTTCTGTCTTATGAGCTCTTGGGACCAGTCACTTCACTCATGAGACCAGGGCCAAATGAAAACATAGATCTTTTGTTCAAAGAAAACGCCATGAATTTCAAAGTAGCAACAATATGGCATTAACCCAACTCTGGGCCTCCTAAGAGCAACAGTCGATGTTATATTACACTGACATGCCTTCCCAGAAACCTAACCTTGTGCCTCTCTTCTAATAGTCTTCATCTTCTAGTACTTTCTTTGACAGTATTTGTATGTCTAATCAATCAATTTACAGTAAGAAAGTTTGACATCTAACCCTAGTTGATAGTCTAGTCTTACTCGAATCACAATATTGGCTCCACTACACCTAAAATTATCTGAGATGACTCTGAGTCATATCCTATTGCCAGGGAAGTGATTCTCTGAAAAATCAAAGATTCATAATATGGAAATGATTTGTCATTCAATAATCAAGTATTGACACTTATCCAGTTTCCCATTTGATGCTAAGGACACAAAATGCAGACATAGGTGCCTGTGGGTGTGGTGGGTATTGTCAGATTTAGAGAAATAAATATAGAACAGCCAGAAAGCAACATGATAATAGGTAAGGAAACGGATAATAAAGAATGAGAGGAAGGGAGGGAGGAAGGAAAAGAAAACCATAAATATGATAGGCAAAGTTTTTCTTTATTTAGGATGGAGTGTTTTAAGATTACTCCCCATACAGTGCTTCAGAATATCCTTCTAGAAAGGTGAATTATACAGCCTTTAAACAAAGGTAGTTCTCAAGCCCTTTCACACAGTTCTTTGAAGAAAAATGTAGAGAAACTAGTTACAATAGCCACAGATATACTTGAGCAGAAAGAGGTAGGGAGGGGGGAAGGAGGAAGAGGAGGAAGAGGAGGAAGAGAAGGAGGAGGAAGAGAAGGAGAAACATACCATCTACTACCCAACTCAAGAAAGCAATGTTTTATGAATCTCTAGATAATCAGCAGGGTTTCAGAGCCATTTGTGAAAGAATCATCTTTTCTACAAAACGTTTCTCCAGACCAGGCATGTCATCCCAAGATGAATGCTGTAGCGAATGTCCACTGTCCATAAAGGGATAAGCAGAGTGCACACATTGCAGGAAACTCCCTAAATGAGCTGTGCAACAACATCTTCAAAACATCTTCTCAAAAAAAAAAAAAAAATGGACACAGAAAAAAGGTTTAGCAAAACTTCATCAGATTCTACCGGTATCACTGACAATAGACTTTTCAAAAAGATAACGCCTTTGGAGGTTGTACTACCTAGGCTAATAGCATTTAAAATACTAGTGTTTATGACTGTTCTTTAGAAAAGGTCTTTGACCAAGTGATAGTAGTTAAAAGCATAATTTTGCTCTAGCATTAAGAGGCTAAGAACCCAGACATATTAAAGAAAATATTCCTACTGGTAGCAACCTGTATTGTAGGACCATGAAAGGGCAGCATGGTTTCTGGTAGAGCACCAGCTAGAAATTGCCAGAGACCCCAGGTAATCCTAAGGAATGGCATACATTTCACCATGCTCCCAGACACCAGTCTCCTGACATGAGACTGAAGACCACCATAGAGTGAAGTCCTCTAGTCACACAATGCCCACGAGCCCCTCCACAGGTAAAGGGCGTGACTACAGGCCACAGAGCCTCAAGTCAGATCACTGTATTAATGAGGGACCTAAAGGCTAGAGGGGCGTAGCCAATTAAACATTCCTTCCCAGACCCTCCTCCTTGCAAAAAGTATTTAACCTCAGGGCCATTTTCAGCCATGAAAATAAATATCTTAAGACTATGGACTGTCTCTCTTCTTTGGGACCCACCGTGGGGAACAGTGGAGAAGGTTTTCAACTACCAAATCTCCCGCAAACGACCTCTCTACATTCTCAGCCACAGAGACCACCAACCCAAGCAAGCAAGTTGAACCAGCCACACAAGCCAAGCAAGCAGCTGCCACACAGCCAAGTGAGCCACAAAGACCAAGCCAAGAACTCTCCTCCCCAGGACACAGCCAAAACTTCTGCCCCTCCCCCCTCTGCTGTGGGCCACCAGCCAGTACTCCCCCACTTCGGTCTTGGCACTTCTGCAGCCTCCCAATGGCACCTGAGAGCCCAAGGGCCTGAGAACCAGCCAGTTCCCAGCTGCCTTTTGGCCCAGGGACCCCCAAGCCAAGAGCTCTGGCTCCCCACAGGACCTCAGACACTGCTCCCCACCCCCAAGCAGTGTCCCGTGGCTTCACATAGACCAATGTCCTCTCAACGCCAGCGTGGAGTGAACACAGTCAACTTCCTGTGCCTCTGTCCCCATAAGAGGCCCTAGCCACATGGCAAGACAGAGGTGGGACCCACATATCAACTCAAAAAGTCCCACGTGCACACTACATCCCAACACCAACCCACCCCCAGTAACAGCCCCATCAATTTTCACTTAAATGTACAGCTATAGTTGTGTGACTTGAAAGGTGCCTGTCAGGGAACTCCCTGTTTTGTTGATCTGTTTTTTCCTGGAGATACAATCTAAGCATCTTTCATCATCTCTATCAGTCTTTCCCCCTCCCTTCAGGAGCATCCTTCCCCATCAGTCACTGAATAGGTACTCCTTGGGTCCTATACATCAAGGGGTGCAAAGAAATCCCCACTGCCTCTGAGACTTCATCCTCACATGCTAGCCTTGCTTGATTCCTGAGAATCCATCAGTAAAGTCACTGCTGTAAATGATATTATTGACAAGATTCTTTCTTGGTGATAGCTTACCAGAGGGAACTCAAGTGAGGGAAAGTGAATACCCACAATGCCTGAGGGTAAAATAAGTCCTATCCCAGAGCCAGGAGCTCTGAAGGGAAACAAATCCCGGGAATGAGCCTTTCTGTTTTGTAAGTGCACAGATGTTTAGAACCTGTCTAGAGCCATTTGATGGTTTTATGAACGAACCCACAGAAGGTTTTAGCTCTCAACAGGCTGAGCAATAACCACACATTGAAAGTCCTAGGAAAGTGCAAGGTGTTTGTGCCTGTTTGACCTTGCCACAACAATGCCAGGATGTGCCTTATCTTCCTCTCAACTCGGATACTTTGCCATTGGCCAAAATGTCAAAGTGACCTCTCTAAGCCTCCCCTTATCCTTTAGACAGAGGCGAGAAGTCCATCAGAATTCCTAATGAGATGCTTGAGTCAAGGGCAATGGCTTTCCACATGCCTTGTTGGCAGAACACTAAAGGAGCCAGTTCTCTGAATGAAATAGAAGTACACAGTAGCACGGATATCAAAGGAGTCTCCTCACCCGCCTGACCACAGAAGCGACAGGTTGGGTCAGAAGAAAGGGTAGGTGCAGAGTCACATCTACCTTCCTAGAACTACCGCTGCTGCCGTGTCTGCTGTTATCACATTGTCCAGACCACCTACCTCTCTAAGACATCATTTCTTCATCTGTGTAATGGGAACAACTTTATTTACGCTGTGAGGCTGTGAATAGAATATATAGGAGCAGCTTACAAAAAAAAAAGTAGTCTCCATGATAGTTTCCTGTTCATATGGACCATTTAAATTAACTACAGTCATCAATCCCAACGTAGTCTCCATGATAGTTTCCTATTCATATGGAGCATTTAAATTAACTACAGTCGTCAATCCCAACGGAGAAAAAGAATTATTTTTTGTATATAGATCTTACTTACATTCTGGCTATTTTAGCTAAACACTAGCACAGCTAGCCCGAGAACTTACATCCCCCAAGACCAAGCAGTGATTTTTGAAGCTCTGACTGCGTATACATTTTTGAAAATGATTTCTAGGCAGAAAGAAAAATAGAGCCCTCTTCTTGGGAAATTAAAATTTTGAGTTTGCTCTGATAAATATTTACTTGGAGTGCTCAAATCAATTATTCTATTCATCTTAGAATTACCAACAAATGACTTTCCAGCCGCCTTCCAACTATTTACTCCATTAGAAACATCACTCGGGGAAAGGGGGAGTTAGTGTGGATTTTCTGTATGTTGTGAGAACACCCAATCCATCCTTGATGTTTCAGGGATATTCTAGTCAAGCAGCCCCTGTAATGTAATTGCAAAGGACTTTCCAAAAATGGCCTAATTTATCCATGCAACCCCAAGAATAAAAAATCTGGGCCTATAGCATAAACCTCTAGGTCTTTCTGAATACAAAAATCCATAGCTTGAACTCAAAGAAATAAAAAGACTCGGCACCAGACTTGAAATTCCTGAGGTGGGAGTGTGGCACATATCTCAGCATGCTGACACAGCAACAGGGCAGCTAAGCCAAGGAAAAGAGACGAGGGGTGGGCATGGAGAAGACAGGAAAAAAGAAAGAGGGTTTGAGCTTCTTTCGTTTTTTATAAAAGAATTTCTCAAACTGCTCAGCCCTGGGTGAAGAGTCAATCCAATGGTTACTTTTGAAAAGCTTTTCCAATCCAGTATCATAATAGAGTTGGGCAAAATGATGTTGTTTGGGGCCCCCAATGGGAAATCATAAACTCTGGGTGATTAATGGTACTTTATGTACTGCTGGCTCTTAAAAACATTTTTCTGTTCTTGAGTCATGTCGGAAGCTACAAGTTGAATTTAATTGTTCAATTTGCTTTTTTCTTCTTCTTTTTTTCTTTTTTCTTTTTTTTTTTTTTTCCTTTCCTGGGTGAGCCAGCATTAGACTTGAGGAGCTAAAAGTTTATACAGTTAGCAAGACTCCAGGGAACTGGAGCTGAGCTGAGCCAGTGAGGACATCGCCAGAGATTATCTACCCTCCATGAAAATGCAGATTCAGAAAGAAAGAATGACAAAATGTCTGCACTAGGTTGGTGAGTCTGCTTTCAAAATAAAGAAACAAACCAAACAGAAAGCTTCCTCATTGGAGTTCCTTAACTCTTTTTCATCCTTACTTTGGTCCACTGTTAGAAGACAAATTGTGTTGTCCCCTAGCAGCCTTGCAAGATCCAGTGAGTCTTCAGAGAAGATTCGGCTAAGACTTAAGAGTTTGAGGGAGCAGAAAGGAGATCTCTGCTCAGTAAATGATAGGCCGTGCGGATGCTGATGGTTTTCAGCCTCTGTGCCTGTAAAAAAAGACCTCTTAACGTTGGCTGTGGGCCTCACCCTTGTTTGTGTACCATGTTTGGGATGTTTTTACTCAAGCACATTTGAGTTAGACTTTAAGGAAACCAAACTTGTCATTTTCTCCAATCTGTACAGTGACTGAAACAGAGTGAAATATTAGACGTGGGGTGTGTGTGTGTGTGTGTGTGTCTGTCTGTGTGTCTGTGTGTGTCTGTGTGTGTGTGTCCGTGTCTGTGTATCTGTGTGTGTCTGTGTGTGTGTGTCTGTGTCTGTGTATCTGTATGTGTGTGTCTGTGTATATCTCTGTGCATGTGTGTGTCTCTTTGTGTGTCTATGTTTGTGTGTGTGTATCTGTGTGTCTTTGTGTGTGTCTCTGTGTGTGTGTACATGTGTGTATGTGTCTCTGTGTGTGTTAGTGCATGTGTGTGTATGTGTTCGTGTCTGTGTGTCTCTCTGTATGTGTGTCTGTGTGTGTCTCTGTGCATGTGTGCGTCTCTTTGGGTGTTTGTGTGTGTGTCTGTGTGTGTGCATGTGTGTATGTGTCTCTGTGTGTGTTAGTGTATGTATGTGTGTGTGTATCTGTATATGTCTCTGTGTGTTTGTGTCCCTGTGTGTGTCTGTGTGTGTCTGTGTGTGTGTGTGTGACAGTTGAGCATACTAAAATCTAATCTGGCTATTGCAAATCCTAGGCTGCTTTTTCTCAATTGTTAGATTTTTTTCCATCCAGGTTCATAACAACGTCAGGTGGTGGTTCTGATATTTACACAGACAGTGAACTAATATTTTATAGAGATCTGAACAACAACAACAAAAAAGGACAAACAAAAAATTACCTGATGGGATACTTCATTATAGTCTTAACCCTTTTCTCTATAGAGACACCATAATCTAGAGCTTTCTGCTCCTTTGGGCCCAAACTTGAGGTGGGCCCTCTCCTGGTTCGAGTTCCTCACTATTTTCCTGTGTCCAAATTTCCTGTAAACAATGAAACTGTAAAACAAAGTGTCACAACATCTGGATCTTCATGCTTGGGACTTGATGAAGATAAATTGAGTACTGACAGGAAAAGATGGAAAAACCTACATGACAGAGGCCAATCTAATTCAAAATAAAGAGCCTTCATTTGACTGTGCTCGTGGCTTACTTAAACATCAATGAAAAGGCAAAGCAAGGGGCCCCTGAAGCCATTCCAGTACCCCTGCTTTCACATAGTTCCCACCTCAGCACCCTAGAAGTAATTTGCATCTGAAAATTAGTCAACCATTATTAAACATCAGTATTTTTACGGCACTAAAAAGTTTGAGATTCCCGGGACCACTCTGATAGAAACTTGCCACTGTCTTTCATTTGTATAATATCTCCCTCCCATGGATTGATTGTTGTTAATGTTGTTGTTTGAAGGGTAGAAGAAGACCTGTTTTGTTTTTCGTTCCATTCAAAAAAAATTAATCAAAGCAAAATAGGAATTTCTACTGATTAGAACATCCATAAGAAAAGACACAGTTTAGGATACCCTTTTGTAAGGGATGTGATCTAGTGCAGTGCGGTAGTTTTCAACCTTCCTCATGTTGTGATCACCCTCAACCAGAAAATTATTTTCACTGCTATTTCATAACTGTAGTTTTGCTACTGTTGTGAATCATAATGTGAATACCTGATATGCAGGATATCTGATACAATCCAGCCAAAGGGTCAACCTCAACCCACAGGTTGAGACCAGCTGAATTAGCTGCTCCTTGTCCTACTTAAAAAGTTAAAAACAAATGCGGGTCTTCTGCCATCAGGGCTCACAGGAGTAGCAGAGAGATGGAACAGATTACAGCCTAGTCTGGGTTGTTGTTGTCTGACGTGCAAACATTCCAAAGTCATCTCTTGTTTATTCACAGAAGCCTTGCATATCTCAGAAATCTCTGAGTGCTCAGAAATACTCCTCCCCCAGATTGTTTTCACTGTTAGAAAATAACTAACTGTTCATCTACTTTTGTCTCTTGTCTCTGACTCTGTCTCTACACCCCCCAACACACACACACACACACACACACACACACACAAACTGAGTGTCCGTCACTCTTGAAAGCACAGAATAAATTTACCATTTATTATTTTTGATGAAACCTATGTCTGTTTTCACTTCCACAGAGCAACCCAAGTCTTTGTGATGCCTCGCTAAGGCCTCTTGGAAAGGTGGAAAGAGACCTCTAACAAAGGGGGATGGGGGAGCCAGCCTGACCTTTCCAAGTGTTTGTTTATTCAGTTGAGGTTTTGTTACGATGTCACTGACATTTCCCTCTTTGTATCCTCCTTTACTATTTGGTGCCAAAAGACTACACAGGAATTTTTATCTCCATTGGGGGTCTAATATTGTCAGTGAAAAAGTGAGTTCCTGTCCTGGTGCTGAACTGAAAAAGAATAAATGTCTTGGATGTATCAAGTTTCTTTGTCAAGCAAACAGAAATAAAGGGATCTAGTTTACTGGAATACTCGCAGTGCTCATTAAAATTGATGACTTCGAAGATTCTTCCTTTAACCAGGGCCCTCAGCCAAGAATCTGCTGTCCTGTTAAAGACATCATGTTATTGGGCTATTGTAAAACAGACCACTGCCTTTGCCTGTGCTTACCCTGTGGGCTTCAGTGTACCAAGTGGAGAGGCTTGAGGGAGGAACAGAGGGTGACGGTCACAGCTATTTGGCCAAGAGACAGCAATGACATTGGACCTAATATGCAGCCTAGTGTTTTCTATCCATAAACATCACATTCAAAAAGGAAAGAAAAGGAGCTAGATTAGCATGGGGCGTGGCTTGGTTTTTCTTAGAAATGTGCGACTCTGCAGAAGTGTGCCTTTATTTTTGGCACAAATTGCTATAGCAAATTACATAGCTTATCAGATGTGGTTTTTTGGACTCTGTGGAGAAACCACTGCAGGGACTTGTTCTCTTTGTTCTTTGTTCCCTGTTGGGTATTTGGGATAAAACAATGTCCTGTTACAATTCAGGAACAGGCTTGAATAATAAGTGTTAACAATATTTGTGATCCAATTAAACTTACATTATGACAACTTAGAAAAGTAGAGTTAGGCCTTGTCACTAAAAGAAATTTCCATTCTGCCCTCAGAGATGTGAGTTATCAAGAGACTGGAGGCCTCAGGGAGTTTAGAAGTCTGGTGGGGTGGGGGGTGGGGACATCTTCATGGAGACAGTGGGGTGATGAGGAGGTATGGGATGTAGAACAGTCGGAGGGTGGGCCAGGAGTGGATTAAAATTTGGAGATTAAAATAAATAAATAAATGTTAAAAGAAAAGAGAAAAGAAAAGAGAGAGAGAGAGAGAGAGAGAGAGAGAGAGAGAGAGAGAGAGAGAGAAAGTTAAAACTCTGTATCCCAGATAACCAAATGCAAACCCTGCAAGAAAAGAAGAGGGCAGACCCAGGGGGAGGGGCATCACAGGGATGTGCTGATTATTTCCAGTTGTTTCATTGCTGAAAATGGAGAAGGATAGCTTTGAAACATAATTTTATGGGCAGGAATTATCCACCACACAGGAAATTCGTGTGTTCATCAACTTGTGCATTCATTTATGCAAAGGCAAAGGGAATGCAAAAGAAATTAGAAAGGAAACAACAAAGGCTCAAGGAGGCAAAGGCATTGAAAGTAGAGTGCATGCCTGAGAATCTGCAGGTAGGAGAGCTGCCAATGTGAAGGGGCAGGAGTCCTAATCAGAAACTCCAAGGATACATAGGTTTTCAAGGCCTTTGTTGCTGTTGGCTGTGGTTATTTGTCTTGAACCCTTTTGCATGAGGGATACGTTATAAGAAAATCTAATGCAGAACATACAACATGAAAGGAAAGCAGAGCCCCACCTCATTCTTCCGTTTCCTCTGCGCTTCAACTACTGTCCAGTACTATCCAAGTGTTCACAGTTTGAAAGCCACTTACACAAATAAGGTGAGCAGTGCAAAAGGGAAGGAGAGCAGCAAGCTGGCATGGAGAACAGCATGTATAAAGCTGAAGACGGGCTGAGTACTGGATACTCAATTAGCACAAGAGACCATGTACACAAAGTAATCTGGCATTGGCAACCACTAAACATCTTTTAAGTAGGGAAGTGATTAGATAAAACTGAACTCTTAAGAACATTGGCACAATAGTCACATGCTAATAGGCCAGGAAGCCAGAGGAACCAACTCTGAAGTGACTGCCCCTCCCACCAGAGCTGTAACACCGGGGTTACAGCTACTCCATGGGTCTTAGTCACTGAGCGGATATGAAAATTAAAGAAAACGAGGGCAGGTGGCTATATCTGTGTGGCAGAGTTCTTGCCTAATGCATGTGGTCCTGGATTCAATCTCAAGTATTAAAAAAGAAGAAATCAACTTTAAGTAATCAGACTGAAAGAAATATTTTATATCACACGGTTGTAAGAATCTAAAGTTTTTGTCATGGTCATTATCTCTATTAGTCATTATATAACTGTGACTATTTTACTAGATCTTTCTAACTCTATACTACAAAAAAGTTCTTACAAATTTTGAGTGATTATATACTAAATATTAAAATTTACAAGTAAAATATGAACAATTCAATTAAAGGTATTTTATGTGATCACTATTATATCACTAGATATAACATAGCATAGGAAGGAACAAATTGTCACCCAAATATTTATCAAATTAAGAAAATCAATGAATGTTGGTACCACTGGTATTACACAAGAGAATTGAGTGAGTTTGATTTTTATTCTATATTTCTTAGATCTAAATGCCAAGTCCCTGGTCTTGCATTACTCATAGGGCCAAGAGTTGTTGAACGTCAGTGATGGGTATAGAAACCAAGCCAACAGCAAGCAGAGCTGCAAAAATTAATTAGCTCACCTGATTGAGTGAGGTTAGAGACAACAGAGAAGAAGGAGCTGTGGATGCTTATGCAAAAGTCAAAGGGAAAACCAGAATAGTCCAAAAGAAAAGAATGCTTCTTTGAGGGTAAATTTGGAGTGGTTTTGCCAGACACCCACACTCTGAGACATTTATAAACTGTAACAGGAAGAAATCTTCTTTAAAGAGTCTAAGATTTTTTTTAAGTATTTTAGAAGAGAAAATAAAATGTCCAATTAATTAAGAAGAGCCTGACCCATATTGAAAACACTATCAGAATCCTTTACTGTATTTATAGAATGTGGTTAACCGCCTGGCCCCACATGTGCTAACGGGGCCCTGCTGAGAAACACTGCTTAGGACCCATAGCTTTTTACCACCTTCTCTCCCTCTTCTGATGCCTATTTTCTTCATAACAACACATGATATAGTTCTCACACATTAAAGAAGCCACATCACATCCCCAAATCTCCCTTGTAGTTGTGATTGTTTTCTCAACTCACCCACGTCTTCTGGTTTTGTTTTGTTGTTATTGCTATAGCTGTTGCTTTGTTGGGTTTTTTGAGAGGTTGTGCTTTGCTCAATTCTATTCTTTGGTTATTAAAAAGAAAACAGGGGGAAAAAGATGAATGAATGACACAAAATATAATCCCTTTTTTGCCAATGACATCTGTACTCCACACCCATTAATGCTAGGGCTATTAAGACATTTTCTTTTCTTAACGATAGGATTGGGACAAGGATATTTTAATGACAATGTGACAACACAGATTTTCAATGAATCATTTTCTCCTATGAGAGATTATGTATATTTTATCTAGAAACTGAATAGGTATGAATTTAAGTGTTTATGCGTTAATAAAATTATAAAGTTATTTTAAAATTAAGTCTAATATTGATAGCAAGAAGTCAGAAAAAGAAACCTCCAGGAACAAAAACAAAAACAAACAAACAAACAAACAAAAACAACAACATAACATGAGTAGTCTTCCTTAAGAAAACACTGCATAGGCTGAACTCATGCTTCAAATATTATTTTATAATAATAATGATAATAATAATGATAATAATAATAACTGAAACCTATGATGGGCACAAGGACTATATAGAGCCAGTGTTATTCTCACTAAACCTAGATGCTATGCACCATTAAGTTGTCTCATCTTAAAGCAACTTCTCATCCTGAAAACCTTTGGGGATGTTGGGCATACACAAGACGCTCCAAGAGAGCATCTGCAGTGTGATCAGTTCTCTGTTGCTCAGAACAACAAGGCTCTGGTCCCTGCTCTCCTGGAGCTCAAATTCCTGACAGCTCCCACCATAGATATTCTCGGTATTGTTTTTGGCTTCTCACCTTCTCAAAGAGCTCTCAGGCATCTGACTCAACACTGTTGGCTCTTACTAATTTTATCTGTTATGTTTATGGGATATAAAGACTTTAATTAGAGCAATGAAGAGATGGCTCAGTGGTTAAGAGTGTTTGCTGCTCTTACAAAGGACCAGAGCTCAATTCTCAGCACCCACATCAGGTAGCTCACAACTGCCTGTTATTCCAGCTCAGAAGATACAGTGCTATGTAGGGACCTTCATAGACACCTACACACATGTAGCATATATGCACACACACATACACACATAGACAAATAAATAAGTCTTTAGAAAAATCTTTAGTTCCCATTTTCTAAAACTAACAGCATCCTTTTGTGTGCCAGCCTTGACACTTGCCCTCAATCTAACTCTAAACTGCAAGGACAGTCAACTGACATGTCAGGCTTATACCTGTTCAATACTCAGCCTGAAGCAGGAAGCATCCAAGAGTCCTCCTCTAAAAAAAATTCTAAAAATTTTGCAGGTCAAGAAAATAATGTCAGCTACCATGTGTGGTAGTAGAGGCAGGAACAGAGGGCATGTCCTACATACACTGAGAGTCAGGTAGAGATCAGTAAGTAATAAAGGAGCAAGAGGAAGAGAATTAAGAAAAAGAAAGCAGTGGGGAGGGGTGGAGGGGATCAAACACACCTCTGGTGCCCTGACACCCTCACAAAACAAGAACAAAATGTGATGGGTACCACGGCAGGCAAACAGGAAACACTGTGGCATGCTGAGTGCTCTCCACAGCTAAAAGGGCCTCTGGTATGCCAGGCAAGGCACAGTCAAATCGTGATTTCAGGTTGTCCAAACGTTGCTCCACACACATCATGGCAACTCACCCTTTGTCGATGACAAAGCATGTCACTATTTCCTATTTCCACTGTACTGATTCTTCATTCTTTCTTTACATGTGCATTCCTCATTTTCTATAAAGATCTGTTAGCTTTATATATCCAGCTTATCCCTTGTCCATAACTAGAACGATCTTCTGACCTGGTATCTTTCATGGTCTCTGTGTTCCTTACAATCCTCGAGTGTGTGTGTGTGTGTGTGTGTGTGTGTGTGTATACAAGTACATATGCATGTGTGTACATATGCATGTGTGTGCATATGCATATTAGAGGAAGAGGTATCATTCTAGGACCCAGGAGCCATGTGCTTTGTTTCTTAAAACCAGATCTCTGAGCTGGAGCTTACTGATTTGACGTCAGTGAGTTCCAAAGGCCAAGGCCTGTCTTCACCATTCCTGACATAGGATTGCAGGTATGTACCACCATGTTCTGCTTTTACGTAAGTGCTGAGGATTGAACTCTCATCCTTGTGCTTTACTGATTGAACTGTCCCCCCATTCTTTTGTCCTCACCCCCTCATAATCTTTCCTGAAGCTTAGTGCATCTAAACATTTCAGTAAATGCTGTTGTTCTTCAGGAAGAGGAAAAACAAGCTCCACTGTTTATCAGGAGTTAATGGAGTGTCCCCAGGCAAGCTCATCACAGCTGTTCCCTTAAGTACCAAAAATTCCTGAGGAATGACTGATGCACTCTATCTGGAGCCACGGCAGCATTCATGAAGAGAATTGCTGGACCTACCTTAAAGTCAAGCCAGTTTCCATTGGCTAACCAGTCTAAACCAGTCTGAGTTTCTTCCTCTTTCTCAGCACGGCATGGCTCTCGTTCTGTGATTGAAATTTTCCCTCTGATTCAAAAGAAGTCATTCTTTGTAACACAGCCTGTGAAACACAACTTCTACAAAACCTGGTGGCCTCAATCAACTCACTGTCTCCTCAGCACCTATTGTTAATAACACTGGTCTTTCCCCGACATCTCAGTTGACTTAATCTGTGACTGTAAACTTGGTGTTCTTGAATTGTCTTCTGGTTTTTTTGGTTTGTTTGGTTGTTTGGTTGGTTTTTTTTGGGGGGGGGCGGAGTCTGATCTCCAAGCACATACAGAAGACACTGCTTTGCAGCATGATACTGTGCTTTTCAGGTATACAGTGGAGAGAAGAAAAATATATTGCCCCTGAAAGTAGCAGAAACAGAGTGAGAGTAAAACACATACCTAAGTCTTTCTGTCTCTCTGTCTCTCTCTCTGTCTTTCTCTGTCTCTGTCTCTCTGTCTCTCTGTCTCTGTCTCTGTCTCTCTCTCTCTCTGTCATACACACACACACACACACACACACACACACCACTACCACCACCACCACCACCACCACCACCACCACCACAATCATCATCACCATCACCACCACACAATATGGTGATAATTTTGGATGTTATTTAAAAAATCAGGAACCCTATGAGGTATGTATATGCTTCACTTCTATCAAACCAATGCCAAAACTTTAAGTATGTTATCCATTTTTCCCCAGGGTTGTTGACTTAGTGAGGATATTAAGCCAGTTGCTTCATCCTCTCTAACTCTGGACAGTGTACATAGAAAAACTTAACAATACAACAGTCCCTGTTCTTTTCAAAAAGCCTGGCTCCCAATTCTCTGTGGCCTTTCTCAACCCCGTCCTTTCTCCTTACAGGGTTGACTATTTCCAACAGATTGATGATACACAGATATCAGAGAGAATGACAGGCTCTATCCCCCACCCAGTGTTAGCATGTAAACAACACTATATCGTGTGTCCCAGCAAATGTATACAGCAGGTTCATTCCACTCATCAGCATGTGGACTTGTTCTTCCAGACTTCTGAGTCAGTCAGAATTGGAACACGTGAATGGATGTGTGTCAGTCTTCTGTACAGCAGAAATGTTAATGCAAACAGTACCCCGTGGTAAGAACTACATGTGCAACAGTCTATGCACAAGGCTTATGTCACTTGATTCTCACAAGGTCACCCAGATACAAATAACACAAATAGTGTAAATTGTCAACTGAGGGAAGTTAGGTAATTTACACAAGGTTAATAAGTTAGTTAGTCCTATAGCATTTATCAGAATCAAGATTCATGTTTATTTTGTCCAAATTTTTCCCTTATGCTCGAAGAGGACGGGTGGAATTGAATCAAGGCTTGGCCATGCCTACAGAAGACAGCAGGAGCTTGTAGTCATGGGGAAAGTTCCTTCATGAGGAAGAGGCTCCTAGTACAGCCCTCGAAGAGAGGGAGCCTGGAAGGGGAGGAGAAGAATGACGGAGAAAGGGAGGTAGGTTGTGTAAGGGATTAGCTACAGCTTGAGAATTGGCACAAGACATTTTTCTTCAATGTTCTTGCTCAGAAAACAAACCTGTTTGAAACGCTGAGGACTCCACATATATTCGGTTAATAATTTACCAGCTGGAACCATTAAAGATGTTGACAAAAGCCTTCTCATCTCCTATGGGTGTCCATGGGGTATTTGAAACCACTTGTTACCTTTATACACTCCCAGGTTATTGCTGATGTCCTAACTCAGAGGCACCAGCAAAGGTGACCTGGACTAGCAGTAGAGAGAACCTGGGTTTCAACACACAACCATCTTGATTTCTATATACAGGCGCTTTGTCACTAACTCATAATTGGTGGCTCAGGCCTGCGTAGACAAATAATATATGCTGAAGGATGAAAAATAGAACATGACTGTTGTTGTCTTTGGGGTCAAACAACCCTTTCACAGGAGTTACCTAAGATCATCAGAAAAGACAGACATTTACATTATAATTCATAACAGTACCAAAATTACAGTTATGAAGTAGCAACAAAATAATTTTACGGCTGGGGGTTCACGACATGGGGAACTGTGTTAAAGGGTCACAGCATTAGGAAGGTTGAGTACCACTGCCATAGTGGTACTACCATCCGTCAAAGTTCTAGATTCTTGTTCCATTTCTACCACACCCACCACTTTTAGACCAGTACATCAGTTAGTATGGGTTTAGCTAAAAATAACAGAAAATACTTCTAAAAGTGGCTGGAACAAAAAGAGAGTGTTCTATTGTATGCAGCTTGAAGTCAAGTTTCAGAAGTTCCACTGTGGGTAAAATTGTCACTCTATGCCTTGTGACTGCCTCTGTTCTTTGCCAGATCTTATAAACTATCTTCTCCAGTGGCCCTCAGGTGGCACATGTGAACAATACAATCCAGAACGAGTAAGAGAATATCTAACTTTTGTATTTGAGGAGGAAGAAGAGAGAGGGGGAGAAAGAGAGAGAGAGAGAGAGAATTTTCTAAAGAGTTTGGTCAAAGCTGGGCATAAGCCAAAGCATGAACCCAGTCACTTAGCAAGGCCTGGACAGATCTGCATAAGGCTTAAGAGTTGACCCAGGGGCTGCCTTCAAGCATGTGGGCAGGCACTCTAAGGAGGGTAAACAAAGTAAAGGAGGTGACAGGTCAGATTTGAAGAAAACAAGCAGTATTTCCCAGGTCAAGACATCTACCAGCTTCTTCATGACTCAGTTGCCTCATGTCACAGGGCATAAACTAGACTAGAGATCCCCTGTTAATTCAAATTCCATAATTCAGAGGCAACAAGTCACCTCCGCTTAATGATAGAATCAAAGTGCTTTAATGATATAATAGATTTTCCAGGAAAATATAAAAGCTCTATTACCAGAAAGGTAAACTGAATCAGGGCAAAACAGTAAATAGTTCATCACTCTGCATCTCCCCAACTCCTGCCCCCACCAAGAGTTCAGAGAAGTGAGCTATGATCGACCCCAAATTCTTAAGTCTAGCAGCAGCCACCAAGCTGTAGTGTGTTACCATATCACATACAACAAAGATCTCCTAAGGCAAGGGAGAGAGTACATGAATTTCTATTGATAATGTATATTATCCTTTTATTTATCTGTATATTAATAATATTATTATATAATATGATATCCTAATATTAATGATATTATATAATACTGCAATATTAATGATAATATATAATGTATTAAAATGCTTTATAATAACACATTATAAGAAAAGCACATGCACGTGATTGACAACCATGCAGAAAGAGAGGGGAGCAGGTAACTTTAAAAAAATGTTTTTGCTGTTTATTTTTGAAATTGTAATCCAATGACATTTCTCCCTTACCTTTCCTTCTTCAGAACTTTCCCATATACCCCTCCAAATTCATGGCCTTTTTTTTTCATTAGTTGATACTGTATGCAGATATAGATATTTTTTCTGCAAAGAATTCGAAGCTGAGGATTTTTCAAAGCACATGTAAAGCTAGAGTAGTTTGATCCCACAGCAACCCGTACAAAACAACCACTACCACCAAACAAAAGAAATAAAAATCTACTAGCATTTCCATGGCTTCAACTAGACCACGGAAGTGGAAGAGAAAGACCATGCAGAAACTGACTGATTTCTGGCTGATAAGAGAGTTAAGAGTCCTCCATGGTGCAGCAAAACAGATTCCAGGCTGGTCTTTAATGTCCTGGTCTTTCACAGGCTCTCTGACCTCTGTTTACCAGAAGGCTTCGGTCGTTTTCCTCACCCACCCCCATTTCCTGTACTAAGAGGTGTCTGGCCTAGCCTATGAACAGCAACAGTAATCTATGGCAATCAGAAGCCAGAGGCCTTCTTTGTTCACTGGACAGCTGCTCATCACTAAGCAGTAAACATGAAGTTGGGGAGGGCTGCAAGACTCCTGGAGTCTGGCATTGAGGAGGCTTGGATGAAGAAGTGATCCCAGAGAGTATTAAGAGCTACAGAAGAAAAGGACAAAAAGTAGCCACCTGGGGAGGAAGTCAGAAAGTCAGAGCTAGATGGGAAGCTGCAAAGAAACTTCTCAAATCCCTGTTGTGTGAGTCATGAAGGAGAAAGGAGCAGATCTAGAATCAGAATGGGGAAAAGAAATGCAAGATTCTCCATTGTCCACCCAAGGAAAATGATGCTAAAGTTTTTGTTTTCGTTTTTGTTTTGTTTTGTTTTGTTTTGTTTTTTATTTGGAGTTCCTGTTTCTTCCTGCCTCTGGTTTCACTGGGCTGGAAAGACGTAGTCTGGGTGTGACCTGGCACTCACTGCAACGCAGCTTTCCCTGGACAAGCCAGTCTGCCCATCCCAGTACACCTAGGGACACAGAACAGGGAAATGTACAACCCCCACAGCTGCTTGTGAGCTTGAAGGGAGAGGTGGGGGTAGAGGGTGTTGCAAAAGGAGCAATCAGCAACTCTATCATAAGAGTCTGGAAGGAACAAAACTTTTCAATCCAACATTCATGTCACTTAGATTTAAAGGGGTTTATAGGACAACTTTAATCCCACAATCTGCTATAAGCAAATTATAACCTGATCCTAAATTCATTCCAGTGAAACCATAATTTTAAAGGCCATAAAGTTCTGCTCAGAAAAAGGTTTCCCTTCAGCCTTCTTTCCCCTCCCACATGGCTTAGACAAAGGCTTTGTGCTTTAACTCTCCTGCACAGTGGAGACAGAGTATCTGTGTTGATAATGACTCAGCACAAGGGCTCTTGAAGCCTTTCCCCCCTACTTTCAGAAGAAACAGGGCTGGATTGCTTAATTGTTCCTTCCTGAACTGTAGAAGAAAAGGACACAGACTCAGGAGTCAGAAGGGCAAGATTAGAGCCTTGACAGATACAGAGAAAATGGTTTTTGGTAAGATAAACAAGGATTTTTACCATCAAAATAGGAAACCTTCAAAGCACTATGGTGCTTAGTCGCCAGTCAGTTAAGACAGCTAAGGAAGGGAAGGAGTGGGAGAGAGTTAATCTATATCCAGAATTCTTAATTAGATGGTTGAAAGCAAAACAAAACAAAGAGAAAAATAGCCTTAGCAGCCAAGCCTGCGTGTTCAAGTTGAGCAAGGAAAAAGGACTTTGAACTGAAGTTGCAGGCACCAGCATACCACCCTAAACCAGTGAGCTCTTGAAAGAAGCAGCTAGCCACTGTTCTGGAAACTTCCTTCCCTGATGAGAATCTATTAACAATTTTATCTCCAAACTCAAAGCCAATTTTGTAAATAAATGGAAAACTTTTTAAGACGAATGCTTAATCATTTGTAAATTGTACGATGGCCCTGATTTACAAAGGTTTCCTCTCTAATGAACAATCCAGGGGAGTCTAGACTCACCTCTACAGGAAAAGCCTGTTTTCCTTTTATCCACATTTCCTCTCTCTCATAAACACCAAAAATGCTTCCCGGACTAACTTTAACTAGACATGCTAGATACTAGAGAAAGAACACCCACAGATAACCTTTGCAATTTCACTGATAATTGGGAAGAATAAGGAAAAAGAAATCAACATATTTAACTATTATCTAATGAAGAGGGGGTTGTGATATGAAGGCAATCACCTATAGGCTCCTGACTAGAATCTTTCTGTCCCTATCATGGGTCTCTCTCAAAGTACATTTTCATTTGTAACTAAAATCCACTGTGATTCACAGACCTGGTCGATTCAAACTATGTTTCTGTTTTTGTCTTAAATTTAAAGCTAACTGGGTGTTGATTGCTTGTTGAATAGACTCCACCTCAGCAAGCATTGTGACACCTACAGAAGATGCAGCTCAGGACACTCACATCCCGTGGCTTAGATGCCATCTAAGGCCCATTTGCCAAGGAATGAGGATTAAGTGAAAACGACTTTTCCTTCATTATTTTTTTGCAACCGTATCCAGAAAAACTGGAGCAAAGGATAAAGAGAGAAAGAGAAGACCGGATGAGATAGGGAAAGCATGCTTTGTTGTTAGTCTATCTTCAATGTTACATATTATTTCCAGTGAGCAATGTCTTTAATGCTTTTAATGTGAGTGTCAGTTTAATAATGGAGTGATATTCGAAAATCTCAGATGCCAGATCTCTGTGCTCCCTTCCAAAATGTTAACCCAGAATTTAATAGGCAGAAGCAGGCAGATCTCTGAGTTCAAGGCCAAACTTGTGGATAGACATTCCAGGATAGACAATGCTATGTAGAGAGAACCCGTCTCAAAATACACACACACACACAAGATAATTTCTGGAACAATAATTTTCTAGGCAACTGACAGCTGAGTTCACCAGAGTGTATCAAACAGCCAGGTTCACCAGGGTCAGCTCTCCAGCTCCAACTGTAGATCTAATTATAGCAAGATACAATCCAGAATCACACCTGGCCCTTGTGGCCAGATCACCTGACATGTTTTGGTGAAACCAAATGGGACAAGGACTCGAGTTCTAGGCAGTAAGTCATAACAAGCAGACCCTTCTTGTCCTGTATTCAACTTGTTATTTCCTTTGCAGAAGGTCTGTCTAAGAATGATTGCATAACTGTCATTAGTTAAGGTATGCCTGGGCCCTGGACTCAAGGGTCCTCATCGGAGTCCAAAGGAACCTACTCTCAGAAGAGAGGCAGACACTCAATCATAGGCCCAGAGGGCTCATAAAGGAACCAAACAACAACAAAAAATCAAAAGAGATATACACAGGAGATCTCTATATAACTGTAAACTATTTTTAAAAGTAACTTAAAAATAATATGCTAGCTACTGCAAAAGTATGTGTTTTCTGAAGACAAAGAGAGGTCCCAGCTCTCTCTCATTGTGTACATGGAGATATAAACACAAGCTCAGAGTCAAGTCCTAGAAATGCAGCTCATAGGGAAAGCAAATTGAAACCTTCAGCATCCTTCAGCTTTTTTGAGCTCATCTGACAGACTCACATCAGGTCATCTTCATTGTAATAACAGGCAACATTTTTTTCCAGTACCAATTATGTGCCAGGCCCAATTGCCCAGTGAAGTGTGATTACCTACAGTTGGTCATTGATAAAACTGCAGCTCAGGGGGAGGAAGGACCTATTCCATGAACCATAGAACTGGAATTTGGACCTGGGTCTGACTTCAAGACCAGATGAGATTACCTGTGCCTACTTTCTCTATAAATATGCTTGTCTGGGTAAGGATATGGCCACCCTCACTGGGACTACTATGGTCAGTTAGGTCCATCTCTGTGTTTAGGAGTTAAACTCATTCCTAAGAGTTTGCAAAACACAGACAAATATAAATTCTTTCCACAGTCACTCTTGGGATAGTGGGACCACAAGTTCAATACAAAGTGAAGTCAACATTGTCTCTCTTTTGCATCTTAAATGATTGTCATTTTTTTCACAAATGATGAATAACTTTTATATCCACTTTAGTTACACTGCTTATGATTTCACTGGTATTAATTCCCAAACTATTCTTTAAGACTTTCTCCAACACCTCCATTTTTGTCTGTTTTATCATTTGTGCTATTCAGTCCTTTCTTTAGGTTCTTTCTAAATAATTTGGCCTGAACTACCCATAAATATAAATAAGTGTATTCTAATTGTAGCCCAATAAGACAATGTTTACATTTTTCTGCATTCTCCTTAGTATTCAATTTTTGTTTTGCTGTATTAATTTAGTTCTTCCTAGAAGAGTTTCCTCATTCTCTCATGTCCCCTTATTAAACCAGGATCTGGATTTTGAGTTTCCATTCCCTTCATCTTTTCTGAGTTTGATGAAGCCCTGTGGGGAGTAGAGAGGCACAAGGTTCTGAGTCAGGCTCCCTAGGGTTGAAATCAGACTCTGTTGTTTAATACTTGACCAAATTAACCTTGTGATCTCAGTCATTCACAAAAAGAAGATTAAAAGGGCCCCAGTTTCTAGGCTAAGGAAAGCAATAGATGCAGTGTTAAAAGGTTGGTTTTGTTGCTGCACTGTTGTTGTTGTTGTTGTTGTTGTTATTGTTGTTGTGAGACATGGTCTTACTGAATAGACCTTGTCTGGCCTACAGCTCACTGAATAAACCAACCTGTCCTCAAACTCAGAAATCCACCCACCTCTGCCTCCAGAGTGATGGAATTTAAAGCATTTGCCACAACACCCAACCAAAGGTGGCATGTTGTATGCTCTCAATGAATATTTTTTAGATTTTGGGGTTTGGTCTGTGTTTTTGTTTTTGAGACAGGGTTTCTCTGTATAACCACCCTGACTGTCATGGAACTTGCTTTGTAGACCAGCTGACCTTGAACTCACAAAGATCTGCCTGCCTTTGTCCTGAGAGTTCTGGGACTAAAGGCTTGCACCACCACGCCCTGCTTAATGGTCCTCTGCAGTCCTGCATTCTTTTGGTTTCTTGTTAATTTTGGGTGTTTTTTGTGTTTTGTTTTTTTGAGATAAGGTTTCTCCAGAGTGAATATTAGTTTTTACTGTTACCTAAAACCTCATGAACACTCATGCCACTCTTGGCGCCCCTTATATAAATGTATGAATTTCCTGTAAGTTTTTTGGCCTATATCTCACTCACATTAAGTAGTGTGGTAATCATAAATATGAGGAATATACATTCCTCATAAACAACAGTTATTTATAGAGTATGATTAAAGTCAGAGAGTGAATGTTGTTCTCTTCGTTGCTGTGCAGTGAAATCATCTCTCTTACCTAGCTTTTATTCCCATTTCTAAGTTGGTTTCCCCAATTGTGAGTAGTGAGTCTCCTTTCCTGATGTGAAATTTCCCAGGATGCTCCATAAAAAACTGAATTATCAAATACAATATGAAAATCTGTATGTATTTTACACCTACTTCTTTTCTTTTTTTTTTTGTTTTTTTTTGTTTGTTTTTTTTCTGTTAGATTATTTATTTATTTATTATATGTAAGTATACTGTAGCTGTCTCCAGACACCCATATGAGGGCATCAGATCATTGCAGATGGTTGTGAACCACCATGTGGTTGCTGGGATTTGAACTCATGACCTCTGGAAGAGCAGTCAGTGCTCTTAACCACTGAGCCATCTCACCAGCCCACCTACTTCTTTTCTATCTGTAGGCAAATTTGCATCATAGTATAAGGTATTTATCTGAGGCTAGTAATTGTGTACTAAAGAAACCTTTTCTTTCTCTTCTTTACATAGTGTTCAATGATTCTAAACTGGATAATGAGATCCTAAATCTCCTACATATGTGCAGAATTTAGTCTTGTGTTCTGAATCTGAATTCTTGGTATAAATTACACCTTATGTGAGATTACAGATCTAGCCACACAGTTTTCCAGTGGCCCCCACAAGCTCATTGAGATCTCTTAACAGTCTTCTTTGTGACCATCAACTTAAGACAGAGCAATACAATGAATTTGGATAGTATCAAAACAAAGAATAGAGAGGCAGATGAAATAAATACACTTGGGGGAAATATCAAAGGGGTCCTTAATTTTTTTGTTTTTTGTTTTTTTGTTTTTTGAGACAGGGTTTCTCTGTGTAGTACTGACTGTCCTGGAACTCACTCTGTAGACCAGGCCGGCCTCGAACTCGGAAATCTGACTGCCTCTGTCTCCCAAAGGCTGGGATTAAAGGCGTGCGCCACCACGGCCTGGCTTTTTTTTTTTTTTTTTTTTTTTTAACTTTTAAGAGCAACTTTAGTTTCACAGGATGACTGAGAGAAAATGCACAGATTTTTGATATGTCTCAGCCCTGGAATAAACATTCTCCTGCCACTGTCAACATATCCTTCCAGATTAGTACAGTTTTTAAACAGTCCTAGACTGGGCATCATTATTGCCATATCTGAAGTTCACATTAGAGCCCATCATTGTAGTTTATATATTCTGGTGATTTGGTGAAATGCATGTATGATAACATGTCCTTCACTGTACTAGCATACAGGGTCTTTTTATCTTCTTTAAGTCCTCAGTACTCCTCCTGTTCTCTCTTCCCTTTCTCCAGGCCTTGGAACCAGTGATCTTCTGTCTCTGGCTTTCCTTTTCCAGAATGTCATACAGTTGGAATCATATAACATGTAAACTCTTAAATCCCATTTTCTTGGAATACTCAGTATGTATTTTAGTTTCTATCATGCTTTTTCATGGATCAATGAACATTTCATCACTGTCTGGATATACCACAGTTTATCGATTCATCTGTTGAAGAACCTCTTTCCTCCTCTTGCTTCCAACTCTGGGAGTTGTAAATAAAGCTGCTATAAATTCCTGTTTGCATACTTATATGTGGCAATTACTTAGCCCATCTCAAAGACTAAGCTAGCTATGAATTTGAAGTCCTGTTATATTTTAATTATCATTACACCCCAGAAACATTCCTTATGCAGTATTTCATCCATTGAACTCGATATGAAAATGGGAAAAGAGAACATACCTCAACCTTCCTAGAGCTCACGTTCAAGTGCAGAAGCTTAAACAAAAAGGAGAACTGAAGTTATTTTAAAATTATGATGGTGATTAAATTCCTTGAAAAATTATCAGGGAAATGTAATATGGAAAATGAAATCTTCTAATTAAGGAACTTTACATCACTTATAAACTTAGAAATGTTGAATGATAAACTGTTTACTGAACAAGAGCTTTTGCCTTGATTAGCTGTCTAGATCACAATCAAGACATTCCTCTATCAGAGCAAACAGCCACACCAAGTAACAGGCTAAAGTGATAAACTGTAATCTCAGTGGATGAGCAGTATTGAAGTATTGAGTTGGATCAGGCTGTCATAACAAAATACCATTAACCCAGTAGCTTAAACAACAGATACATATTTTTCACAGTTCTAAGGCTAGCAAGTCCAAGATCAAAGTGTTTCCCAATAGAGTTCTTTTCCTGGCTTCTAAGTGGCTCTGCCTTCCTGTTGTGTCCTTTTGAGACTGAGACAGTGAGAGTTCTCTTGGCTTTTTCTCCCAAGGACATGGATAGACTCATCCTTGTGACCACATCTGCGTCTGAGAACCTCAGAGCATTGTACACAGGGTATCAACATGGGAACTGTTAAGAATGGAGTTAAACATAAATGTTCAATCTCTCACAGTAAATATGAACATCCTGCCCAAACATGCTTAGGAATGCTTTATCCTGTGTGCAGCAATCTTGACTTTGCACTGTAGTCAAGATTCTAGTCCCACTGCTGGACATACTTTTGCCTCTTTTTTGCTTCTCAATTAAATGGAAGCATCCAGATGTGTCTCCAGTGTTACAAACCCTGGATACCATCTTTCTCTATGACAGTTGTCACTTATAGCTACATTTACCAAAAGAGGGAGAGATGGAAGGAATTGAGATGCTTCAAATAATTTTTCTTTTAATATCACAAACAATATTATTATATGTTTGTTTATTACATGGCTGGGAAAATATTTAATAGTATATTTCAAGACATTCTGGCAAAGCTGCAAAGCAATTCAGAAAGTCCTATTTACTGGACCACAAAGAAACACTAGTAGGGTCAGACATGTATCTATGCTTTCAATTTAAAAAAGGGGCAGAGTTCCTCATATATGCATTGATATTTATGGGTCTTGGTTTTTAGTTGCCTTGAAGCTGTAGAATCATGGATAGAGAGCAGAACACGTCATTCCCTGTGATGGAAAATCAGTCCAAGCTCAGAGAGAATGCTCTTTACAAGTGTCTTCATCTCATGGGTCATTTGCAAAACTATCCACATGGACTAAGGTTAAATAACGTATGTGTAAAGTATGTGTACATATCTATTCTCAATGACAATCCAGTGGTATAAAGAAAGAGCAGCATGGCCTTCTCTCTAAAGCTTCAGACACTATAAATGACCAATACTAGAAAAGTATTTTTAGAATAGAAGCTAGGGACCAAGTATGATGGCATCCACTTCTAATCTCAGCACTCAGGAGGCAGAGGCAGATGGATCTCTGTGAGTTCAAGGGAATCCTGGTATACATAGCAAGTTCTAGAACAGCAGGAACTATGTAATGAAGAGACACTATCTCAAAACAAAACAAAAAAAAGCTGTAATCTAGAATTCTACCATGATGTACACCGTGTATAATGTCTACCATGCTTGAAAGAAAGAATCAAGTTCAACAACTTATGTGATTGAATGTACCATAAGGCTAACACAAGAACAACACAACCAGGAACTGAAACATCACAGCCTCAGATACTTCCTTCTTGGAGTAGCCTTCTTGGGGTAAAATGGAGTACATTTAGGAGAGGGAACAAGACCATCAATATGTTTTCAGATATAAACTACCAAGAGAGACTCTTACCAGACTCTTCCAGCAAGTTCATCTTAAGTCACCCCCTTTCTCATTATGTTTCATTGTGGTTGAGTAGAAAAAACAAATCCAGGCTTTCCTCTTGAGTGCATGCATTTGTGAATTGTGGTGACCATTAGATTAGCCCTAAATTTAGACAAGAGGATGTGAAGAGGTCATAAAAGCTTATGGACCCAAGTGTATAGGTCTATACATCTATATTCATGTGTTAAATGCCAGTTGAAACTACCAATATTGCTAGTAGAATATTAAAATTCTTTGTCCCTTCACAAGCTAGTTTAGAGCATGATTTCTAAGTAGAAAAGCAATTTGCACCCACACTCAACCTCCAGTTGGTCCCAGAGAAAACCTGTGGGTTGGTTGCCTGTCTATCTTTGGTGGACAAAATGAGACAGAAACTCTGGTCTCTGATGAGGGCATTGATGCCACCAGTCATGGCCTATGTAACGGGAAAAATAAAGATGTCTCCTGTAGTTACCATTTTCCTAACCTGGAAAAGCAAAACTGGCAGGCTTTTCTAAATCATCGTGATGCACAGTCACGTCAACCTGAGTTCAGTTTCTATCTCCTTGTTAAAGAAAGGCCAATGGCTTTCCCTGGTATTAAAAGGTTGATCTTCGTGACTTGTTATGACATAGAAGCTGTTTTTAAAAGCTTCTTAATGTACCATCCCTGGAACAACAACCAATGATAAGGATGATTGTCTTTGGGAAAGAGAGGCAGTTGGCTGTGGAATGGGGTGAAATGGAGACTGACTTTACTCTGTGGAGTTTGTGGAATTCTAAGCCACATGACTATCTATCCTAGTCAACAAAAATGAATTGGAACTTTCTAGAAGAGCCCTTAAAATCCACCCTACTTTGTATGGTCACCTTTATCATAGGGAACATAATGATAAGTTTACTCAGCTCTGTGGATGTTACTCATGGTGAAAGTTGTACTATATGAACATTAGGTGGCCATGCTTGAAAGAAAGAATCAAGTCCAGCAACTTATGTGATTGAAGGGGAAGTAATGACTGAACTTGAGGTCTCTTGCATGCTTAGGTAAATGTTCTCCCATGAGATCATATCTCTGGGTTTCTTTCAACTTTTATCTTGAGACAGAGTCCTACTAAGTCACCTAGGCTGGTCTTGAACTTATGATATTAGTACCACAGTCTTTTAAGAGTCCACTTGAGTTTACAAGTGGATACTACCATAGCCAGTTCATATTATTTTTTATAAGAAAGAAATATATTACCATGTTAAACCAAACAAAGGCCCTTACATAAAAGGTACATGTTCTGAAATCTACTATGAGCCCTGGAAACTGAAAATATATCACATCCTGTGCGAATGTGTGTGTGTGCTTTGTGTATTTATATACATACACATATCAAATGTTTAATTTATTAATTAGCCACAGTAATAGATTAATGACAGTATCAAAATAGAGTGATTCCAAACAATATACCATAATGAAATTTATGTAAGATGTCCCTTTGTCTCAAATATCTGGACTAACCCTATTCCTTCTTGACAAAATGCCTAGACAATGAGGTGAATGACAGAGGGATCTCACATAGCGTTGGGCTATAGCAGGAGAGTTACTTAAGCAGAAGTGCTGAGATAGTGTGATAGTCATCTGACCGTCTAGATGGTTACTAGGTGACTCACGGGCAGGTAGCATATAGAGCATGGATACCGTTGACAAACACATGACTCATATCCTGGACTCCAGAGAGAAACAATTCTAAATATCATCCTGCTACTCAAAATGGCATGTTTTAAAGATTTACAAATTGTTTATTTCAGGAATTGTCTACTTAATATTTTCAGATGGTAGCTGACCACAGAGAACTAAGTGTCCAGAATGTGAAACAATAGGAAAAGGGGGAACACTATATTTTGAAACTGGTCCACTACACCCCAAAAAGAGAATACTTAGGAAAATTTCGATCTCACCTCCTTGTTCAGCTCTATTTCCTCTAACCCAATGGTTCTCAACCTTCCCAATACTACCACCCTTTGAAACAGTTCCTCATGTTGTGGTCACCCCAACCATAAAATTATTTCCTCTACAATGGGAGCTCAGTCATACACTTCCTGGTCTTTTCTCATCCAGTAATAACTTCCAACTGAAAGGAGCAGATGGCATTACACCCCAGTGTTGCAAAGGTAAAATTTAATTTTTCTTGTTTAGAAAACTCAAAGTAGAAGTTGCTATTCATGTTGTGCAATCCAGTTGTCTGCTAGACTTTAAATTCTTAGTTAAAGTCCTAGTTAAAGTTCACAGCATTTTAAGTATTTTCAAGTCCACCTATGGTGGAAAGCAAACATAATGTGACAATATCATTTTTTTATTGATGTGACTTAGGGACAATACTATATGTCAGCACATGTCACAGCAAAACAAAGCTGTGTCACTCAAACTTCACTAAACCCTTGCACTGTCAGTGTGTCACCAAGCCAGCACTGCTGTTCTATGGGGTGTCCCATCACTACACATCTATTCATAACAAGATGATCTTAGAGAATAGTATAAGCAAAGCTCCACAACATGGTGCTCAACACACTAATAGTGTCTGTAGCCCTCAGTCCTCACTCAGGAGAGGTGATGTTTCTCAACTTTTTTTTCCTTTTTGGTGTATTGACTTCTATATGCCTTCTTCCGTCTATTAATGCTCTGAAAGCCTGGGATGATCTCCACAGGAAGACTGTGAGAAAGCACAGTTTTGTTTGTTCTGTGCTTCAGAGAAAAGAAGATAATTTGTTAAAGCCACTGTCTGTGCTCACGGTGCCCTGGCCCTGTGCTGGAACCCACATAAGGGAGAGAGCTTTGTGGAGGAAATCACTTAATTCCAACAATAAGTGCTGTCTTGAGTTAATTGTGTTAAGGAAGCAGCAATGCAATGATTCATGTTACAATGAAACCATTATTTTCTAGACTCTGCCAAAAACTTTACCACAACTCATTCATGCAATTTTATTACAAATTAAGATGTCCTATAGTCTTGAAAGGAGATGTCATCTTCAAGGCCCCTGGAGAAGGGAAGACCTATGGTTCAGATCAAGAAACTGACCTGAAATCTTAAGCAAAAATTAAAGAAAAAAATTGAGGAAAAAATTAAATCTCTGGTGATTCTGATGAGCAGGGAATAAGGACCACTGTCTCTTCATGTCCCTTCAGCACTTTATAGTGGTTTAAAGAGAAGTTCAGTGAAGAGCACTATGCCTGAGGAACATGGCCAGGACCTATCAGGGTTATCTCAAAGGAGAAGAGAAAGTAAAGAGTCTGAGAGACCGTGTGTGTGTGTGTGTGTGTGTGTGTGTGTGTGTGTGTGTGTGTGTTGATCTATAAGGTTATAAACCATCTCTTTTTCATCATCTTAGCATTTCTATTTTCCTTTTTGGCACATTTTCTCTCACACCCTCCCTCAGTCTACTGGTGCTCAGGAAAGCAATATAGTGTCTCATTTCCCAACAAGAATCAAGAAATCAGAGCAAGAGAAGGGAACCCATAGTCTTCCTCCCTTTCTCCTCTTAAATGTCACTGTCAGGAAGAGCTATTGTTATCTATTCCTGTGCCCACTGAGGCACAGGAAGGGGAATATCTGCTTTTCTTCCAGCCTTCTTCAATCTGTACTTCCTTTTTCCTTATTAAATATTTCCTAGCATCCCATTTAGTTTGTTTGTTTCTTTGTTTCTTTGTTTCCTTATTTCTTTCTTTGTTTCCTTCTTTCTTTCTTTGTTTCCTTTTTCTTTCTTTGTTTCCTTCTTTCTTTCTCTTTCTTTCTCTCTTTCTCTCTTTCTCTCTTTCTCTCTTTCTCTCTCTCTCTCCCTCTCTCTCTTTCTTTCTTTCTTTCTTTCTTTCTTTCTTTCTTTCTTTCTTTCTTTCTTTCTTTCTTTTTTGATCACTAAGGCCTAATGGCCAAATTAGCAATGGTTGAATGATCTGGAACAAAAGCTTACATTCCAATGACTCACTCCTATATGTGTGTGTCCTATATATATAGGACATGCTGACTCTGCCCACATATATTATCTGTAAATGAAAAGGCACCAGTGAAGTACAATGAAGATGTCTATACAAATAAACAAAACTTCAGAATGGTATGTCCCCAGTCCATTCCAAGAGCTCATAGCTAGAGCAAGGACAAGGCTTGACCCTAGGAGGCTGATGGTCTGGATTTGTACTGCCTTAATCAGCTAATCTTACATAAGCAACTGCTCCAAAAAATATACTTCCCAACAAACAAAAATAAACACACAAAATGCCTTTCCAGATTTTAGTTTAAGGTTCTTCATTCATAAATTATTAAGTCTGACAAAATATAACCTATAAATTGACTGTGCCATCAATGATTGCCAAAAATGATTTCAACAAAAGGACAACCAGCCTTTTTCCTTGTAACATCAGGGTTATAGCAACATGTCCAAAACCTAGTGTTCAATTTTTCTCAGTATTCTACATATCAAAAGAAATACCAGAGAAGGAGCCTACCATATGTCCTCATTGCAAACAGTATCTACATATGTTATATGTGAGATAGTAAATTCTCTGAAGATTGAAGCAGACTTGATATTATAGAATATTTTTCTTTATCCAGAACCCAGGAAAAAAGTCTATGGTCACTTTTCACTCCTAACCTAAAAATGTCTGATTGGGTATGTATAGAAAAAGTGTGTAAATACTATATCCAACTTTTCAGTTTGTTAATAAGACATGAGTCTAGATTTTATCAACTTTTTAATACCTCACTAATGTTTTTCCATGACTTACAGGATTTGGATCATAGAAGGTATGATCTGTGACTATGCCAAAGTATTTCATTATTGACAACAAAAACTGTTTACTGAGTCTGAGTTACACACGGTCCTTCCATTCTAACCAAGTACTAAGTGTTTTTTAAAACAAAGG
The DNA here is from genome assembly GCF_004785775.1 of Grammomys surdaster. Taxonomy (NCBI): domain Eukaryota; kingdom Metazoa; phylum Chordata; class Mammalia; order Rodentia; family Muridae; genus Grammomys; species Grammomys surdaster. Next base: position 4,908,678 of record NW_021604767.1, read on the forward strand.
CATACACCACTGTGTCAGAGATACATACAGTGGTGAAATAAAATAGTATGCTTGATAGAGAAGATGCAGATTTCTCTAGAAAGATGAGCAATAAGGAAGGATCAGGAAAAGTTAGATGCATCATTGAGATAGCATCAGTATGAATGCCTATAGAAGTTAGGATGAGATAAAATATGTCTGGGTCTTACTTCATGGAACTTGTATGGAGATCTGAGAGGGAACTGTAGGTCAGTTGGGAGGCTAAAGTCTCAGAAAAAGTTCACCAAAACAAGTCAGATTATCAGTCAAGAGTGATCTTACTCAGTGGCCCACCTAGGGAGCTATGCTATATCTACCTGGGATGCTAGGTCCATAACATCATTCTTAGAGGACAGGATACTAGGGGGAGCAATGAAGAGTGGCCTTGATATACAGTAGCCAAGCTCTGCGCCCAGGCAGAGCCCTCATGAGAAAGGATCACATTTCTAAGTTGAACAAGGAAGAAATCTCTCATGCAGCAGACAGCTGCCTGTGACCCTCATCTGCCTCATCTGCCGTGGCTTTAGCAAGTACTCTTCCAGTTGAATGTGCTATATGGGAGTAAGTGAGCCATTTACTCTCAAGTTTTCGGATGGGAAATTTTACCACAAACTTGGTCAGTTGAAGTTTCTGTGGGATATTATTGTGAAACTGCTTCAGATCCCTATATCCTTCTCAACTGTTCCTCAAAAAAACTTAAAAATAGCATGCTAACTCTCCGAGTGACTCAACTGGCTTAAAATAATTCACAAACATCTTTCTAAAAGGAAGTAGGGGAAAGATAGGAGGTGGCATGCAAATCAGCTAGCAGGTTCTGTGAACAGTAAGAGGCAGAGGGAACAGATCTAACGGACTCTGGGGCTAGCTGGCATCTGAATTTCATCATGAATTGCTTGCTGGATTAGGACAGACCATCAGTGTTACCAAGGCTAAAAAAGTGTAATAAATAGATTAAATAGGTGAGAGTCAGAGGGAAATTCCTCTTGTGCCCATTAAGCCATATCTACATGGGGATGACAGTGTGGCTTAACCCAAGGGATGTCAGTGACCCAAGATGGACACAAGCAGGTTTTTTGGAGGAAGTGCCTTTTTAACCCCCGATCTCCTATTATAAACATTACAAAACAGTTATCTTCTTTTACTTCAAAGCCACATTCTGAAAATATCTGAGTTAATGCATTAATTCACTAGAAATTTGTTTTATAATTGTCATACATCAGGCACTGTGCCAGGCCCTGAGGATACAAAAGCGAACAAATAATATAATTAATCATAATAATAACTTCCATTATCAAGAGCCCGGTGTGTGCCAGGAGCTCTCCTTCTGTTACACAATGGAATGCCCACAACAAACTTCTAAAGGAAGCATTATGTTCCCATCAATAGTGAAAGTGAAGAAAGATGAAGAGAAGAAGGCAAGGACAGGGGATCTCTCAATGAACTGCAGGAGCAAGATAAAAGAAAAAAAAGCCACTGGTGATAACCTATGGGATATGCCAAATGATAGATTACAGGGGAGTGGAGAAAGAGATGGTATTAGCTCAGACAGAGGAAAAAAGAATGAGGGTGTGTATCTGTGCATGAGTACAGGGGTTTATAGAAATGTGTGTGTGTGTCCACATGTGCTGAGGGATAAAGGCCTTGATTGCTGATGATAAACAGCCCAGGATATGAGATACCGGTAACAAGATGTGATGTGCCTTTGCATCATATCTCAAGCCTCTCTTGAGAGTACCACCAGGAGAAAGCCACGGGGCTTGTGCTTTACATCGCAGAAACTCTGACAAGACACTTCTTTATCTGTCTGAAGAGGCAGGCCATTTATCATGACAGACTAATTTCTCTCTATGAGTTAGATATTATGCCATCTATCTTCAGTCCTAATATGGATATATAATAATGACAGGTTTTTAAACAACAAACCAAATCATATATGTCCGAACAAATACTGCAAAATAATCACTTCAGATTTACATGCCTACTTTAGTGTTCGTCCCAAGGCCCAAGGCATTCCATGTTCATCCTTTTCAAAATTGCCTTCCCAGCCAGCAGAGTATTCTTTGGAATATCCTAAGGAGTGACAAATCTTCACCCTTTGCAGAATAACATTTTTGCATTGGTTTATTTTGTTTGTTTTAAGGTTAAAAAAAAAGTCATTTGGGGGCTAAGCCTAGATAAGGTTAAGTTGAGTAAAAATAGTTGAAAACATAATTAAATGCCAGATACCACATTAAAAACTTCCTATAGAGATCCAGAGCAGCAACTCTGCACCCAATCTCACAAAACCCAAAGGAAGCAGGGCTCCCAGGAGCTCAAACTCAGACAGTATAAGGAGACAGCAACACCCGCCCCAAACAGGGAGTAACTGAGATCCATTGGGACCCGGGAATTCACTCCTGGCCCAGAGCACTGGTTCTTTCCGGTCTGGTCCCAAGCACTGAGCAGATCTTGGGCCTTAGCTCTAATCCCAGCAGCAACACCCACCCCACACAATTCTGACACAACCAAGATAGCAGGAAAGACAGGCTCCAGTCAGAGACGGCTCAGGTAGCACTAAGGAGATCCAGATGATGAAAGGCAAGCGCAAGAACATAAGCATCAACAACCCAGGGTACTTGGCATCATCAGAACCTAGTTCTCCCACAATAGAAAGTCCTGAATTCCCCATATCACCAGGAAGGCAAGATTCAGTTTTAAAATCACTTCTAATGATGAAGATAGAGGACTTTAAAAAGGACATAAGTAGCACTCACAAGGAAATTAAGAAGAACACAGGTAAACAGGTAGAAGCCCTTAAAGAGGAAACACAAAAATCCCTTAAGGAATTACAAGAAAGCACAACCAAACCGGTGGAGGAATTGAACAAAATCATCCAGGACATAAAAATGGAAGTAGAAACAATAAAGAAACCACAAAGGGAGACTACCCTGGAGAGAGAAAACTTAGGAAAGAAATCAGGAGTCATAGACTCACCAACAGAATACAAGAGATAGAAATGAGAATCTCAGGTGCAGAAGATACCATAGAAAATATTGACACAACTGTCAAAGAAAATGCAAAATTCAAAAAGTTCTTAACACAAAACATCCAGGAAATCCAGGGCACAATGAGAAGACCAAACCTAAGGATAAAAGGTATACAAGAGAGTGAAGATTCACACCATAAAGGGCTAATAAATATCTTCAACAAAATTATAGAAGAAAACATCACTAACCTAAAGAAAGAGATGCCCATAAACATACAAGAAGCCTACAGAATGCCAAATAGACTAGACCAGAAAAGAAATACCCCCTGTCATATAATAATCAAAACACCAAAACCACAAAACAAAGAAAGAATATAAAATGCAGTAAGGGAAAAAGGCCAAGTAACATATAAAGGCAGACCTGTCAGAATTACACCACACTTCTCACCAGACACTATAAAAATGAGAAGATCCTGGACAGATGTCATACAGACCCTAAGAGAACACAAATGCCAGCCCAGGCTGCTATACCCAGCAAAACTCTCAATTATCATAGATGGAGAAACCAAGATATTCCACATTCCACGACAAAACAAAATTTGCAAAATATCTTTCCACAAACCCAGTTCTACAAAGGATAATAGTGGGAAAGCTCCAATACAAGGAAGGAAATTATACCCTAGAAAGAGCAAGAAAGTAATCCTCTTCCAACAAATCCAAAAGAAGATAGCCACACAAACAATGCCAGAGCTAATAACAAAAGTAACAAGAAGCAACAATCTCCTCTCCTTAATATCTCTTAATATCAATGGGCTCAATTCCCCAGTAAAAATAATAGCCTGGATATGTAAATAGGACCCAGCATTTTGCTACATACAGGAAACCCATCTCAGGGACAAAGAAAGAAACTACCTTAGAGTAAAAGGCTGGAAAACAATTTTTCAAGAAAATGGTCCTAAGAAACGAGCTGGAGTAGCCATTCTAAAACTTCCAGCCTGAGAACACAAAGGGAGGGACTCATGGCTCCACCTGTATAGGTAGTTGAGGGTGGCCTTCTCAGGCATCAGTGGAAGTAGAGGGCCTTGGTGTCTAAAAGCTTGTACTCCCTGGTGTTGGGGAATTCAAGAGCAGGGAGGCAGGAATGGCAGGATGGTGGGAACACACCCTCATACAAATAGGAGGAGAGGGTGGGATAAGGGGTTTGGGGTGGGGAATAGGAGAGGAGATAACATTGAAAGGTAAATAAATAAAATATTCAATTTAAAAAAACAGATAATGGATCTGGCAATTGTAGTTGAGCAGTTGAGACATTTTGTCAACAATTTATTACAGGGATTTCATATAATCCTCAAGGACAATGTATTGTAGAAGAGGCCCATGGAACTTTAAAAAGATTGGTGAGACATACTGTTGCTGAGACAAAAAATGATGCCGACCTGTAAGCTTGAGGAGTGCCCTGACAAGGGTGACTGGTGAGCTGTATTGAACATATGTTCCTGACCCACCGTTGCTTGACTATATGAGACCCAGATGAGACAAGCTGCCTTGCCTCAAGTTTTTAGACCTTGTGGGATAGAGAATCAAAAAGAGAAATTATAACGTCTCTTGTATTCTTCTTTAAGGTAACCAGCTATTAGGACTCAATCATGTACTTGTCTAGAAATCAATCCAATAATAGGAAATAACAGTCTACTTTTGGAAGACTGTATCTGGACTTTGTCAGATACATATTTGGAAGCTAGATGTAGCTCTTTATGATGTTAGGATAGCAAGAGATAATGTTGGGACAGGATCTGGATTTCAAACAAAGGTTAGTGCATATTTTAAGGCTCTTTTAATTGTCAAGCTAAAATTGGTTTTGTCTCTTCTATAGTATTTATTGTAAGTTACATTGACTGTATAATATCCAACTGTCTTAGTGTGTGGAAACCTGGCATGTCTGTTATGGGGGTCTATCAACCAGCTTTTGTCTCACTGCCCTGAGTATTAGAAAACCTTGATTCTCTGAAGAAAAAAAAAAAAAAAAAAGCTTAAAAGTGCTGGAAGAAGTGAGTTAGGGTCTAAGCAGAAGCAAGAGGGTGGCAGGCTTGATTATTGCTGGTATAATAGCTTTAATTCCATTAATTGCTAGCACCACTGCTTCTACAATAACATTGACACAAGTAGTTAAGACAACTATTTTTTTTAACCATCTAGCAAAAAATGTTACTAATGTATTGAATATATAAAAGGATTTATATAGGTATCTGGAACAATAAATGATGCTCTATAACCTATCCAAATTATCTGAAGGAGGTTCAGGGTTCAAGAGTTAGGAGCCATCCCAAGTGTCATGACAAATATCATTGAAGTAGTGTTAGTTTTGAAATTCACAATGATTGTCATTATAATTAGAAAAAAGTATAAAGACACCTGTAATCCTAACACCTCTCTGGGTGTGTTAACTTTGCATAGTGAGATTATGAATTTAAAGAATGTTGCTCTGTTGACCTTTGATGCTGCAGATAAAGCAGATAAAATTATCCATGGCCTGAGCTCAGTATTTCCATTTTGGTCAAACCTCAGGAATGGCATGTATAGCTTGATCAGGCTAGCCCTTCTTGTCCTGGGAATCTTTTATTCCTGCCCATTGTGTTAAAGCTTATCTTTAATAACATCAATATGTTGGCAGCCAAAGTACATGGCTTAAACCTGAAAATGGACCCCCAGACAGAGTTATTAATTTAACAGGCTGGCAAGCCAAGGACAGGTAAGATTCTGTACAGAGCCTTACCAACCTAAGACATAAGTGCATTGCCTTTGCTAATGAATACTCCATGACAGATAAGGAAGGCATTCGTGTCAGAACAACCTAAGACAGACTCAGTCGTGTTAATGAAATAAAAAAGGGGGAGAGGTGGAGAGCCTTTGGGGCTGGTTGGCAAGAAGCTGACATGGACCAAGGCCAAGGAAATGGGCTACATGGCAGGAATATGACATTGGGCAAAGACAAAGAAGTATGCTTCAAGCTGGAGTCTGACAAAGACTAGGACAAAGAAGTAATTTCAGATAGGAATCTAAATCTTAGGCTACAACAAAGAAGTCATCTCAGGCAGGAGTCTAAATATTAGGCTAGAACAAAGAAGTAATTTCAGACAGGAATCTAAATTTTAGGCTAGAACAAGGAAATAGGCTTCAGACTTGAAAATGACCTTGAGTTAGAATAGGGAAGTAGGCTAAGATACTATAGTCATCCTGATAAAGCTTAGAAACAGTGATCACGGGAGATTTCAAGTAACTGGGTTTATTGCCTTGCTTTTTCTTTGACTATTTGTGCTTATTGTATTGCTTGTTCCTTGACTATTTGCATCTTTTATATTGCTAGACCCTCAACCTAGAACTGACCTTAGTACATGCATGTAATCAAAATGGTATAAAAGCATAAAGGAATAGGGGGTATAGGATAGGGGGTTCTAGGGAGGGGAAATAAGGAAAGGTTATGACACCTGTATTGTAAATAAATAAAATATCCAATACAAAAATTTTTTTAAAAGGAAAGATTTTTTTTCTATAAATCACTCTTATCTAACGTAATTCTCACCACAGATCTATAAAATTAATATTAGGCTATATTTAACATTTTCTTAACAATTACAAAATTAATATATATCAATCAAGTATATTATGGTTGATATTGATGTCTTCATTGAATACTTCTTATTGCAAACTCATTACTTTCACTGATGGCCATTTGGAAAGCTCTAGAAAAGTAGACACTAAGATTTTCACTACACAAATGTAGTTTTTGATTATCTGTCTTGTTCTTTTTTTGTAAGTACCAACATATAAATTTCCACACAAATTAATCAATATATACAACTTTTGTATACTTATATAAATTTAAATTTTTTGCCAGGCAGTGGTGGCACACGCCTTTAATCCCAGCACTTGGGAGGCAGAGGCAGGCGGATTTCTGAGTTTGAGGCCAGCCTGGTCTACAGAGTGAGTTCCATGACAGCCAGGGCTACACAGAGAAACCCTGTCTTAAAAAAACAAAAAAAAAAAAAGAATTTTTCACTACGTTCTATAGCCTGGACCATTTTTCATGTCACTGAGTTCTTCTATGAAATATTTTCTAACCTCTTGGTATTCTTGTATATAATTATAACAGCATCTACTTAAGAATTTAAAAAAGAAAAGAAACAAAAACAAAAAATTAGCCAGGCAATGGTGACCCATACTTTTAACCCTAGCACTCATGAGGAAATGGCAAATCTCTAAATTTGAAGCCATCTTGCTTTAAGAATCTAGTTTCAGGCCAGGCGGTGGTGGTGCACACCTTTAATCCCAGCACTTGGGAAGCAGAGGCATGCAGATTTCCGAGTTTGAGTGTTTGAGGCTAGCCTGGTCTACAGAGTGAGTTCCAGGACAGCCAGGGCTACTCAGAGAAACCCTGTCTTTAAAAATAAAAAAAAAAAAAAAAAAGAAGAAGAATTTAGTTTCTGGATAGCCAGGAGTATACAGAGAAACCCTGTCTCAAGAAGAAGAAAGAGAAGGAAGAGAAGAAAAAGAAGAGAAAGAGGAGGAAGAAAAAGGAGGAGGAAGAGAAAGAGAAGAATTTCCACATTTTAATACTACAAGGGCCCATTCTTCATAGATAAATCATTGTAAATATGTAGGATCTTTTCCTAGAGTTCTGGACCCACAACATGTGTGATCTAAAAAGCTGTTAGAATTTTCTTATCCTATACTTAAAATTTAACACAGGCAAAAGTTGTCCCAGGTCTTTGACTTTCTAAAGCTATGATCCCCCGAACTATGATCAACTAATTTCTAAGGAATCATCTGTGAAAGAAGGGATCTGCACAAGTACATCCAGAGCTATTACTGAAGGATTTTGGTGGGTTGGTTGGTTGATCAGTTAGTTGGTTAGTTGGTTAGTTGGTTGGTTGGTTGGTTGGTTTTTGTCTTAGCTTTTTGAGAAAGAGTTTCTTTTCTCTGTATGACAGCCCTGGCTGTCCTGGAACTCACTATGTAGCCAGGGAGGTCTCAAGCTCAAACAGTGAGGTTAAAGGCATGTGGTACTAGCATCAGCCTGAAGGATTTTGAGAAAGCAGTATATAACAGCTTCAAAGGCCATTTCTGTAAAGCACTCTAAGGAATTGAGTTTATTTCTGACTTTGTGTTTAGTTCTTAAAGCACTCAGTTCACTTCACTTCATTGGTGCATTTCTAGAAGACATAAGTTCTAGTCTTTATGAGTTTACAGGATAGTGTCTATCCTGGCCTAAGCACTGAGCTTCTGGTTGAAATGCCAAAAAGTCAAATCCCCTTAGCCATCTCCACAATCTATTTGGAAAAAAATGTGGTTACAAATTTAGGTCAGCCACCCTCAAGTGGAGAGTACACTCACATGTTTAGGATACTAAAGGACTAACAGATAGCCCAGTCTTTAAGGCTGACTACATTCTGATAATACATTGCCCACCCAAAGTTCTTCTGGCTTGGTGTAAATGTATGGCCTGTTCTCTTGGGTGGAGAATGAGACTAGAATAGCAGCTCTGCCTAGCACAACCATCCCAGGAAGGAAACTCACACAAACTTGACAGAAAACCCAACTGGCTGAGCACATCAAACCATTGCATACGAAGGAGACATTGTGTTGAAACTGTCTTTCAGTAAAGGTACTTTACAAACATTCCCAAATTGTCATTAATTTCTTGGCCCCAAGCACACTCCTCTTTGAAGGGAGGGGAGCAAATAGAAAGGTAAAATTTGAGAGGCTGGGGTTAGTAGGAACACTGCCTCCTGCTTTCAGAGCTTTGGAAAAGACATGCTAGAGGTCTTTGCACACCCACCAGCTTTCTCTCATGCTCCCTTTGATCAACTGGCCAGCGAGCAGTTCTGGATGCTACCCACCCCCATCCTAAGCAGTTCACCAGCTCCACAGAATTCTGAACCCTTCTCAAACATCCAGACACACTCCTGCTACTCCCAGAGAACCAGGACCTAGGATCTCTGCTTTTTCTTTCCATGTACCCTCTCATCACTCTGGTACAAGCCCTTGTCTTCTAGAGATCTTGTTTCTTTTTGTTTGGTTTTTTTTTTTTTTCTGTTTTTTCTGTTTCTACTTCTTGTTTTGTTTCAGATCCAGAGATAAGGAACTGAGGTGTATATTTTATATACCAAAGCAGACCTGGCCACCAGGCTTTCCTAGCATCTCTTAGCACCTAACTGGCGTACCAAGGCCCCAACCCTGAACTTTCCAGCCCAGGAGCTGGGCTGCCCTCCCCCAAAGGCTCTTCCCTATATAATCTAGACATTTTGTGCTCTCTTGCTCTCTGTCTCTCTCTGTGTCTGTCTGTCTGTCTGTCTGTCTGTCTGTCTCCCTCTCTCTCTCTCTCTCTCTCTCTCTCTCTCTCTCTCTCTCTCTGTGTGTGTGTGTGTGTGTGTGTGTGTGTGTGTGTGTGTGTGTGTGTGTGTGTGTGTGTCTGGTGTGTCTGTATGTCTGTGTCTGTCTGTCTCTGTCTCTGTCTCTGTCTCTGTCTCTCTCTCTCTCTCCTTCTCTCCTTTTCTTTCTCTCTCTGCAGGACAAGCCCTTTCTCTATTTCCCCCTGCCCACCATGGTGGTGACTTCCCCAGTTGCCATCCCTGGAGCCAGGAAACTCATTCAAAAGCAGCTTTCCAATAAACCTGCCTTTAATATATTTTAATCTGATTTGAATTGGTTCATTTCACTGGCAATCTATCACTTCTGTTCTTTAACACACAATAATCTGAGCATTCCAAACTCTTCAGAGTTTTGTTTTGTTTTGTTTTGTTTTGTTTTGTTTTGTTTTGTTTTAATCTCAGAAATTCCGTCTCCTCACCATGGTGTTTGAGGCTGAGGCCCTGCCCTTCTCTTTGCCTTCAACTTCTACCAGTTGCTCAAACCAGATCACAAGGCTCCAGCCCCAACCCTCTCCTGGAACATTCTCCACTCCCCTTTACCAAAGATCCAAATCAAGTTACTGAGATTAGCCTCAGCTCCCTCCCCCAAAGTCGTGACATGTTATTGTCTATTTATTTCCAGCACCAAGGACATCAGCTTCTATTTGTCTCTGGGACTATTTGTTGTTCTGTCTTGTTCACTGTAATATATAGGCTGTAAAAGAAAGATACCTCTGACTTACACAGTATTTCACCTGAACCAAGCTCACAAAAAGTATTTAATAAACATGGGCCAAATAAAGAAATGAGCAAATGAGTAAGATGGTGGGTGGAGCTCATTCACCTAGTACTGCCTTTAATTTTTTAGGAAAACATTCTTGTGTCTTTCGATTTGTCTGACTTATTGGTTGGTTGGTCGGTTGGTTGGTTGGTTTTTGAGACTGCATCTCACTATAGCCCAGGCTAGCCTGAACTCCTATATAACTCTTTACAGTTATGAGTGTTGACACTATATTGTTAGGTTCACCTACTATATAACCTTCTGCAAGTTGCAAATTGGGTGTTTTGCTTGTTGTACCAACTTTCATGTATTAATGTCCAGAAAGAACTAATTAAGCTTCAAGAATGTCTTTCTTATGTGACTAGCAAGAAGAGGTGCTAGTAATAGAACATAACATATTTTATAAAATTAATTTCTGATTATTCTTGCTCTTGTTCTTTGTTTATTTGTTTGTTTGTTTTTGTTTTTTTTAAGATGGGTCTCACATAGCCCAGGCTGACTTTGAACTCACTATGTAGATAAAGACAATATATCCTGTTCTTCCTCTTGAGGGCTGGGATTACACTTGTCCCTCCATGTCCAGTTTTGCTTGATACTGGAGATCAAATTCAGTGCTACATGCAAGCTAGCCCACCATTCCATCAACTGAACCCTACATCTCTAGCCCTTCACAGATTTTAAACCTGATATACTTTCTGTAAAGGACTTTCAATCTGGAGAGTAGTTTCTTAAAGTTATTTTACTATAATCTTATATGAAAATGCACTCTTGATGAAAGTCAAATCATTTCCCTTGTCCTTTAGGAAAAATATGCCGCTGCATCAAAAACATATATAAACATATAAATGCACATACATAAAAACATATTATGCATTAATGGTTCTGCTGTATGCATGAGACTTTCTGCATTCCATAATGCATGACTGGCAAAATAGGTCAACTGGTAGAAACCCCCCACATCTTTGAAATCTTCATGAATACAATACTGTGTCCCATCACCTCTTGCTTAAGGGCCTCAGAATAGAATAAACAAAGAACATGAAGCAAAATGAAGACCCAGCCCTGTGTGAACGCTGAAGCAGCAGTGTACTCTGGGATTCTCATGTCATGTTTGCAGGGATGTGTTTTTGAGGTTAGACAATATTTCTTGGGTTGAGTATAAGCTGGACTTCATGTATTTTCACAATGAGTGCTGAGACATCTTTATTGCATGTTTTATCCAAATTGTGAAAAATCCATGGTAGCAGTTTCATAGCCTAGCAATGATATAAACACTAGACTCTTTTTTTTTTTTTTTTTTTTTTTTACAATGACCTTAGGGAAACACTGGGTAAGCTACTCCCTTGATTCTATACTTATTCCTTATTTCAATGTCTAGCTCCACCAACCCTCACCACTAAGGACAGTCCCTTTACCCTCCTTCTCTCTCTCTCTGCAGTAAAACCATATCCCTTTAAGACAAGAATGTTGAGAGTCATGGAATAAAGATTTGTGAGTGAGGCAAATGTTCCCCCAAGTAACTGTCACAGAGTGAACAACTCATTTCTGCACATTTATAATAATAATAATAATAATAATAATAATAATAATAATAAACTTGCCAACTGCAGGGTTCTCAAATACTAGCTCTCTCTCTCTCTCTCTCTCTCTCTCTCTCTCTCTCTCTCTCTCTCATTTGTGCTTTGAAGCCCCCATGTTCTGCCTTAGTCTACAGCAGATGTCTCCTTGTTATCTTCTAGTATCACATGCACAGAACACTCTGTGGAGCCTGACTTCTGTCAATTCGGTCCTGTATGTGGTCTTGTTACAAGCCGATGTAGGAGCTCTGTCCCAGTCTAATCCCCTCAACTCCTTATATATCAGTTTGCAAATGGATAAATGGGGATCCATTGATAATACATATCTGAAAGACAACATTCCTTGTTTCTCCAATTTGCTCCCGACAGAGACTAGTCTGTGACCTTTTCAGATAAGAGAAGCACTCACCATTTAAGAGTGCATTCCTTTGCTTAGCAATTCAGGTATTTTTAGACCCTTATATTTTCTTTCGGTTTTTTTTTTTCCACCGTCTGTTGGGATCAGACCCTGAAATCCAGGGCATGGCAACAAGTGTTCTTTGCCATTGATCAAAACCCCCAGCTCCTAGATCCTTACTTTCAAGAAATGTCTTTATTTATAATTTTAAATATGGTTTTCTATGTGACAGTCTCTTGAAATGTTTAAGTACTTTCAAAGCATTAATACACAAAACAGATTCTCGAAACCTAATTTTGGAGATGGACCATATTAGCAAATTCTTTTATTATTACATACATTGCTCTTTTTTAATTTAAGTCATGCTAGTCAAACTGAACAATTTGAGCAAATGTGATATCCATTAATCATTTGTATTTCTTTCTACAGGCCAGGCAGAGTTGCATCATAAGGTTTAGGGATGAGAGAGGAAATATGAGACAATGTAACAGAGGAAGAAGAACCTTCAGGCCCACTTCTAAGCCCTTTTCCCAGAGCCTGGCCTTCTGCTTATCTGACTTAGATTCGCTCAAATCCATCCTCTTCCCACTAGGACAATCTGTCAGTGAGCAATGTCTTCCCCATCATACTGCATGAAAAGAATCTAACAGAAAGAGAAGAAATTTCAGCCTAGAGCCTAGTAGAAAAGCATTTGATTAGAAAGAAATGTAAACACAGCTCACTCTTCTATAAATATATCACACAAATACTGTGAAATTTCCGAATATTTGCTTTACTCCAGCACTAAAATCATGCCAGTGGATTTACTGGGGTGGATAATTGAGTCATGGACATTGCTCTGTCCAACTAAGTGTGTTTAGAGAGAGATTGAGGGACAAATATTTGGATTGTATATTTATACATATTTGAGACATACTTATAATTGATAGTTATTATTTGTTTATCTGAAATTCAAATTTATCTGAAAATTCTGAGCTTCATTTCCTTAGTCTGACACCTGTAAGTCAGAAGCCATTGAATTTGAAAAGTACAAGGTCACTGTGACCTATGAAACATTAGCTATTAAGTGAGTGGCAAGGAAGCCAAATCTGATTAGAAGAAAAGAGAGATAAGCCTATACTACTTTTTCTAGAAAATGGATAGCAAATAGAAAGAGCGATGTGTTCCTTTCTATAACTCTGTAACTCTGCCAGAATATGGTTAAATAAATCAAGGAATGCATTTGCCTAAGATTAGATGCCATTATCTTACTAGATTGTAGATTTGTAGAGGAATTTATCTTTACTATTTTGACTTTAAAAATAATTAGCACAAATGCCTTGTACCACTTCTGATTCTTCTGCTTGAAGAAATGTCTGAGTAGCGTAATAGATCTAATTTTCCTTCTTTAACAAGCAAACAGAGAATAATCTGTTTACCTGAGTGAAAACTGCAAATAAATAACAGACGATATCAAAAGAAATTGAAAAGATAATAGTATGAAGCAGAAGCTTGAAGCGAATCTAACCAAAGAAAGCTTTTGTATCTAAAGCAAATTACATGAATTAAATACAGACAAGAGAACGTCAACAACTCAGCAAACGAAACAATTATCTAGTCAAAAAACCAAAGCCAGATGGCTACTACGCATGCGCAGAAGCTTTTACCAACAAAGGAAAGGTAATATTAAAGCCAGATACCTTCTCATGGCCAGTGAGTTGACGAAAGTTTAACTATCCCAAAGTTGCAAGAAGATATAAAACTGATGGCACACCATCAGTGGATGTGAATGTTTGGTGCTCTGACATGGGAAAACAATTTGATTTTTTTTTAATAAAGTAACAGAAACTCATATTACACTAGCTAGTGATTCCATTTAACGTACTGTATGTAGGAAAATTCTTGTTTGTGAACACCAAGAGACTTAGTCAAGAACGCCTCCTCCCCCAAAGGCCTAGAATCGGCCTGGTTATCAGTCAAAGGGAAGTAAACAGGCTGAGTAGCTTGTGGTATATTTACACAATCAAAAAAGTTGGCTCTGCTTAATCTATAAGTTACACTTCCAGCAGAATTAAAAAATTTAGAACGGAAAATATTGGGGTTGGTGGGAGAAGTATCTATAATGAACATATCCAGACATTTTCCCTTAATATTATTTCTAAAACAAAACAAGGAGCTCTTATTTACATAGTGTAGTGTTTGCATGATATTAGATATGTAATTATTCCAGAGATGACTTAAAGATGCAAAAAGATGTGCATGGGTAATATGCGAATGCCTCATCACTTTATACACAGTTACTTGAGCATTTTGGTATCCTCTGGGATCGTGATTCTTTTCTTCTACATATATGGAAGAACTTCTCTTAAATAACATTTAATCAGCTACGTGCATATGAATATCTCTTTTTCTCTGTCTCTGTCTCTGTCTCTCTCTCTCTGTCTCTCTGTCTCTGTCTCTCTCTCTCTCTCTCTCTCTCTCTCACACACACACACACACACACACACACACAAAATCTTGAACTAATGCAAATCTCAGAAAAAAAGCGTGGAGCACATCCCATTTATAAAGAAGGAAATGAGTAAAAACAAAACTATTTCTCCAATGAAGTGTGTGTGAGTTTGTGAAATAACTGATACATAAATGCACACATAAACATAGTGGTTACTTTTAAAATGAAGAGATTAGGAAAGTTTTCTCACACATGGTGGTAAGCACACAGGTACAGATTTAATTGTTATTTATACTTCATTATTTTATTCAAATGAACCACTTCATAATTTTTTAGAAACTGATGATGAAATGTACACACACACACTTATTATCAAATAATTTCTACACAGAGTTTACTTTAGATACAAACTTTAAAACCGTGTATCATGTACTAAAATAACCATCTCTTACCAACTGGATGTGTCTACCCAGTATGGTTTTAGCATTCCTGAGAGGAGCATGCACAGCAGAGCCCTGAGGTTGCATCAGCACTAATCACTGGTCTTATAGCTTCTCTTTGTGTTTAAGATGGAGCCTTTTAGAAGCCACCCCGCCCAAAATGTTACACAAACACTCCAAAACATGTTTTTCAAGTGCAATAAAAGCCAAAAATGATTTGGCACAATAGCACCAGATTCAAAATATTCTGTGCTTTTAAAGGCGCCAGCACAGAACTAGGAAGGGATTGTGATTGGGCTTCCCCTTAGAACAGGGCATGGACTTTTTCAGCTTTATTTCATACCAAGTTAGGCCTAAAACACAGAGATTCTGAAACTTTCTTTAAAAAAAAATAATTGATTGAACTTTTAAATTTCATCTGTGTATGTGTGTGTTGGTGCACCTGTGCGCGCGTGTGTGTGCGTGTGTGTGTGTCTACATTCTATATGGTGTACATGTAGAGGTCAGAGACAACTTGCAGAAGTTGGTTGTTTCCTTCCACCTGTAGGACCCAGGGACACAACTCAAGTTGGTGGGCTTGGTGGCAAGCACCTTTACCTGCTGAATCATCTTGAGATCCTAAAAATGTTGGAGAGATAGCAGGGCTCTAGTGGGTCTCCTTCCCAGTGCTCTGGGCCAATCCTGCCCTGAATGTCACCTCCATGCCTCCTTCTCCAGCAACACTTATCTATTACCATCAGATACCTGTTCCTGTCCGTACAGCTTTGGCAAGGAAGCCAAGATTTTCTGATTAGACAGGCATCATGATGCACACCAATAATCCCAGTGCTCAGAGGATGGGGCAGCCTAGGCTACATAGCAAGGCCCTGTTTCAAAAACAAATCTCCCAGAAACAAAGCTCTGACAACTGTCATCGAGCCAGCTTGTGTCTTACTTGCTGATTGCCTATATTAGAGATAACTGATTCTGTTTTATAGTAGATAAAGAATGCCTCTTTGCTTTCTGACATTATATGGCTTCGGAGACTTTAAAAAAAAAACACATTTCTATTAGTGCTTAAAATACAGTAACAAATATCTCCTAGACAAACTGCAACTGAGTGCTCAGTGAGAACCAACAGCACATCTAATCACCTGGCCTATTAATCACTGCCGTCCTCTTCCTTGTCCCAGAGCTTTCAAAGAAAGGAAGAAAAGACTTCCCAGAGCATGAGAGATAAAGAACTAGAAAGAGGCTTTAACAAGCAGTCTGTTGTCATGCTAATGTGGCTTTCTTCAGAGGATAACTAAAATCTTCTCATAACCTCCGCACCCACAGCAGACTCTCCTACATCAGTCCACTGCCATTTCATACCCACGTCAGAGGACTGGCATCCTGTCATGACCTCACTCAATACACACTGCTTGGCGGCTGAACTAGTCTCTATATTCTAGAAACTGAGATGTCTGAGCTCAATGGCAAAGAGTCATACCTACAACCAGTGCTGGTTCAAATCTGGGAATGTAACTGTGACTCTGTCAGTTAAACTGACTGAGCTTTATCCTCTAAATGGGCTAAAACAAATACCAGCTGGACCACTGTGGTAAGGGGCAGCTAAAAAAAGACATTAGGGTCTGGAAAGATGGTTCTATTGACAAAGTGCCTTCCATGCAAGTGTGAGGAGAGGGAAAGATCAGATTCCCAGAACCTGACTGAAAAGCTGGTCGGGCGTTGCATGCTGGAGGCAAAGATAAGGGAAGATAAGGAGGCCAGCTGGCTAGCTAAGTCTAGTTGAATGGATGGGCACTGAGTTCAATTCACAAGCCTTGCCTCAATCAATAAAGGAGGAATTGATCCCAGAGGACATCTGACATGAACTTCAGGCCTCTACACACATCCACCCACACAAGTGCACACACACACATGAAAACACACATACATGCACTCACATCACATATACATACACACAATAAAGGAAAAGAAAGAACGACCAAGAGGCTGGGGAGATATTTCTGTCAGTAAAGTGTCTGGTGTGCAAGCCTGATGATGTCAATTCAATTCCCAGAATCCACATAACAATGGTAGGCATGGTGGTGTGTGCTTGTAATCCCAACCCAGGGAAGACACAGACAGAAGGCTTCCTGGAGCTCACTGACCAGCTGCCTAGCCAGATCAATGAATTCCAAGACAGTGAGAGACCCTGTCTCAAAAGATGGGATAATGTCTTAAAGCATTACACCCAAATCCTCTGGTCTCCATATGCATGCGAACACAATATACATGTTCACATATGAGCACACACTCATACATACATACGCATACACACACAAAATAGCAGAGAATATTGGGAAAGCTTTTATGTGATATCTCTTTCAGAGTCTAATGCTAAAGAAGACAAATTTTAAGTCAGAATAAAGATCTATCACTTACACAATATAAACATAACATGGAAAATCAAGACTCCGTAAGTCTTTTCATACAGTCACAGAGATTACTGGGTGATGAAAATGAAGCCTGAGCCTTCCTTTTTCCAATTACTCCATTGGTTAAATGGGAACAATAAACCCATTCAACCCCTAGAGATGTTGGAAGAACTCATGAGGCAATGTTGAGGAAGCACTCAAAGTTCCTCAGATGAGAAGTTCTGTGTAAACACAACCCTACACTATTCCAGCCAACCATAGCCACATTCTGCTAGATCAAAACACCACCTAGTACCCTGATGAGAAGCTCCATTTCTAGTACCATACGCTTTGTACTTGGCTCACTCAGAGAAATGAGATGACACATACAGATGCATAAAGGTTTATGCATATGTATGTATGTATGTATGTATGTATGTATGTATGTATGTATTACCCCAAGTGATAAAACACTGAGCCCAAGCAAATATTCCACCAACTGATATATATTTATGTTTGAGATACGGTCTCACTATGTAGCCCTAGCTGGCCTAGAAACTCCTTATGCAGACTACACTGGCCAAACTCAGAGCCCTGCCTGCCTTTACTTTCCAAGTACTGGGATTAAAGGTCTGCATCACCACACCCAGCTAATGAATACTATTTTTAATAGCAAAAGCTCACTTTTAATTAGTGTCATATTTTCAGTGTTCCTTATTGGAGTGTGCTGGACAATATATATTATTAGTCAAGAGGATTTAGAAAGCACACTGTTCGTAACTAAATGAGAAAAAGCTGTTAATAAATAAAACGTGGTTAAAGTCCATGAAGGAGTGGGAAAGCCGTGTGTTGATAAAGGTAAAGTTGTTTGTGCAGAATAAGGAAGGCAAAGCTCACATCACGTCTACTGTAAGACTTGTGAAGGAGATAAAGAGACTCACAGAAGGTTCCAGATTCCTGCCCCACAGCTGTGTTTTTAGTCGCACCATGGAACTGATGTCATATCATCTGATTATATGGTCGGTCGTGTGGTCCTCTCCACCCTCAGGAATTCCTGACAGTTCCTGCCTATGTCTCATAGGATATGACTATTACCCTATAGGGTACATTCCATGCTTAGTTCCAAAGGCCTTTTAAAGGAATCTTAAGGATCCTCATCCAACAAAAATTGTATTAGAAAAGGCTCAATAGTAAATATGGTTTCACACACACACACACAAAATCCCTAATATATTGCCCTACATTAGGCAAACCCTCATACAAAAACTTGAGAGGACAGGAGGATAAAAATATTACTTCAAATGTCAAACAAATTAACAGCTCACGTTGCATATGTTACCAATTTATTTAGCTGTTAAGTACTAAGTTCTAGTTTATTGAGCTATTAACAGTATTAAGGATGATATTTGTTATTTCCCATGATAGAGAAAACCTTACTCTCAATATTATGTCCTTATACTGGAGGTAACAGAATGGGAAGGAAAGATAAAATATTGAAATATGTCTGTGGTAAATGTAGTCAGGCTGATACCAAGACATGTGAACCACATACCTTCGTGGTGAGTAAAGAGGGTACTGGTTGTGTTATTAAGCAAACAAACAAACAAACAAAAACTTCACAGAGAATGTGTGTTTGGAATGGACCTTGAAGTACAGTTAGAATTTTATAAAGGAGACATAATAGAAGAGAAAAATATCTGAGCTGTGTGGAATGGATGTGTTGTTGTTGTTCATTTGTTAATTTTGTTTTGTTTTTACAAAACAATTTGGAGGATTATAAGTCAGATCTAAATGGCAGGTAGGATATTCCTACTAAAGAAAAGGTGAGGACAGCGGAGGTTCAATCAAAATGGGCTTTGAGAGTCACAGCAAAGAGTAAGAACTTAACTCTACGATGTGTCGAGCCACAAAAAGTCTGAGCAGGAAAGCAGCCTAATGAGAGCTATGCTTGGGGCAAATAGTTAGTCCTCCGTGATGTAGAATGATTCTACAGGGCTGATGGTCTAGGTGAGAAGTCACAGGATCTGGTTTGCAGACTCAAACCAGTCCACACTTTAAATCCCAGCAGGAAACTAAGGCAAGAGAATCCAAGTTCCAGGCCAACTTAGGAGGACACAGTGAAACTGGCTCAAAAAGAGAAAGAAGAGGGGAAAAGAAAGAGAGAGAGAGAAAGAGAGAGAGAGAGAGAGAGAGAGAGAGAGGGAGAGGAGGGAGGGAGGGAGAGAGAGAGAGAGAGAGAAATTATGAAATTATGAAGACTTAAGTCTGAATGGTACCAGAAGGCAATCAAAGAAAATGTCATGGGTGTTATTCCCAAGAAAGGTCTGAGACTTAAGTGTGCAGGGCTGACTGAGGAGCACTCTCAGGACCTCTGTCAGAGAGTGCAGAAGTTGGGGGCTAGGAGAAAGAGATGCTAGATGTCTGGACAGAACTAGTCCCATGAGGGATTGTAAGGTGGGATGCTCCCTTACTAGAAAAGAACAAAAGGTTGAAGAAGCAAAATTGTAAAGCAACAAGGGGGAGAGAAGCCTCAGCTACAGCTACAGTTTGAGAACACCCAGGAAATACCTCAGAATGAACTGGAAGATCTGGTTTGGAAGGATAAAGGGACAACTTCAATTGGGACATGTTTATGCCTTCTTTGTTTAGATAATGCTACCACCAAGATTATGCCTGGGTCAACAACTATAGTTAGTGAAACTTATAGTACATATTACTTTTGTTCCATCAAGTACCTTAAGGAGAAAGAGTACATGAAGCTAGCCTGGGAACCTATTCACAATGAGAAGAACACTGGTCAGTGGCAAAGGTCAGAAATAATAATAATAATAATAACAACAATAATAATACGTAAAGCATGGGAAGCAAGACTTTGAGTGCACTGTTTCTAGACATATGTTGGGATTCCTGGAAGACATTAGTCATTCAGGAATAAGACGAAGAGAATGAGGACTAGTGAGATGGTTCAGTAAGACAAGGAGCTTGCCACAAAGCAGGCCACCTGAGTGTAACGCCCAATGTTTACATAGTAAAGGGAAAGAAATGACTTTTGCAAATTGTCCTCTGACCTGCCCAACCAAGCTGTAGCATATAAGCACAAACTAAATTGATGGATTAATTATTAATTAAATTAATTAAAATGAGAAAGATATCGAGGTACAAAATTAGCATATAAACTATACAGCCTTCAAGTATTCAAACCCAACCAAATTAGAAGATATACTCTCGTTACAAGACTCACAGAAAGATTTCAAAAATTAAAAATTAAGAATAAACTTAAAAAAGTAAAATACAAAATTTGGTTGAATACTGCAAAACTCTTAAGCACTCCTGAAAGAGAAAACTAGACATCATAGAATCAGAGTTCCCCCTTTCCCTTGGTAAGGATGACTCAGTGTTACAAAGACATCAATCCTGCCTCTTCTACTAAATATATAAATGTAATGCAATCCCAATAAACATTCAATAAATCCTGTGGGAAATAGTCAAGTTGATCCTAAAATTCATATGAAAAGCAAACATTCAAGAATAACTAGCAAGACTCTGGAGGACAGGGCATCTACCAGATATAAAATCACACTGAGACATCTACAGTTTGTAAAGTGTGGTACTCAAATATAAACAGAGAAAGGAACAAAGTAGAATGTCAAAGAGATAGTGATGGTGATGTCACCAGTCAAATCAATAGAGAAAGGAAAGATTTCTTATGAAATGGTATGGGAAATATAACCTTCTGTGAAAGATATGTACAGACCCACACACCAGAATAAAATCTAAATATGTTAGCATTCAGATTTGTTTGTTTGTTTTGATACCAGAGTCTTACTAGTTAGCTCTGGCTGTCCTAGAACTCACTATGTAGACCAGGCTGGCTTCAAACTCATGAGACCTTCCTAACTGCTTCTGTCTCCACAGTTCACAGATTAAAGGTGTGCCCTAGAACACCCACTATATTAAAGATTTCATCATAAAGCATCGAACCATTTAATAAGTACAAGAAAAACTGAGTGAACATGTTTGAAACCTGGTGTGGGAAAAAAATCTTAAAACTCAATGACTCAATTCTAACTATGAAAAAATACAATAAAAAGAATATATAGCTCAGGGCTAGAGAAGTGGCTCAATAGTTAAGAGCACTGTATGTTCTTTCAAAGGACCCATATTCAATGTCCAGCACCAATATGGCAGCTGGCAACTATCTATGCCTCCAGTTTCAGAGGTTCTGACACTCTCACACAGACATACATACAGGCAAAGCACCAAGGCATATAAAATAAAAATAAATCATTTAGTTCTATGTTATGGAAGGATAATGTCATGTGACTATATTGCATATGTTTCTAATGCTCACAGCCCCACACTCATGTGAACATATATATATGTATATGCACATATATATACACTTTCATGCATTACCACATATACATATGCAAGAAAAAGAAGTTCTTTAATCCCATAATTTACTTAGATGTATGAGACAGAAATATCATGGGTTTGAGAGTAGCCTACATTATATAGCAAGACCCTCTTCCAAAACTGGGAGTAGGGGGAGACTCCATTATTTTAGACATATAACTTAAAATATTTATAGATAAAATAGTATGATGCAAGGGATTTTAAAATAGCAAGAAGGGAAGTTTGGAACTGGTAATTGTTGAAGATAATGCCAGGAACATAGACTTCATTACACTAATATTAACTTTGTAGGAAATGAAGATAGGCACTCTGCCATTTCCTCTGAATTACTGAGGCCCTATTATGGGCTATACTGTCTCACTTAGTCCCACCATGTGCCATCATCACACAGTGGGTAGTTCAGGGACCCAACACCATCCTCCAGACTCAGCTCTCTGGGTTCAAATGTGTCTTGCCACTGAGTAGTAAGTCAATTAACCTCAATTTCCTTAACTCTGAATGGGGATGACAATAATATTCTAAATTTCATGGAGCTATAGTGAAGATTAAACAATAAAGTATTGAAGCTAATTGCTCATACTGACTAAATATATTTATTAATACTTGCTATGAGTACGTAGGGCAAGGATATGACATAAGGTTGGCCTGACCCAGTACTTATTACCTTGAAAAATGCAGCCTTGAGGGTTTTGGTTGTATATATCCATATGCATAAGATGTTTAAGTACCCTCTGACAAAACTATGTCTCTTCTCCAAATATGATATTATTAAATTTTTAAATACTAACAACGAGGTTTAGGATATCACAATAAAGACATTTAAATGTAAATATAGTCTTAAAAAATAATGTAGGAGGATAGCCATTCATTTATTTACTCAGTATATGATTACTAAACTGAGCCTTGCAATAGATACTAAAGATTTGATAGTTACAGCCCTGTCCTTGCACACTTACTCATGCCAAGGGGGTTCTACCATGAGACCATCTGGGAGGTAGAAGTATCAGGTAGAGCTGGATGGGAAGGAAACGGAGGACCTTTCCTCAGGGCTCTGAAATCTCTCCATCAATGGCGTCTCTATTTCCATCAATGGAAAGAATGCATGTGTACATGACCTATGAAGAAATTCTTCCAAGAGGATCCAGGAAGAGAATAGAAAAAACAGAAACCAGGAAAAGAAGAAGAAAGGTAACAAGTAAAAGAAAAGGATGTTTTTCAAAGTTTCCAAATAAGGGCTCTGCTGTCTGGCCAAGATCTAGCCAACTTAGGCACAATCCTGAGAAACATCAACATAAGTAGATCCTAAGCACCAACACAGGCAGGTCACAGCTTTGTGACTTTAGGCATTGGTCCAATGTGTAGAAGCCAAAGTATTTCCTGGTACTCAGTACATTTGTGGCAGAAGTCACCTAAGAAGTTGAGATATGAAAGGGAAGATCCTAAGCCCAACAAGAATTACAAAAATAAAAATAAATAAATACAAAGTGTCTGGACTTAGTTCTAGTTCTGAGAAATCTGTGAACTCCGCCAGAAGAAGCAAGAACCTCACGGCATTTTCGAGGTCAAAGCCTAGAACAAGTTTTGAGACTGAGAATATGAAGGATGTGGAGTATGGTCCTGTTCCATAGTTGTACGTGTGCTAACTGCAGACAGTCCTCAACTGGTTTTCCAGAACCAGACCCTGAGGAAAGAATGTGTGTGTGCATGACCTATGAAGAAATCCTCTCAGGAGGAGCCAGGAAGAGAGTAGGGAAAACAGAAACCAGGAAAAGAAGAAAGGTAACAAGGAAAAAAAAAAGGATGTTTTTAAAAGTTTCCAAATAAGGGCAGAATCTCTGCAAACTTTCAGAGGGCCTTCATCCAGATCTTAGAGAATTTCTGGAGTGTGGACTTTGTCATGACTGAAAGCAAACAAGTTGGCTTTCTCTGTTCCACATAAAATGGAGGTGAAAAGGGTCACTGAATGACTCAACCCAGGGGTGTTCTTGTGGGACATGAGATCCCCACATTTCCATCTCTTTCCATATTGGCTAAAGTCATCTCAGGACTAACCTCTGAAGATAGCCTCAGGAGTAAGCTTGCCAAAGCAGATTATACAGAAACTGGTGAAGGCACACACAGTCTACAAAGGATTCTGAAGAGCTTCAGGCAGAAAACCAGTCATGTCCACCTCACACCTGGACTCTAAATTATGTGCTTAATTGTCAATAATAAATAAATAAATAAATAAATAAATAAATAAATAAATAAATGGAATGTCAATTGGCTGGGCCACTCTGAGTATACTGCAGTTATTAGAATAAATATTCAAGTTATTTTTCAACTTCAAAATCTAATAGAGCTAAGAAGTTGGTGTACTCAGGGATTCTGTAAGAGGTGGCCTTTCTGTAAGAGTTGATTTTGAAATACATAACAGTAAGCCAACAAGTACGGAAGCAAGCTGTCACTCAAGCCAGATGCTGGGAACAATTGTGTAGATGCTCTACTGTCCTCAGAGTCCCTGGGAGACAGGAATACGTGTCTCTCAACAACACTCCTCATTCTCCCTCTCTACTATACATTTGCTTGCTTGCTTGCTTGCTTGCTTGCTTGCTTGCTTGCTTGCTTG
>NW_021604767.1:4933108-4933372 GCF_004785775.1 Grammomys surdaster
CTTGCTTGCTTGCTTGCTTGCTTGCTTGCTTGCTTGCTTGCTTGCTTTTTGAGACAGAGTTTCTCTGTGTAGTCTTGGCTGTTCTGGAACTCACTATGTTGACCAGTGTGTCCTCAAACTCACAGAGAATCACATGCCTCTGCCTCCCAAGTATTGGGATTAAAGGTGTGTGCCACCATTGATGGGCCTTTACTACACAGAGAAACTCTGTCTCAAAAAGCAAGCAAGCAAGCAAGCAAGCAAGCAAGCAAGCAAGCAAGCAAG
>NW_021604767.1:4933382-4995210 GCF_004785775.1 Grammomys surdaster
CAAGCAAGCAAGCAAGCAAGCAAGCAAGCAAGCAAGCAAGCAAGCAAATGTATAGTAGAGAGGGAGAATGAGGAGTGTTGTTGAGAGTCAATGTTTTAACAAGCAAGAAAGGCTTAGAAACATAACCTTTGGGTGAAATACCAGGAAAGTTACAGAACCTTAAACATCTTAGTAGAGTTGGCATGAAGGTTTCTAAATTAGATTCCAGATGGTTAGAAAAGAGATAGTTAACTAATTCAGTCATTCTTCTTGTGCCTCCTAGACATCCTCAATTCAGCCCTGTCCCAGACACTCAGTTCCCTTATCATTTTTTCTAGACTCATTCCCTGAAGCAGATTGCTATTCTCATGTATGGTTTTCTCATACTGAATCTAAAATCCTCACGTTAAAATTTTACACTGTTACGTCAGAAGCTGGGGAAATCTGTGACAGCAAAATAGTGATGTATTGGCTTGTATATAATTGTTAAGGCATTAGTAGTGGGGAGGGCCTAATCTTATAGAAGCAGAAATTAAAAAAAGTTGTTAGATTCAACTAGACCAGGGCATATATGTCTTGGGCAGTAATTCCTCCGGAGTCCATTAGATGTCGAAGATGATGGAGATGCCTGGTATCTGAAATGGCCAAAGACAAAATCCATACTTAGGAAGATTCTAACAATACACTAGAGAGGGGAACTCACAGATGCTTAAAAGTATGAAAACACTTATCAGAAAACATCCTTTGAAGAGGGCCAGTGAAGCATATAAACAAACACAATAATTTCAGAAAAAATTTAAATTCCTTGGAACTTTATCAGTTTTTCTTTTCATATAGCATCAGAGACATGCAATACTTTTTGTTTTACCATAGAAATCAAGGCATTGTTTAAACAGAGCTTCAATCTCTTAATTCAGCATAGAAGATTCTAAACTGTTCCAGTATAACAGTGGTTCTCAACCTTCCTAATGCTGTGATCCTTTAATAGAGTTTCTCATGTTGTGGTGACCCCAACCATAAGATTATTTTCATTGCTGCTTCATAACCGTGATTTTGGTACTGTTGTGAATTATAATGTAAGTGTATATCTTTTCCAATGGTCTTATGCAGCCCCTGCAAACGGTCCTTTGGCCACAAAAGGGTGAGATTGAGAACCACTGCAGTAGAACTTCAATTGACTAATGACAAGAAATGATAATCTCTAACTTATGAATGCTTGCAGATTCCAAGGGCAGAATCTCTGTGATCAGCAATGCTACTTCTCAAAAAGATTACAATCCTGGTACAAACATCTTTTAAAGAATCATTCTAGCAGAGGCAAATTTTCTTTATATGTTTTTATAGTCATTATTCCAGAAACATTTTCAATAAATCATTTACATCCAGTCTTTGACTTCAAGTTGGTAAACAGTTTATTTAACACAAAAATGTTACATATTATAGATATCCTGAAAGATGTGTGCAATACTATCTAAGACATAGTCTAGTAAAATGAAAATTAAAAACAAAAATCAAACTTCAGGAGAACTACTAAATTACAGAAAATGCAATGATCAGAAGAAGGGCTGAGTTCTCTCTGACTCACCATGTGGTAGAAGTACTACTTAACAGAATGCTAATAGACATCTTTGACAACTTCACTTTCTGCAACTTTGTCCTGATCTCCTGAAACTGGTCATGGAAGGAATGTCTCCACTTCAGAAAACAATGTCATGTAAACGAGAGTTTTTCAATCCAGAAAAGTAGTGATTAAACAATTACCAGTACCCTCCTGTCTTGGCCAGTTCCCTAAAATGCCCCTGGTCAGCATTACCCAACACAAGGCAAGGCATGCCAAAGAGGAAGTTTAAGAAACAGGTGGCAGTTTGAACTAACTGCTGTTAAAATGTCTTACTGCAAGATTTTACAAACATCTAACATTATGAGAATTCCTTCCCATGACTACGGAGTCAGGTTAAGGGTCCTGAAACATAATCTTCCTTAGCTTTCTGGCTAGCTTAGCGGATCCTTTCAAGTCATTCAAATCTTGGGCAAATGACATCAGAGAAATCATCCATAATCTTTATCAATAATGATTGTCCTGACCATTGTCTACCCCTTAGACTATTTTTTCCTCAGAAAACTTGTCACTACCATACAAGTTCTGTGAAGAAAATCTTGTTTGGTTAAATGTAATACCTTAGCTCAAAACGCAGTGCATGATCCGAGACTACAAAGTGAGTTAACTAAATGCTACATGGAATAACTTGGAAAGTTATTTATAAATTATTACTAGGTAGCAAAAAAGTATCATAGGAAGATACATGATTGGTACTCATCATTTATCAAATCAGTTGTGAGGGATACGGAGGTCAACCTTGTGAAGGAAAAAGTGAGATGGAGAGAGAAGCATCACTGGCTCCTTTCACTTCCCAAAGTCTTGATCTGCCTTATACAGCATTAGATCTAAGATGGCTACTGGAACACCAGTGAGACAGCAAAAGGAACTGAGACCAGGGTAGTGGCTGCTTCCTGGTCTTCACGGAAGTCCTAACAGGTGATGATGTTGCTCCTTGCTCCTTCTGAGTTGCCTCAATACGAAGGGCTTTTATTGGGGTATGGTGATGATGTGGTGAGATATAACTGGTTGATGACTTAAAAGGTTGGGATTAGCTCGAACACAGTATCTAAGTTTAGGTGCTGTGCAATAAACTTAAATCTGCACTCTGATACTGTCTCCAGGACTTGTCACATGACCTTATCACCTCTCACTTCCCACCCCAACCCCCAATCCTTGGTCCTGTTCCTACATTTTGTATTTATGAATGCACCTGTTCACTGATATTTATTTTGCAGAGATGAACATTCCTAGCAGGACTAGTGAGCAAGACGAAATGAATGAAACCTTTCTTACTTCAGCTCTCATACTGTAATCAGGTATTTTCCCATACTTTGTATAGGCTCGCGCATTGGTATTGGATTTTGCTGCTCTAAATGACCCCAAACACAATGGAGAAGGGCTGTGCAGTGTTCTTCAACGCAAGATGTCTACAATGTGCCTCCCAGTGAAAAAGTATGCACTAGATAAACTAGTTATAGTGCCATGGATTAGTTCCATGTAAGAGACTTAACAAGGCATACTGAAGAGTGTGTTGTTACGTAACAATGCACAGAGAATAAGGTTATATATTGGTTGTTGAAAATGATAGCTATGAAAAAATCAACTTAGAAAAATAAGATCAAATAGAACAGTTAGAAGCAAACCAAACTGTCTATTTATACTAAGAAGAAAATAATTGGGCTCAGAACAAAGGACTTTGTTTTGAGTTTGTTTGCTTTTTCCAGCATACTACATATAAACAACTAGACTTAAAAAGAAGCTTCCTACTTAACCTTCCCTAAAATATAGGTCCTTTAATAAGAAATGTGTTTTTATTTTCTTCAAAGAAGGAATACACTATCCAGTTAATTTGAATATTCTTTATAAAAAGCAGGTGGTTTTAACATGCAGCACTGGGTGTTAATAAATACAAGGACTGTTACTAATTTATTTCAAGCATAAAAAACTTGGAGCCTAGCCAGGCAGTAGTGACACATGCCTTTAATCCCAGGACTTGGGAGGCAAAGACAGGCAGATTTCTGAGTTCGAGGCCAGCCTGGTCTACAGAGTGAGTTCTAGGACAGCCAGGGCTATACAGAGAAGCCCTGTCTTAAAAACAAAACAACAACAACAACAAAAACTTGGAGCTTGAACAGATAGATGGAATTTTTATAGTCAATCCTGGTATAATGCGTAAGAGGCAAAGATTATTTGCAAAGTGAAAATCATGATTTTTGTTTCTTAAACAGAAAGCAATGAAGTAAAAATCAGGAACATTTTCCTCTTTCTTGGACGATAATAAGATCCTTACACCATAACCCTGCTGGGCCACTCTGTCAGCAAGAATTGAATGTTATTCTCTCCTTCCTTAACCCCTATCCCACCCCCATCTCATGAATTCATTTAATCAAGGGTCTCCAATAAAATGTTACTCCCAAAATGGATGCTATGTCTAAGCACATGTGAGCTCAGGTTCCCATGTATCCCAAACAGAAGAAAATTGAGGCAATTAAATGAACCATCCTGTGGCCTCCTCCAATCCCCCTCTCCCTGCCCAGAACAAAAAGAGAAGTTGGAGAACAGGTGCATTGCTGTGTGATGGTGAGCCTGTATTACGCTACATCGGCATTTTATGTCGACATAGACACGCTCAGCACGTGTTGCAATCATTAATGACAAGAAGCTGTAGCACAGACTTAGGATTAGGATTCTTCTTATTGGATTTTCTTCTCCAAAAGAGCAGAGATCACAAGTGTACTGGCTGACTGGTCAGCAAGCATGAATCTGTTCTTCATGTCTTTCCCCAAATCATTTTGCTTCCTTAAATAAGGGAATTCTCATTTAAAAAAAAAAGTTTTCAGGGTATCAATCCTTCAGTAGGAACATTTATATTAATCGCTAAGAATAAAATTTAAATAATGAAGGGGTTAAAAAAATCATCATGTAAGCTAATCTTATGCGAAGCCTGCAGCCAATCTCATTGAATTTTAAGTAAGGTTGTGAGTTCTTCCTTCTTCCCAGCTCAAACATATTTTACTGAAAGTAGAACTTCGTTTCTCACTATATATTTAAAAACTCATTAATATTCATTATGGCATACAGATGGACCAAAGATGGCTTCTCCTGAGATTTCGTTTATCCTAATTCTTAGTTTTTGAGAAGAAAAGGTAGACCTGTATTAAACTCTGGCCTTGACCATTCTTAGGGCAAGTAATTCTTAAGGTATCACCAATAGTCAGTAAAATAAATACATTTTAGAAGCTCAAAGTTAACTTTCTTTAATAAGCCTATAATGATTTTTTTCCAAGGAGCCTTTGCCTGAAGAATTTAGAATCTGTTATTGGAATATAATAAATTCTAAGATTTGAAAACACCACTTGGCTCAGCATGACCTATACTTTCTAATTCACTTATTGTAGATCCTTATAGTTTCTTAATCTATAAATGCATTTACCTCTATGGGGGAAAAAAAAAAGATGATGGTCTTAGCTTTGGTAGAGTTTTGAGGCAAGTAATTATCCATAGCATTTTTCTTTTGCTGAAGAGTATGTTGACAATAGCATCTTTCTCCTCATTCTTTCCTGTTGGTAATAAGGTCAAGTGGTCTCTACACTTGAGCATGAAGAGTTTAATTGGAACTACATCATTTTCCTTCACAACTGACAGAAATGCATTTAGCCTCTGAGAAGTATCATCTCTGTCAGAGAGAACAGCCTGCATCTTTATTATACCCTCTGGACAAACAGAAACAGTCCTTTTTAACACTTGATGACAGGAAGGCACTCTAATGCCTACAGAGTGGAAGAGAGGCGAAGACCTGGGAAGTATGCTCTGAAACAACCTCGAAGAGTGGAAAATGGAGGGAGTAAATCCTCAGGTTGATCTTGACCCAGTAGGTCTCACATGAAGTAGACATTTAACCACAGAGGAAAGATATGTACAAAGTCACTATCCTATGGTCTTCTGGCATGAATCTGTCTTGATCGTATCTGCTATAAACCCAGACTCTGATGCTATGTCCTTTATAGCAAATCTTCTATAATACCTTCTATGACCTTCTATAACACCTGATCTATACAGTCACAACTTTTCACTCTTTTTCTAGTAACTTCACCTAGAAAAGCTTCAACCAGAAATCTCACTATCTCAAGATCAATGTGTTGTTTGAATATGCTTAGCCCATAGGAAGTGATTCTCTAAGGAAGTGTGGCCTTGTTGGAAGAAATGTATCACTGTGGGAGTGGTCTTTGAGGTCCTATGCTTAAGCTCTGCCCAAGGTGGAAGAGAGTCTTCTACTGGCTGCCATCAGATCAAGATGTAGTACTCTCAGCTCCTCTTCCAGTAACATGTCTGCCAGCCTGCTGCCATGCTTCCTGCTATGATGATAACAGCTTGAACCTCTGAATCTCTGAACCTGTAAGCCAGCCCTAAGTAAATGCTGTTCTTTATACAAGTTGTCATGGTCATGGTGTCTCTTCACAGCAATAAAACTCTAACTAAGATAATCAAAATGAAAGGAACCTGTGACTTTTTTAATTTCTTTTTCATGTTCGAATTTTCTCATCAATACTTTTCACATCTGCCATTCACCTTCACTTGAGGTATGGCACACATGTACTAGATGTTCCTCAATTCTCCCCACCATTCACTGCCTTAATACCCTGTCTTTCTCAGAAGTGTTACCTTCTGGCCTTCTGGACATAGAACCTTGTCATTCTTTCTCAATATGTTGCTCACAGGCTATGTCCCACATAAGCCCTCTTTACTAAAGACATGTATAGACAAGTAATTCTTCACTCCCCTGCCCTTAGGCCGTCCATCCCACCATTGTTTTAGTCTCTCAGTGCACCATGCATACATTGGTATTTTACTAAAAGTCATTTTCAAAGTTTGATTCTGCCCAGCTTTATCCAGACATCCCCAACGAACTGAGTATTCATTCGAAGCTCTAAGCACCATGCCAATTTCGTTGTTTCCTTTTTGCCATGCTTTATTTTTAATCTCCGCTACAGCTCTAACAGTTAGGTTTGGTTATTCCCATTTTACGTGGGAAATGGAGCATCAAAAAGAACAACTTTTCCTGTGACAGAATTCCCATCAGTTTGACTCCTAGCCCGTGTTTCTTGTGATTGTGAAGGCCTCCCACAGTCCAATGAGCTTCCTAAATTCTTCCAACATCTGATTTTAATACAACATGGGGTCCGTCTGATCTACAACTCAACTGTGTTCTGGAAGGCACCATTTGAGATCACAATTTCTAGTTCCATAGTTTACCAGTCTGGGTGCCAACATGTCCTTACCTGCTTACCCATCAGGGGTGCCAGCATGTCCTTATCCCCTCTCTACTACCACTTTCTCATGAATACTGCTAAAAGCACATATCACAGAGATACTCAGAACAAGGCAATGCTTCTTCACACTGACTTAGTTGTCAACTATCATTTTTCCTTCTTGTTTCAACTTATGAAGGTGCAACATCAAGCTGACAATGTCCTTTTAGTGATTAATTTCATCTCAATATAATATTTTTTGTGGTAAAGTTCCCTAATTTTATGTTCTCACTCTCATGGATATATTGAGAGTGTGTCTTGTTGTCTTATTCTTCAATATATATTATATTATATGACCTTCTGCTATTCTTCCTTGTGTAAAATTTCTCATCTCACAATTATGAATTTCTATAGGGAACATTATTTCTACTCTGTCTCACTACAAGAACGAATTGCTGTGCTGAACACAAACATTTTGCCTCCAAGCCAAGAACCTTAGATTTACATTCCATCAATTACTAATTAACTATAATGTCGTTTACCTTGGTCAAATTCCTCTTCTAGATTCTAATCACCTCAAGCCAAGGCTCCACTGCCTGCACCCACAGCCATTGGCTCACTTACTTGTGACAATTAAAAGAAGCTCAAAAAAATCCAGTGTTGCTAGATCAAGGAAATATGAGAGGACTTAGCCGAAAAAGGCAGTCAGCAACTCATGGATAGCCCTGCTTTCTTTGTCTTTTTCTGACACAGAATAGAAGAGCAAGATCATACATTCTGGATCTTAATTATGGAGGTCTGAATCCTTGACTCCTTCATATGACTGAGTATTTAATACCCTTCCTCTATGCTTACTTTCCTTACTCATACAATGGGGATGATGATGATGATGGTGGTGGTGGTATCATTTAATCTGGCTCCCCAGGAACAAGTTTTTCAGAGAAGAAGAATTTGCATAAGAAGGTGTATTCTCAGCAAAAGTACCAGAATACAGTGAAAGAGGAAAGATTTCAGAGAAGGAAAGCTGAAGTGCCAAGCCGTTGCATAGTAAAGGCTCCAGCTGACCCCACAGAACTCCAAGCAGCAGCAAGGCCATGAACAGATACTGGTCTGTCATTGGAGACAGAATCCTAGAAAGGGATATAGCCTTGAAAATGTACCTTCTTGCTGTAAAGAGCAGATCCTGGCAAGGGACTTAACTATGCATTCCCAGCAGACAACATTCCAGAAAACAAGGGAACAGAGAGTCCACTTTCATTCTATAAGAGGATATCTGTGTGGCACCTTGAAACATCCATTACAGTTGATTTCAGGACTACATGAATCTTGTATACTTTACCTGAAGAATAAGTGTCATCCATCATACCGGTTCCATTACCTAGAAGGTCTCTTTACTTTACCTGAGGGCTTCCTGGCTATGATGTTAAAACCAGAATGACAGCATGTCATTTTATTTCATTATCTGACATAGCTAAACTCAGTAAATATTTATGCATTTATTGAGTTCTTCATGTTTGCTTTTCTGCCGATTAAATAAATCCTAAGCATGTTGTATTTTCAAGGGTTTATTTCCATACTATCTGTCATAGCCTTGAACAAATAGACAAGAACGGTGTCTTCCTGACTAAACATGGGCATCACCAAATACAACCTACAGCAACTGTCTTAATAGCTTAAGACAGTTGTAAAAAAGAGGAATTTTTTTAAAAAAATAAGACCAAATATAGATGCATACTTAGATACCACCAGGGCTAGAAATAGGAAACTCTCTGATTGCAATGTCTACTTCCTATGTGCTTCAGGATGTCTCTCTCCTCTTTGTAATAGCCTAGTTACCCAGGAACCTAAACTAGAGGCTCCCGAGGCTAGTATTGCAAGAAATCTGAGATATATATATATATATATACATACATACATCCTGGGCTTATGTTTGCATTGATTCAATGAATGCAAAATTTCAGTTGGGGTCAATAAATTTAAGAACTATAACATAATGACTATTGTCAATCATAATATATCTCCAAAATCACTAAGGTTTTAAGCATACTCACCATAAAAAGTAAATATCTGAGTTAACTCATAATGTTAAAATGTTACAGATGGTAAATCTATATGGTTTTGATCAATTAAAAATAAATAAAATTAGAAAAAGTAATACTTTATTTCTCTCACCATGTATAACACTTTCCCTCAAATGTTGTTATATCATGAACAACAGTGTATAAATTCATTTAATGATTTGATAATTAAATGCCACTTTCTATCCTGAATTTTCTTTCTTCCTTCCTTTTTTCTTCTTTCTTTCTTTCTTTCTTTCTTTCTTTCTTTCTCTCTTCCTCTCTTCCTCTCTTCCTCTCTTCCTTTCTTCCTCTCTTTCTTTCTTTCTTTCTTTCCATTGTATGTTTTTGTTTTGTCTTGTTTGTTTTTGAAACAGGCTTTCTCTGTGCAGCACTGACTGTCCTAGAACTTGTTCTGTAAAGATGACCTTGAATTCAGAGATCAGCATGCCTCTACCTCCACAGTGCTGGAATTAAAGGCAATGTGTCACCACAGCCAGGCCATACCCTGAATTTTCTTAATCAAAGTTCAATAACTATATAAACAATATTATCTATATTATGCTAAGACAGCATTCCTACCCCCAAGCTCTAGACCACTTCATTCCTCCTAATCTCAAAATGTCTTCTCATCCTGAGGGTATCAGAGACCAACCTCACAAACCCTGCTGAAGAATAATACTGAACCAAGTGCATTCTCTGCTCACAGGTAGCCTGCAATTTAGTAAAAAAGACAATCCATAGAAGAAAAATCTGTACTGGTAAGTGAAGGAGAAACAAAGAGTATGTTGAATAATTATTTCAGTGGCCATTGTTTCAAGCCATGTGGACAGGAAGAGAAAGGGAGACTGGAGGAAAATGAAACACTGTTCAAGCTGAGACCAGAAGGAACCAGGAGTTAGCTAACAAGATGGATGGGAGAAGTTTAGGCACTGGAAAGATATGTGGAAACATTGGGGATCTTCAGAATTACCAGGGGCAGATGAACAGAGTCATTGTAATTTCCCAAGATTGAAAGTCAGAGATCAATTTAATGAGACCCTTAACATGAAGCTTTGGGGGTGTTTGTTTGTTTGTTTGTTTGAAAAATAATTACAAGCCAGGGGAACTAGCCCGTTGCATAAAATGTTCACCTCAGAAGCATATGGACAGGGATTAAATTCTCAGAGCCCATGTAAAGATGCAGTGTGTGGTGCTCTACACTATTAATCCCTGGTGCTCACTGGCCAGCCTGTCTAGCCTACTGACTAATGAGAGATTCAGTCTCAAAGGAGGTGGACAGCATTCCTGAGGATTACATTGACAGAAGTTATCTTCTGGCCTCACTCATTTGTATACACACGTATGTCTGTGTTGCATCCACACATATGTGCATGCACATACAAACATACATGTACATATGTATACACACACACAAACACATACACACACAAGACCAATAAAATATAGGGTTTTTTAGTTTGGCCCTAAAATCCTTATTCTACTAAAGACTAATTATCACGATAAGTATTAAAAATCTGGAGTGAGCCAGACAATGCTAGTTCTTACCAGTCAGCCAGAGGGGACATTGGCAGATCTTATTTGAAGGTAGGGCAAATGTTGGGAAGGAGTTAAGGCAAAGAGATAAGACAACCCCAGGAGGCCATTAACTTCAAAGAAGGCCTCCCACTGCAAGTAACAGCTAATTGGAGATGGGCTCTAGGGTGCAAGTACAATAGCAGACAAACAAAAAGCTAGCTATTTGGACAGTTGATGGGAGAGGATTATCCTGCTTTCAGATGTTGAGGAATCTGGAAGGTGGCTACAATCCAGAAGAAGAGCCATGAAAGGGTCAGAGTATGAGGACAATATATGAAGAGAACAGAGAGCATGTGACAATTTAAGCCTTAAAATATTTTTAGGTGGAATTATATTTAAAATTAGATTAATATATAAAGAAACAATTTTGTACTACTTTCAAAGCAAATCTGGGTTTTTCAGTATTTCTTCTTTCCCTCCTCCTCCTCTTCTTCTTCCTCCTCTTCTTCCTCCTTTCTTTTCTTTTCATTTAGTGTTGGGAATTGAAGCCAGGGCCTCACACATGCTAGCCAAGTACCCTTCCAGTGAGCACTATCCTCAGCCCTTTCAGGATTATTTCCTTTAACAATAGTTTGCAACACATTATTTTTCTCTACTTGGCAAAAATGGTTTCCTGTTTATTTCACTCCACTCTCCCATTTCAATCAAACTTTACAATTTTAATGGATCTCATACTCCAAATCAGTAGAGGACCAGTATTCACTAAGGACCTTATCAGAGACACCCCATGCATTTTAAAATAATATAAACACTTAAGATGGAAGCCTCACTATCTTGGGTTTTTCTGGGTATGGCGGCTTTGACCATATACTTTTCACAATGTCTGGGAATTCTAGGAGAAGGAATTAATTGAAATTTTGTCTGTTGCCTTTTGAGACATGTCTCTCAGTATCAGAAGGAAGAAACTTTTCCTTCACCAAACTATTGAATGGTGAAACCCCTTTTCCCCAACCTTGAGGAACTAGAATGATTTGACATAATCCTTCTACAGGTTCCATAGCACCATGACACTATAAAAGCCATAACACCAGCTCCACACAGCATCCTTCAGTCCCTAAGTGTCTGTATTCACCTTCTGATTCCCTCATGTTTGGACATTAAAGGAAAATCGCATGTAAAAAGAGCAAGAAGGCCAAAGGGGAAGAAGAGGAACATCAGAGAAGGAAGCAAGAGGTCAGAGAAAGACAAAAGAAGAATTCACGACAGAAAACAGTCCAGGGAGAGACTGCTAAGAACCTTGAACACCTCCTCAGGTAGGTTCCAATGCTTTCTACAATCATGAAAGTCATTTATTTCACTCATTTCAACAGTTATTTCATTGCCAAGTTGGCCAACTTTCATAATGATCAAGTATTTCCAGAAGCCTAGATGCATTGCTTTTTTTAGTCACTCAGTCCAATCACAGTTCCAAATACACTGGTATATACCTGTGGGCTTAGGCTGAGAAGTGATCATTCCCTTGAAGATCTAGATCTACTGCTACACTAAGGGAGACAAACCAATTCAGTGTATACTCTGTACCCAAGGAAAGTGCTGGGGAAAAAAAATTCTAATGTTATACTGTCTGATGTTACACAGTCAATCAAAAGTAGCAGGAAGTTCAAGTTCCATGCCCCATCCTGTGGATTCAACCTGCTTCCTTGATGTATCATGGTGGCATACTAATTCAAAGAGTCATCTTTACTCATAAAACTTTTAAGTGTTTATTCTTGATAACAGGTGTTATTTTTTTTCCTCTTAAAAAACATAATAGAATGGGGGTAAAAACCCTGTTAGTTTGGGAACCATTTATTGTATTGAGGTGTGATTGTATTCATAGAAGGTATAAATAAGCTTCCTTTTGCTAATAGTACTATGTGACCACATGCACATATGTGCTGCACACAGTACAGAAGCCATCAGCCTCCATTAGGGAGCTATCTAATATTTACATGGAAAATATTTTTCATCTGGATTCCCGCTCCAGCTCATGCTTTCAATAGATCTGAATCTAAGCAAGCAAAGGGGTCGCAGGCAGAAGTTATTTCACACGCAACAGATTTTCAGCACTGGATTCGCCTTGACTGTGCTCTTTCAGCCCCTCTAAGATGTTCTTGGGGACCCTGAACAATGTATGAGCTCTGCCACTGTTCAGAACAGCACAGCGGTGGCTTTCAAATGGAGTCACTCAGTGAAACCCAAGCATAACAATGGGAAAGGGTGGATCCACTCTCCAGCTGGTGTTCTCAAATCCTTTTCCCAAGGCTGGCATCTTTTCCCCTTGTTTCGTTAAACTCTTCCACAGATTCCAAATACTTCAGGGTTCAACAGTTTCATGGTGAGCATTGACAAACACAAGCTACTTTCTGCAGGGAATTTGTGTGTAAGAAGGTCTGGGAGCTCAAAGCTTTCTGCAACTCAGACATCTCTTAAGTCTTGCTTTCGTATGACAACCGAGGATCACAATAACATTGGCCACTATCCTGTGAAACAATGAGAGAGTAACTGATGTTATGGAGTTACTGAGAGTGAAGGGCCAAAATGGGAATCTAGGCAGGAAAACTCATTATTTTATAAGTGAGAGGAGATTTTTTTTTAAGAACTAAAGTGATTTGTCCAATATTAAGTCAACAAATAGTGACCTCTGTCTGTGTTGTATTTCTTACACAGTGAGGTGTAGGAGTACAGAGGCCATACTTAAGTCATTTGCCACAACACAGCCACCTTGTCACACTCAGTAAAAACATGTAATGGTTGAATTCCAAATCCAACACAGATTTTGTTTGTTTTCTGTTCAGTTTATACAGTTTGAAATGGGGTTGTAGTAGAGAAGAAAACAGACACAAGCATCAGCAGCAGACAAGAGGCAGGGATGTTATGATGTTCCTACAAAACAGATAAAGTTGGTTAAAACATCAACTGAAAACAGTATCAAGGCAAAACTATCTAATCCCAAACCGTGCCTCTTTAAAGTCAACATGTCTTTTAAAAAGTCATGTTAGGTGACTGTAACAGGCACAGATATCCAGAACCAAGCAGCTGGGATACTCTCATCCCCACCATAACAGTAGCCCAGAGTGTGGGCTGCAGGTACTCCTCAGATATGGCTGTAAAGTTCTCACCCACATCCTTTTTCCTGGAGCATTTGGCACTGGCTCTGAAAGCCAGTCACACAGAGAAGACTTTGAATCTAATCTTTTGGAACCTCTCAGCTGTTGCCCTTCAGAGCCCAGTTTATAGCAATACCACTGCAGGCTATGCTGGATGCTGTGGAAGTTAAAGCCTCTCTCATGAGCTTTCTTCAGTGTCACATGTACTCTGCCAACCCTGGTCCTGGCACTACACGGCACTGACACTGTGGGTATGCCATTGATGGATCTCCCCATTCCTACCCCCTTTGCAATGTTGGGCAGTTAATTTCAGAGCTTGTGCAATCTCAGCAAGTGTTCTACTACTGAGGACAAACCTAGACTTTGGTTGATTGAGATAGGCTCTTATTATGTAGTAACTTTGGCCTTGAACCTACTATGCTGAAGAAGCTGGCCTTGAACTCTTGAGCCTCCTGCCTCCCCCTCTCCAAATCTGGGCCATATAAGTATTTTTATGGCCCATACTAATCTTTTCTGTGCTTAGATGATTTAACCATTTACATACTAGTCTACCTCTAATGTGGCTTTCTGACTTAATATCTTTCCTGACTTTCATTCTAAAACATGCCAATTACATGTATTAAAGGCTCACTCAAAGCAAAAAGTTCTTAATCTTGAGTAAACATAGAAAATCCTTATTGTTTGTGGATTCAGTGCGTACATTTTACTACTCACTGATTTCTTTCCCCCAAATAAAGGCTCTTGATGTGTCAGTCACTTACAGATATGCCCAGAGAGGTGAAAATGTCCAGTTGTCCGTTGTTACCACACATTCCTGGGAAGTAAAGCCAAGTATTGTTCTTTAGGCAAGACCTTGATCTATCATTTCAAGATAACTTGTATATGCACCTACTCAACAATATTTATTTGCAGATCCAAAATAAATAAATACTCTAGTTCTTTTGTAGCCATTCGTGGACACATAGAGGAAAAAGCATATTAGATAAGTTTTGTTTGGGTACAAGCCACAGTGCCACCAGATGTGATGTCAGTGCTCATGGATCAACAATATTTATGTGTCATCGAACAGGAGCACACCTAAGACAGAGACTCAAAGGAACCTACACTTGTATTTCTCCTAGGTACTGTTTCAAAGTCCCTAATTCAGAGGCAACTTCGTAGAAATAACTACTATTATGAACCAACTGTAGTTGCTTTCTGATTAAACTCCCCAACAATATCTAGGAGCTTACCTGGTATCCTAGAAGGTATCTCATACGTCTCCCACCCATTCCACACCAGGTCTGTCCACAGTCTAATAAACAAACATCCCCTCCTCTCTTCATTTTTACCACTTTGATCGGTTCTTAAGTATTTGACACCAAAATAACTCCCTGCTGTTCTCCATAGTTCCCTCTTGTCCCTCAGAGTTCATCTCTGCATTCAAGACCAGCTGCTGCCTTTGCCTTTGTAACTTTACCTTGTTCATCTCACTGGGTCTCAATTCACACCTAAAGCTCCAAATTCCACCAGGGGGCGACTATGAAAGCTCTGGGCATTTGTCAAACTTCTCACCCCTACTCCTTTGCAAATGTGCATCTCCTGTCCACTCTGTTTTCTTACATTTTTAGGTTGATGAATACCTAGTCTATCTTTTCCAATACAAGTAAACCACACCACCAAAATGAAACTTCCCTAATTAAGGACAGAAAGAGAAAGGGGCTTCTTGTTCAGGGCTACCATTGACCTGGTACGATTTTCTGGTTTCCCTGATCCTATTCAGTGGTAACTTTATATTTCCCCTTATCTTTGCCTTACTGGACTAAGCACCTTCAAGATAAGGGTCCTGTTTTGTTCTCATTAAAAGTTTTCAGTATGGCTTAGAATATGTTATTCAATAAATGACAGTGACAAAACAAGAGAAATAATGAATGAATGAATGAATGAATGAATGAATGAATGAATGAATGAATGAAATCATTCCTTCAGACATAATACTGACTTCTTTCTCGAATCTTATATGAATCTCATCTTTGGTCTTAGCTCAATATCTGCTTAAAGTCACTATAATTTAGAAGCTATCACCCACAGAGGACTGATGACAGTTATAGGGAAACCTTATCACCAGGCTCTAGCTATCATAAAGGCCAAAGCCATTAGTATTTTTGTAGATATTCTCTCAATGAGACAAATGTTTTGGTTTTTTGTTTTGTTTTTGTTATTTTTGTTGTTGTTTAGGGGAAGGTCTTATCTTTTTTTGTTTATTTTTATTTTTGTTTCTGTGTTTTTGTGGGGTTGTTGCCTGGGGGTTTTATTGTTGCTATTTTATTTGTTGTTTTGTTTTTGACCGATTGTTTGTTTTTGTTTCATTTCTGTTTTTAAGGGAGAGAAAACAAAAGCAAAAAGTTTGGTGAGGAAGGAAGCAGAAACTGGAAGAGGGAGAAAACACGTTCAAAATGTTTTTGAATTAAAAACAAGTTTAGAAGAAGAAGAGGAAGGAGGAGGAAGAGGAGAAGGAGGAGGAGGAGAGGAAGAAGAAGAGGAAGAAGAAGAAGAAGAAGAAGAAGAAGAAGAAGAAGAAGAAGAAGAAGAAGAAGAAGATTATTTCCACATTCACCCCAGTCTCTCTGCCTCTGCGTTCCTTTAAACCCTTCTACTGCCGCAACCCCTTTAATACAATTTCTCATGTTATGGTGACCCCCAACCATAAAGTTATTTCATTACTCCTTCATAAGTGTAATTTTGCTACTGTTATGAATTGTGATGTAGTATAATTGTAATCTGATATTTGACTCCCCCCACCAAGGGGTCACAACCCGCAGCTTGAGAACTGCTGCCCTCTGAGTGTATTTATCTCTCACTGTCTCCTGTCCTGCCTCCTGTTCTATCTCTCAAGCAATAATGAAGAATTTTGAGAGACAGTAGCTTTGAGAGAGTTGCACCTGGACAGTAAGAACTGTCCTCTGGAATCCAGATGTCCAGAGTAGAATCCAGATCTGATCACTTTCTGTTGGAGAAACCCTATGTCACTCAACATCTTAGCATCTCAGCTGCTTTATCAATAAAATTGAACCCGTGATGATACAGGCCTTAAAGGTCCTTGTCAGGATTTTTTTTTTTTTTGAGACAGAGTTTCTCTGTGTAGCCCTTGCTGTCCTGGAACTCACTCTGTAGACCAGACTGGCCTTGAACTCAGAAATCTGCCTGCCTATGCCTCCCAAGTGCTGGGATTAAAGGCCTGTGCCACCACTGCCCGGCCCTTGTCAGGATTTTTAAGTAAGGTGGGTAGGAAGATGGCTCAGTTGATAAAAGCACTTGCTGCACAATCATGAAGTCCTGTGTTTGGATTTCCAGCATTCACATCAAAAGCCAGGCATGACAGTGCATGCCTAGGATCGCAGCAGTGGGGAGCCTGGGGAGCATCCCAGAGCCCACTGGCCAGCCAGACTCACTAAATTGGCAAGCTACAGTTCTAGTGGGAGACTGGGTCTCAGAATATAAGGTAGGCAACAACTGAGGACAATGCAGGATGTCAATCCCTGGCCTCCACGGGCAAGTGAACACATACACATGTGTGTATGCATAAACACGCACATACAGACATATGCAATGACTGCAAAACACTGGACAAATTTGTCTCTAGTAAAGTGCAAGAGGCTGTCCCATGTTACTTCCTCAACACAGTCATCTTGATAGAGATTAGCTTGAAGATCTATGTGGATTCCAGAAACAAGTCCTTTTCATAAAACAGGATAGCATTTGCATATAACCTGTATAGAACCTCCCACACATTCTGAGTCATCTGAGTTGCTTACAATACCTCAAACAACATAAAGAGTATGTAAATAGTTGCTATTCTATACTATTTGGGGTTTGGCAAGAAAAACAGACTGTGTATGTTCAGTACAATTACAATTTTCCTTTCAAATATTTCAGCCTGAGATTGGTTGAATCCATGAATATATAACCAAAAGGGCTATTTTTCATACTTATTATATCAATAATAAAATTAGTGCTGGAGAATAAATCATTGTAGGTCATTGAATGATAGGCTTAGGGATATAGTTGAAATGGAAAAAATTTTTAAAAACGTTTTAAGTACTATAATGACAGAGGGGAACAAGAGTAATAGATAAATACTGAGAACAAGAGATAATGAGGCAGACTGGTTTGGTCAGGGAGCAAAATACATAGAAGCTTCTAGAATGCAGTGATTCTGACTCTAAGGCTTGAGATGGAGAGACAAAAGTACAAAACAGCAGGGTGTGTTCTAGAACAGAGGCTAAGAGAACACTGGCTTATTCAAGCCATCTAGAGCTCAAAAGGGGCCTACATGGCCTGGAAAGGACTTCAGCCATGTGACAAACTTGGGGGTGTGGGGACAGGATAAAGATGAGTTCCTCAAGGGAGGCTCACCACAGGAAGCTGAATCTACAAAGGAAACTATGACGAAGTATCTAGAGTGAATGAACTGTGAATGCCTGACCTAGAAAAGGATCCCCATATCTTGGCTTTTCCCAACTCTTGTTGCCGTATTTTCTGAGTACATCTTTGCCCTTGGTGAAGGCAAGTTGTGTATCTTTTATGACCAGTGTTGGGGCTGACTTCTCCACTGGGCATAAGAAACTCAGCACTCAGGTGTCACTGTTTTAGGGAATTCATAACAATATTTTTGTTTTAGTTTCTTTTTAAATCGGGAAGAAGAAAAGACTTAATAAATACGGATAACCCAGGTTATGTAGATAAACCTGGATCCAGTGAGCAAAGAAATGACCTTGGAAAGAAGTAGAGAAAGCCAGAGCTTTAGGACCATAGGTTTGTGAAGGAAATTTGTCTTGCAAGGACAAAGAAGTTTCTGTCCCTTACCCTTCCAGGCAACAATGCAACTCATAAAATAGCTTGTGCACATTCACATTAATTACACCTACGGGACCTTATCCAACACCAAAGACACAAATCGTTTTTTTAAAAAAGTGCTATTATTATTGTTGTTGTTATTGTATGTGTGCATGGTGCATGTACAGGTCAAAGGACAACTTTGTAGAGGCTTTATTTTTTACCTTTATGGTCCTTCCAGGGATGAAACTTAGGTCATCAGGCTTACAAGACAAGCATCTTTGCCAACTGAGCCATCTCACCCGCCCCACCCCAAATTTGGGGATTCACATTTGTATCATGCAATCGAGTTCTGCCTTGTTTTCAATCTAGTATCTGGCCCACTGGTGATGCTTTCAAAGGTTTAAAGACATACAGTATCCATTCCCACTATGTTTTTAACTCTCAAATCACAATTACAAAAGAATGGAATTTCTGTGCTGCATTCAATAACTCAGGCATCTATCTTTATGAAATATTAAGATCAAGGGAGGATAATGCTCATCACTAAAATCTTTCAAAATGAGTAAAGTAGAAAAGTAGACAGTTCTTCCTCTTGCTTTGCAGTAAGCACAGTTCCTTGGAGTTTATAAATACACTTTATCAAATCCCTCTGCACAAGTAATCTTGAGTGGCAACCCCCCCACCACCACCAGCCATGCACCATGAGAGAATGAATAAATGAATATCTAACAGGGCCCACACAATACCCACAAGATAATCGGCATTCTGAAAGTGTCTGAAGATATCATGTATGATAGACACCAGAGAGTGGTCCTGCACACATTACTCCTGAATTACTGGTTTGTAGAAAAGGACAGTCAACACAAACAGATCACAGATTGAAGCAACACATAATAAACAAAAAACAAAAACAAAAAAAACCAGGTTCAGCATGATTAGTAGATACCAGGAATGATACTCCTCTGTCCCTTCTGATTTGTGCAAGACACTGTTGCTGGCTTCTTTGTTTTTCAGGTCTGATATATCCTGGCTTCAGTTATTGTCTACAAGTGGCCACACTGTTTACTGAGGCTAGTGTGTTGTTGGAGGAACGCAGGGTCCAACATCAGAAGCCCCATCCCCAAGACTTTCGCTCTTCCAGTGTCCAAGGGAGGAAAGACTGCCAAGGAGGAGATCTCATGTTTCTGCCAGGCCACCTTGCAAAGGCCTGGCAATCAGAAGGGAACACTGAAGGAACCTCCCAATGACAGCCACAATGAAAATGACAATTCAGATCCATAAACACCCAGCAAAGCTAGAAGAGCGATCTTGTGAGCAAAATCTGCTTTAATACCAATGCTAAGTGATGTGCATTGCAGCCTGTTATGAATTGGTTGTAATTTTCTCCTGACAGTTTCTGAATTAAACTAGTTAGTACACAAAATAATAATAACAATAATAATAATAATAATAACAAAAGCCACAAAGCAGAAAGCAAACTCAGTGTCTGAAGGTTAATGATTGCTCATGAAAGCCACAGAAATAAATTATCTGCCTAGGGACACTGTCACATGATCAGCACAAAAGCTGTAACAGCCAAAAAATGTTTATGTAGAGGGGGAAAAAAACACTGTCAGCGTCACAGCACCCTTCCCCCCACAGCTAAATTCGAGTCCTGAGCCAGCCAGCTGCTCCTGACTGCTTACATTAAACTAATTTGTGCTGCTACATTGCAGCTGCTTAATTTT
Source organism: Grammomys surdaster (assembly GCF_004785775.1). Lineage (NCBI taxonomy): Eukaryota > Metazoa > Chordata > Mammalia > Rodentia > Muridae > Grammomys > Grammomys surdaster. The sequence goes on from NW_021604767.1 coordinate 4,953,480, forward strand.
TACTCTGAACTTTATCACCAATAAGTGTTACAATAACAAGCGGTATGATGGTATCTCTGAAGAAATATCCATCAACCCTCAAACAAGGACAGCTTCGCAAGCGTGGATTGCAGAAACACAAAACTCAAAGGGGGTGGGGGGGCGGAGAGAAGAAGAAAGAAAGAAAGAAAGGAAAGGAGAAAATTACCCCCACACTGCCTCTTTAAAGGAGGGGGAGGGGCGAACTTTTAGTGGGGAAAAGGCTTTAAAACGAGGCTTTGTTCGCAAGGCCTTTTTTGCCTTGATGAAGGGCTGACTGAAAAGGTTAGCTAGCAGGGGAAGAGTTAAGAAGTAAGCTGGGCCTGTGCAGGGAGGGGGCGATTTGCAAGGTGAGAGCTTTGGAAGAGAGAAGGCAATTTCCTCATAACAATGCGGTCCACTCTCCGTGCCCAATGTCCTCCAAACATCTTGCGACCCCAAACTGCAGCTTGGGCGCTAATTCCTGACTTGCTGTCTCCGGCCAGCCTTCATTGGAGACTACAATATTAGTTGCCCCCCCCCAACCCCCTATGTTTTCCTGTTATTTTCCTAGTCCAGTGGAAATGCATAAACTCTTCTTTGGACACAGAAAATAGACACTGCCCTGGACTGTTTTAAATTCCTGCCAAACACACAGGCCTTGTTTTTGCTACATTTTGGAATTTGCCTGAGACCATATGTCAGGCACTTATCTGTACTCAGAACTACAATTGATACCTAATAACTTGAAAAATAAATAAAATGAAATAAAAGGTTTTTTTAAAAGTGTTCGAGATGCCCTGAAACTTTTCCATTATTAATTAATCTGAAAGCGAGTCGAGGTATCTCCTTACAAACTCTCCTGTTTACTGCTGAGAACAATTCAACTGCACCCTGTTCAGTGATTACAAACACGAGTCCTTTGAATGCAGTAAAGAACACCCAAGTCAGCTATTTACAACATTTTTTAAATTCTGTGGTTTTGAGAATTAAGGTTCAAAGTGAGTGCTACTAACGTTGAGTAATACAGTAGTTTTTCTACCACGAAGACATCCTAAATTTTAAAAAGAAATGTTTACACTTAATTTTCACAGGGTAGGGAAGGAGAGAGGGCTAAGGAGGAGATTTAGACCTACCCTAGTGTTTTTCCTCTCATTGCCTTCAAACCTTATGGTCCCAGCCCGGGTCCCAGCAGTATTTTCTTTATTCAGACAACTGGTAAATCACCCAAGGGGTGGAGTAAGGAGATCTGAGCAGGCAGGGCTCTGCTTCCTTCTGAGGAATTCTCTTGACATTTTCCATCTCCACAGTGGAAGGGTGGATATGTTTTTCAGAGCTATCCCCAGCATGGTCCTTGGGGAAGTGGAGGTACAGTCCCTAGACTTCATCAGAATTTTTCTCCTGGATGCCAAGTGGGTCACTGTAGAGCACGGCCAGGCTTTCTATTTCATTGATGCCTTCTGCATGGCTGAGGCTTTAAGACTGCTGGGAACTCTGACCAGAAGCATCCTTAGGCCTGCTGGCGGGGCAGGGTGTAACCTGAATGCAAGCAACCTTTGAAAAGGCACCTAAGCCTAGGCAGGCAGGGAAGGGCTCAATGGAAGAGCAGCCATGGGAAGAATCTCTGAGGAGCACCTCGCTTTTCTTAATGGGCAGCCGTGTTTGGCTGTCTTTGAGCAGAGTAACAGAACTACTCAAGGTTTGAAGACAGCCTGTCAAAACTTAAGTTGTGAAACTAAGACTCGATTTGACAGGGTTTGACAGGATATGTGAGTTTATCTTCTCAAATCTGCACTAAACTGGTTTGACTGGGACATTTGAAGGCTGGTGACGAAGAGCACACCGTTGCAAAACAACAGGAGTGAAACACCAGGGTCAGCGTGTCTCAGGGAAGTTCTGTGCACACGGAGCACACATGCATGAGCTCGAGTAGTAGTTATCCATACTCTCTTCTCAGCAAGCTCACAGTGAGAGAAGGGGCCACAGACAATCTCACTGGGCAGAGCAGCTTAAACTGGCCACTTCCCAGAAAAGCTCTAGAAACAAATCCTTCTTGACATATGCTTTTCAAGAGCTAGGTTAAGCAAGCGTTGACTGCCAGTCCTGACTTATGACCATAATCCAGGAAAGTCTTTGCCATTGTGGACTTCTTAAACAGTGAGGTGATCTGTTCTCAGACTCCTGCGTCTTGTCTCTGGTTTCCCATCAAAGGAGCTCTGCTCTTTAGCTAGATAAGTCATACATTTCTGGCTTCTGGTTGCTAGGGAGGTGGAAACAGTTAATGAGGTGTACTGTGAGGTACGTTATAATTTCTAATTCACAGCTTTAACACTTGTAGTCATAAGCCTGATGCACATCATCATTCACAGGGCTGAAGTGTGGGAAGTGATGTATAGAACTAAGGAACACAAATTTTGTTTCCCAGTTTTGCCTAAATATTATAGCACAGACCAAATGATGAAGTAACAGAAGTCAAATGTACATCTACCACCCTCAGTTTCTCTTAATAAACCAACAGTGAGGAATTTATCTAAAGTTGAAGCACGATTACTATTAATAGTCTTTATATCAATAAGTTATAAAATACTATTCCTACTAAGATCTTAAATGGCTGTCTAGGTGATCAAAAGAAATAATAAGGTTGGTTGGATGGTACCTAGCCAAGCCTAATGGCCTGAGAAAGAGAGACCTGACTCCCTCGAATTGTCCTCTGACCTCCATAAACAAACTGTGACATACTTTCCCCCACCATAACAATAATAAAAATTTTAATTAAAAATTGTTAAATAATGTATATAAAGTGTTTCGGAAAACTGTGGGGTGTTAAAGATAAAGAATAATAATTTGTTATTATATTCATCTCCAAATTTAAAAACTAATTTATTCTTTTACTTATAATTTAGAGAAAGATACACACACACACACACACACACACACACACACACATATATATGTATATATATACATACATATATATATATATACATATATATATATATATATATGGATATGAAGTTGTTTTTTTTTAAGTAAAAGTCCTGCCATGAGTTTTCACTCAAACAGAAGACATTATGCTTGTTGAGTACATACTGAGGGGCTATTCTGGCACTATGTGACTTAAGAATAGAATGACATTTCTATGCTCATAATATGTGTCCCTGATATTGTAAAGGCTACCCCTTCCATTCAAATGCCAAGAGACGTGACAACATAGCAAGAAGCCAGTTTCTACGTAATCTCTCAGTTGGCCTGTGTTTCCAGATACTGAATCCAAGTGCTGAGTGACAGGGATAATTTGGATGGAGATGCCCATAGGTACAGCCAATCTCTCCATTAGACATACCTATCACTGTGCTTGGAGCCATAATTTTTTTTGTGTGTGTGTGCCCATAAATATATTTTCTTTGCTTTTCAAATCTAAAAAGAGGAGCTTTTGAATAAAAACAGATTTTCACATTTAATATTGGTAATATATTCAACACAGTGTCAACACAATCAGAAGATACAACTCTTACATTATATCTAATAGTTTCCATCTTTGACGTGATCGTCTGTTATTATTCTTGGCATCTTGAAGAGACAAATACTACAGAAAATCATCTTTCAAGACAGGCTTACCAAACACAGAGTGAGTTATCTGAGTAAAGATTTGATTTTCAAAATATTTGCGAATAGAAATTCATAGAAGTGTTTTCACTGCCACTTGACCAGTCTGGTTTTGATTGGCTCATTTGGGTTTGGATACTAAGACTCAAACCCTGGGCCATGCACATCCCCTGAGCAAATTGTACCACTGAGTTTTACCTCTAATCCCCATGGAGACTGGGATTCCCCACTCAGCCAAGTAATGGCATATATAGCTGTGGAGTTGGGGTAACTTAATAAAGAAGAGAAAAAACAGTGATAATGATGTAAACACATAAGAAATTTCTGATTTAAGACAATTCAGGTCTGGAGGAGTGAGTAAAGAGAGGGAGCAAAGTTAGCTGAAATTTGGAGAAGTTTAATCTTTAACTGATGCATATTGTGTACAAAGTTAAGGTTCTGAAAAAAAGAGTCAAATCAGGAAGGCGGGGTATTAACTAGGATTTCTGCAGAGAAACTATGTCATAAAACTTGGGGGAACCGGCTTAAGTGAAGCTGGGATAACGACATCCTGAATAGTGTTTGGCCACAAACAATAGAAATGCCTCTCTTTGTAATGTCTTCTACCCCATCTACAAACGGGATAGGGGCCAGTGCAAACTCTCAACAACAGAGGACTATATCCAACTATTAACATCAGAGAAAAGAAACCATTGCATGCAGTGTTACATTAATCCAAAGATATCTTTTTGACCTTCCCTAGACTTTTTTTCATCTTGCCACTGTCATTGCTCAACCATGCTGGGAAGTTACAGAGTTTCAGACAGGAGTTCACCAGTCTCTTATACTTGCATTGCATTTCCACATTACAGTGAGACCTAGTCTACTCTTTTCCTCTCCCACCCTACACACACAAGGATACGCACACACACACACACACACAAGCACACACACACACATGCATACGCACACACACACACACACTCGTACAGATTCACTCACACACGCTCACACACTCATACAGATTCACTCACATACACACCAGATTCACTCACATACACACTCACACACACTCACACATACACTCACATGCACATGCATACACACACACACACACACATATGCCTTACATCTTACAGATATCTGTGTTTTCAGTCAGGATAAGATGTCCCTCTCCACTGAAAATGAAAGGTGATATTTTGGTCCTGTATATAGCTTTATTAGAAAGTGCCTCGTAGGACTTAGAAGTTATGGAAAGTAACAAGTGAACTATCAGGGGAAATCATGTAAATTCATCATGATAAAGAGAGTTGCCCAGTAAAAACATAAATCATCGTAAAAGGAGGTCCATTTCCAGGGAAGAATATAGAGACTGAGAGGTAAGTGTGGTAAGGCCCCCCAAGTGTTCTAGGGATGATATTGTCCATCAAAGTCTTCAACATTTCCATTTCCAGTCCTAGTGGAAATCTCAACTAGGATGGAGATGGCCGTAGAAGGCTAGATAAATAGCCTTTACTCCTGGTCCTACCGGCAAGCACATTCCTAGGATAGTTTGTGTCAGCTACGCCAGCATAGCTAACTCAGTTCTTTGGATCAGCGGAGGAGGGCTGAGGGCGAGAGAAAGAAAGACAAGGAGTCATCTGGTAAAGACCAAATGCTATATTTTTAACTGCATAGCTCCCTTTTATATTCCACACAAAACAGGAACACAAACAGGAACAGGAATAAAAACAGGAACAAAACAGGAACAAGGAGATACACTCAACAGCCTACCATCCAAGCTTTGATTTCTCCTTGAGCAGTCTTCCCATGGAAATGCATAGAGACAGGGGAGCAGGCATAACAGCGCAGGTGCAGAGAATGGTGACTCACAAGTTTGGACATTTTAAGACATTGTAACCTGAGGCTGATACATAACTAATTTATCTGAATCCTACTGTTCAGATTCAACTTACAAGATAAACTATGACTTCACTTTCTTTAAAGCTCTTCTCCAGTAAGAAAGAATTAGGTATACGGGTTCCACTTACTGCTTTTCAGTGCTGTAACTTCTTCAATGAGTTGACTTTCTTAACTTATACATCAATCTTAAAAACTAGGCTCATGTGAGTGTCCCCTGAAAAAGAGACACTTACTTAAGAAGCTGAAAAATCAGCTTCCTAGCAGCGGAGAGGCCAAAGACATACCATGATAAATTAATCAAGGTCCAAATGACTACTGCATGAAGCTCATCCGAAGGGAGTCAAGCCCTTGATTTACAGTAACCACATTATTATTAAAATAGGATTACAATTAATCTCCAAAGCCAGTAGTTCATGAAACTTTTAGGACTCTTTAGAAATACTACCTCATAGTGTGCTGGGGATATCAAAGGAGAATAGCAAAAGTCATTGATGGGAAATTTTTAGAAAGTATTTTTGTATTTCTCCCATGTGTGTAGCACTGTGAAAAAATCCGGGAAATGCTTTAGAAAACAATCAGGAACCTAAAATGCAATGAGTTAGCTTTGTGGGCAATGGAGTATCCATAAGAGAAAAGATGCCCAAGTCTTCCTGGGGATTGATTAAAGTATTTGTTTGTTTGTTTGTTTGTTTGTTTTTGTTTTGTTTTTCCAGACAGAGCTTTGTCTGTGTAGATCTGGCTGTACTGGAACTCACTCTAGACCAGGCTGGCCTTGAACTCAGAGATCTGCCTGCATCTGGCCCCTGAGTGCTGGCATTAAAGGCATGTGCTATCACTGCCTGGCTCATGAAAGTTTTCTTTTTTTCTTTCCTTTTCTTTTCTTTTTTTTTTTTTCAGTTTTTCGAGACAGGGTTTCTCTTTATAACCTGGCTGTCCTGAAACTCAGTTTGTAGACCAGGCTGGCCTCAAACTCAGAAATCTGCCTGTGCCCCTCAATGCTGGGATTAAAGGCATGCACTACCACTGCCCAGCATGGAAGAAAGTTTTCTAAGCAATGTTTTTTAAAACAATTTTTTTGTTGTTGTTGTTTGTTTAAATTGAAAGTTGAAGGGAAAGAAGAATTTTGATAGCAAAACAAAATGGCTGAATCTATAAAGCAATTAAAATGATCAATGGTAGTAAACCTGTGTCAATTAAAAGATGGGGTAAGAAGTATGCCTGTGGCCTTTCCTACTAAATGGATCAGCTGTGTGAGTTGGCATCTTATCAGAAATCCAGAATTCTCAAGTGTTATCTGACTCCAAATCGTATTTCTGTATCCTAGATCACAAATCATTAAAGAACAACAGGAGATGAGTGTGGGGAATCTGAAGAACTAGAATAATGTGCAAGCTAAGTGCAAGAACATGAGGTTGGAGAGATATTTCTTATTCAGTTCATCTCTGATAGCATAGTGGGATATGGATTGATCTAAGATAAATTCATCACTACTGATTTAGCTGGTGAACTCAGCTAAACTGAGGCAAGACCAGTGTCAGTGGGAGGGACCAGTAGAGGGATACTTTTTCTGGAAGCAGACAGGCTAAGAACTGACAACCAGTTGACCGGAGGAGGAGAAAGCTTTGATTTTCAGTTGAAAATGTAGCTGGAAGACGGTGCCATTTGTAGAGATTAGGAAAGTGGGAGAGGAAAATAGACTTGAAAGTTACAAAGGTCTCTTAGAGACATTAGACAGGGAAGGACTTTGTGTTCAAATCTATAGTAGTATCTAATAGTAGAAGTGTATTTGAACATGAGCTGAGGAGAGAGTAATAAAATTAGATCTGGTAGTTATCAAGATGGAGACTAATTGATGCTGTCTACAAAGGAGGCTGAGTGAATTGAGAATAGGGTTATGGTCTGCTGTTTTTTCCTCCCCTCCCTGCTCCTCCATAAGGGTGTCAGTGCTGTGCTATTACCAGTATTAGTAAAGTGAAAGTTCCAGGTTTCAGAATTCCTTTTCAACACTCTCAATTATCTTGAGAATTCATCTGCCTAGACCCCATTCTGGTCCTTCCTTGGGCTAAATGATTGCCTATGAATTTGATTATAAATTGCATACTAATAACTTCTGAAGGTTGCTGTTTCCCAAGCTAAGAATTATGTCCATTCTACAAGGCCATTACTCAGTGCCTATGTTTAATGAAAGGAACCAAAGGATATGTAATCCCTTGATAATTTATTTTTGTCGAGCTGAACATTGAACCTAAGACCTCATGTATGCTAGGTAAGTGTTCTACCACTGAGCTAAATCTCCAGCCCTGCCCTGGTAATTTCCATCACCACAGCCCACCAATGATAGAAATTCTTGGGGAAGGAAAAAAAAAAAAACAACTTTGTCCTGATCGTCCTGCAGCATTACTAAATGGAAAGCTACCAGTGCTCCTCCTTCTGTACCTGCCCCAACAAAAGACTTGTTAAAACCAGGATGAAGTGTTAGGTTGTCTGGAGTTGACTTTAAAATAAAGTAGTAGTGCTCAGGAAGAGAGGAGAAGGAAGTGGAGAGGATTATTACATATAAACAAACAGGGAATGAATTGATCATTGTTCATAGCTCTCAGAGTTACCTTTGTATACATTGTAAATTTCTATAATAAAAAGTTTTTCTGGTATTTTAGAAATACCAGAAATTATGATCAAAGATCATACCTAAATTCCTGTTCTAGATAAAGTCCATTTCTAAGGACAGGACAAGTCACACAGTAAATAAGAGTTTTACCTTTGGGTTTGCCAATAGTCTCAAGTTATCACTCTTTGCTTAAGGCATTTTTATCATTCCAATTAATCCAACATCATTCAACACATTCATTAACATTATACTTACTACATCTTCCAAATCATAATTAATAGAAACAAGACCAAGTATTATACGGTAATATAAATCACTGGGAAAGCCTTCTCAACTATATAGTTGATGAAAAGCAATAAATGATAATAATCCTGCAAATTCATCTCACGATGCTTGTCTACAGACCCCTTAAAGTTCATTTGTCTCCTGCACACGGAAATGCCTCTAGTATTTTAGAAGCCAATACTAAAAAGAAAAAGCCAAGTGACATTTATCCCTAATTTGGCATCTAATTTATTGAGAGGGAGATATTTTTCACAAGATTATTTTACAAATACAGCCCAAAGTCATCAAGTAATCTCACTATTTAAAAACAAATCAGAAAAAGCTAGTTTTCAAGAACATTATTTTTTTGTACAAATAAAGTTTATAAACCTCAAGTGAGTAGAGAAATAAGTGCATTTGGTTTTGATGCCATTTTACTAAAATAATACACAAAGAATCAACCACAGGGCTCAGTAGTTAAGATCCTGCACTGCTCTTCCAGAAGACCCAGATCGCAGAACTCACATTGGGCAATTCCCAACTACCTAGAACTCCATGTCCATGGTACCCAACATCTCCGGTCTATTTGGGCACCTGCACTCACATGCTTACATTTACATACCTACATACAGACATATACAAATAATGAAAAAATAAAATAAATCCTAAAAAAAATCACCCAGTGTTATAAAATGCATGCCTGAATCCAAAAAGGTTGAGAAATAATTGTTGTGTTTTAATCCAAGCTAATGTTCTTACACAAATACATCTGAACAAGTTTATATAAATATTATATACATATGTTTAAGTATTGCATATGAAATTTGTTGCATGAATAAAACATACTATTTCTTATAACCTTAGTCTTAGTCATCTGCCTGTTTATTCTCAAAACTACTCTGCATTCTTCTGGCTTATGCTGTACAATCACGGGCACATTTTGTAAACAATTCTCAGGATCCTTTTCAAATTTAGGTTTGGTCAATGGCAGTTACTAAAGTGGGAAGAGTTAAAGGCTGCAGGAGGAAACTGTATTTATTTCTCCATTTCTACTTTGGGTAATGACTGTGTCTGCTTCCAAGGCCTGTTTCTGGGCAAGGGTTCCTCTCTTTGCATTCCTAGAAACCCTCCCATCATGTCTCTAGACACCAACTAGCTCCCACCCTAGCTGAGGCCTTAGGGCTGTGATAACTACATATTCTTTATCCCTCCAGCTCTAAGAATGGTGGAGTCTTCCAGTAGTTGCTAAGATGTGGGTTCCTCCCTTCCTGTCTCTGACTTTTAACCTTTTCTAATGCCTGCACAATTATTTACTTCTGCATGTGCTTACTGAAATGTATTGCAGTCTGCTCTCGTGACTCAACTCTATGTTTTACAAAGCCCTTTTGTATGTTGTCATAATTTTTCTCTTATAATAACATTGTTTACTCTTTAGAATTAATTATTTCTTAAATGTGTTCTGATACTCTTGGCAACTCTATTAACGTAATATATTATTTCACTAATGTGTCAGTGTTGGAAATCCACCAGTCTTAGTTTCCTGGGAGGGAAATAGTGTAGATAATCCCCTGGGATTCCTTGCCCTGATACTTGGTTGTCAACAACTGAGAAATTAACTACATCATTAAGACCTCTAGGGCTTTTGTTTGCTTATTTTGTTTGTTTTGTTTTGTTTTTTGTTGTTGTTTGGTTTTTCAAGATGGGGCTTTTTTTGTTTAGCCTTGGTTGTCCTGGATCTTACTCTGTAAACCAGAATGGCCTGGAACTCAAGGACCTCTATTTTCAGACATTTGTTAAAAGGTAAAATCTATGAAATTTTGACATTTTTACAATCCAGTTCTTGTATTTTCTTTCTACTCAAGTCGACTCTTTCCATTGTCCCCCAGATCACCAGTCACATAAATGACTGACATGGATTATATAAATACTCAGTGTTAGAGTAAGTCAATGGTGTTCTTATACCATAGAACTTTCACAAACAGTCTGACAGTCTCACTGCATCCTTCCCAGATGCTTAGAGTACCTGACACACCCAGAAATTCCTGAAGGGGAAAAAAAGATCCAGACACATCACAACCTGGTCCCAAATATGTGTGCAGGGACCCTGAGCCAAGAGCAACTGGCTCCAGACTGGTTTTCACCTCACACAGTCCCCATCACTAAAGCATGCCCCAAACTACGTTCCATAAAACCTGTTTCACAAAGATTGTGAATCTGAGGCATGCACCTACGTCAGTGAGAGAGCAGCTTTAGAAATGCACGTGACTTAACCTGTGAAGCAAGAGATGGGGCATGTACTAAGGAAGAAAGCCTTGCTGTGGAGAAGATCAGAGGGGTGAGTTGCACCATGGAGAAAAAGCAGAATTGAACGTCCCAAGAACAGCTTCTTCTGAGACATGATGTTGGGTTACTAGGTCTCCTACAAGCCTTCTTAAAATGAAGCATCTCTGTTCCTCAAAGTCAGGAATTTTCTGGAATGCAGAGGCAGGAAGACCTCTGTGAGTTTGAGACCAGCCTGGACCACATAGTGAGTTCCAGCCAGGATTACATAGACTGTGTCAAAAACAAAACTAAAAAACAAACAAACAAAACAAAAAACCTAGGAACTTTCTAGCCTTGAACCCTAGAAACTTTTGGGTCACTCTTATGTGCCCAGAGTTTAGTCTTACTTACTTAGCTTACTAAGTGGGCTGGGGCTATGCCCAGCAGTTAAAAGGATTGCCAGGCAAGCAAGAGAATCTGAGATTGAACTCCACAGAACCAATGTAAATAAATGCCTGGTGGGCCAAATAGCTTACCTGTAATTAATTCCAGTCTTAGAAGCCAGAAACTGGGATTCCCAGAAGCAAGCTGACTGGCAAGACTAACTATATCCATGAGCTCTGAGTTTGACTGAGAGACCCTGCCTCAAAGATTAAAGTGAAAGAGCAGTCAAGAAAAATTCCTCATATCAACCTCAGGCTGCCACTTGTTCAAGTGTCATGCAAGCACACATGTGCACAGTACATACACATAAAAGGGGGGGAGGGTGTCTTAACAGAAACCACCTGACAGTCTATAATAGAGTTAAAACTGCAGTTAAGGAGATTTCCCAACAGCTATAAAACAAGCTGACCCTCTTTGTTGGTCTGCCATACATCCATAGCATATTTCATAGGCCTAGCAGATGCTGCTCAATCTAAAAAATATAAATTGTATGTACCATTAAAACTCTGTGAAAGGAAAATAAGTACATGCTTCTACTTGGAATGCAACTTTACAAGGAAGAATTGCATCATTATCCTACACTGTGGACTCTGGACCTACAGGGTGAGGTTCCATTTCCAACCCTCCAGCTTCAAAGCTGTTCAACTCTGGCTAGAACCCTTCCTGTTTCAGCTGTATGATAATTAACTGAGTTAATGAGGGTAAATGCTTACGGTCTCACTAATAATCATAGCTTGTCATAAAAGAAAGGATGGACTTTACTATAGGCACAAGTGCTGAGATCCATGAGTAGGCAACAATTTTAATTATATGTTTACACCTTCACTTGCACTAGAGTATTACTGCAGGAAGCCTCCTCAACAAGACTGGAAAGCTCTGGAAAGTTGGGGAACACACCTTATTTTTCATTTCTTAATCTCCCTTAAAATGTCACAGCTTTGAGCAGACACTCAATCATTGTTAAATTAATAAAAGGGGAATCAAAGTCCACACTATACCCCTGATTGATAAACAGTTTTCTTTAGAAGCCTATTCTTTAAATGCATACAATTTTCCATATCTGCTCCCTGTTCTAGATCCTTCCAGAAACAGTGGAAGGAAACCCTGAATCATCCATAGTTTCTTCTTGGACTCCACTGATGGGGCTCTGAATCTGTTATATGTGACTTACCACGACCTCTGTGCACACATGAAATTCCTTGGGGGCATCCTTAGATCTTTCATTGCTATATCCTTTGCCTTGATTCTATAAGAATCCAACTATCCTTTCTCTGGCCTGTGCCACAGATGTCTTCCACATCAGTACCATCTGTGATCCTGATGGAAATGATGGTTGAAATTTGTTGCATCTGCTATAGGACCCGTCTTTGTAGTAGGAGTAATGAAATTTGGCCCTCCAAGCAATCCATCTTTGTGCAGATAGCCCTAACTAACCTGCAATTACAACTTGAAAGACAGACACACCTGGGAGAGACAAAAGGAAGTGAAGCCAATTATTTTTCAATGGGAAAAAAAATCACAATTTTGAAAAAAAAATCAACTCTAAAAACTATAATCTAAGTTGATAGAAAATAAGAAAATTATGCAAATTAAAGAAAATTTGCATGCTGTTGGTTGACTAGCACTATGGAATGAAAAGAATGACTGATAAGAGAGAAGTGCAGTGTTTTGGAGAAGGTCTGGAGGAGGTCTCTGTTGGTCTGTTATTATTTGACTTGTTTGGGGACGTACAAAGAAAAGAAGCACAAAGGTGATGGCAGTTAAAAAAATCTAGAAGAGTCAACTACATTCATTTTCCAAAACTTCATTAGGAGGATAATTCTCTCACTCACCAAAACTTAAAATGTTTAATGTAGATAATAAATGTGTAAATTTTTTTAAGATTTTTGAATCATCTGTTTCATTTTGGTTAAATGAATTGTTGAAAGGTTTCAAATGGCCCAAACATTAGAAATCATCAGGGATAACCGAAAATGTTTGTGAGATTTCTTATCATGGAAGATAACAAATCTCGAGCCCTGGAAGAAAACTTAATCCTGTTTTACCTTATTTGGTACCTTTTCTTCTCACATAAGAATGCAGTTACTATCTTTCTGTGGCCACACTTGTCAGTATGAGCAGCAGGAGGACAGCCCTATCCCCTATGCCCCGTAAGCCTGGCACTCTGCCCTCAATACAGTACAAACACCTTAACCATCAAATCACAGGGGGAAAAGTCAGCAGTTGTGGTTGTTTGATTCAGAGTTCCAGGGAGTCAAATCCAGAACCTCATATAGACCAGGCACATACTCCATTACTCAGCTATAGTGTTAACTCTTCAAATATCAACTAGTCAAAGAGAACAGATCTCTCATAACATTATTAATGATGAACATTTTTTTCCAAAAATCTAAAGAACTGAAAAATAACGATACAAGGAAAAATTATGCTGGTTAAGTAATATTTCAAAGATTACTTAATAAGACACTCCCAGGATTGTTTCACATAAAAACCTCAATCTTGAGAAGTACAAACAAAAATAAAAATTAGACATGACTACAGAGAAATATTACGAGTCTTACCCTGTTTCTTGAACCACCTTACATAGTTATAAAGTAGGATTAAAAGCTCATTTGTAGGAGTTTGCCATCATGATTTGTACGAGACATCCATCTATGGAAAGGAGCATTAGGCTGACTAGATTCTAATCTAGACAGTATCGTTTCCTAGGATACACCTTAGGCAACCTGTTTAACCTCACAGCGACTCAATTTCTTTACATAAATAAAATGTGTATACCTCAAAGGATTGTTGTGTGAGTTAAAAACATGACATAAAATTCTTAGAACTACTGGCTACATCTTTTTTAAGATTTTATTTATTTATTTTATGTGTATGACAAGTACACTCTAGTTGCCTTCAGATACACCAAAGGAGGGCATCAGATTCCATTGCAGACGGTTGTGAGCCACCATGTAGTTGCTGGGAATTGAACTCAGGACCTTTAGAAGAACAGTCAGTGTTCTTACCCACTGAACCATCTCTCCAGCCTACTGGTTAAATCTCAAATGCTAAACAAATATTTGATTGCTACTAGTATTGCCTTTGTAATCAGTAAGGCTAACAAGTTTCAGTATATATATCTATGGATTATGAATCCTTCAGAAGACAGTGTGAGATGTTACAAATATGTCTTAAGATTATAATACAGTAAAAGGAAAAATAAAAATATATGCTCAAAACAAAAGTATAAATGACACTATAATATTTAATTAGATTGGATAGAAACATGTGAATAAATGTTATATGGTTAATGTTTATAACCTCCCTACTGCAATCTATCAATGATCAGTAAATTATGCCTGTTTTGATACCTTTCCTCTGGGCATGACACATGTTTTTTAGCTGGTGGCTACAAAATTTCAAGAAACTCTCAACACAAAGAACATTTTTTAAAGAAAGTATTGATTATCCAGTATGAAAAAGAACACTTACCTGAAATAATAATCAATGTATGTACATAAAACTATGATCCATTGCCTCAAAATCAGGACATCAGACATAGAGCACAACAACCCATCACCCCCAGCTAACTGGAGTCTGAGGCAGGAGGATCACAGGAATGCAGGAATTAGAGGGCAGCCTAAGCATGGGAACAGGATTCTATTCCCAGTGAAAACAGATCATCACCATAGTTAATACAATAAGACAGGATGTTGTAAATGAAAGGTTGTGTTCTATGTAAAATTCCCAAGGAGTAATCTGAAATTAAGAACATTAATACAGTTGAAAACTAAGTAAATATTTTTTTAAAAAAATAGCTTTCTGAATGAATGACAAGAAAAGAAACATGAAGATTAAAGTATTTATTCACAATAGCAACAGAAGATGTTAAGTATCTAAAGGTAGTGTGAGTTAGGTATTGCTGTGCCCAACGATCGTGAGGAAGAGGTGGGAGAATCAAGAGTTTGAGGTCATAGTCAACTGCACAGCAAGTAAGTTCGAAAAGGGTGGTCTCCAGCATGTCTTTCTATCCCTCACTCCACTCAAAACCTACCACAGTGTGCTGAAGGCAACAAAAGAAAACCAAGTTTATAGACCATAGTTTTAGATGGGAAACTGAGTATTATTTTAAAGTATCTAGTTTGCATGGATTAATGTTTAATTTCCAGTCAATTATATCCCCCAAACCTAAAATCTTTGAAGTTTTCTCAAAGTTGGCAAAATGACTCCAGTAGACTCTGAGGAAAGAAGGTCAGATTTCATTTGGATTAAAAAGAAAACAAATCTTACATACCCAAGCTTATGGAGCAAGGGTCATGCACATATGCATAGGAAACGTCTAGAAGAAAATTACTTTAGAAATGTTATCTCTTAGTGGGAGAGCTTGGATGGATGTCATTTCTTTTGCTGTCCTCTTATATTTCCCAAAATATGTACACTAACGACTTATTGATTTTAGAGTCAGAGGTTATATACATTTTAAAAAGGAAGAAAAAGGAATATGCAAACAAAAAGAGCTGAGATTTAAGCAAGAATGAACACCAGTAAGTTAATAAAATAGGATAAGCTGTCAAATTTAATAAAAACTGTATTAAACTGTATTGATGCGCTAAAAAACCTACTTATGAGGCCCACCTGCATATGCTTATTATTAAATCTTGTGTTGAGACTAGGCAACCACCCTCATATAATCTATTGTATTTGTTAATCATTAACTTCTTCATATATGCTTGTTAACTATTAGCTTTTTTGGTTATTGATTTAAACATTTGAAACATAAATTAATGCCTTGTAACTAATTTGGAAGAAAATGAAATGAACTATAAATGAGAAAAACAACCAAAGTTTTCCTAAAATGACGATGCCTTCTTAGGGGAAAGACCCACACAGTTCCTGAAACAGAGTATTTAGTCGGGGATTAGGATGTGAATGGCTGCCACTGTAGAGAGCAGATTTTATGTGTCTGTGCAGGCCTGGTCAGGAGTCCTAAGGCTCACCTTCCCTCCATGTTATAAGGATCTATGTTCCCCACACACTTGTCAGATGGTGCAGTCACTGCAAACACAGTGTCAAATATGGACCTTGACCTCTGGGACCTCTCAGTCTGGTGTGGAAGCATAGATAACACAGGAACAAAAAGACAGAGTAAACAGAGAACAGTGCTGTAGGAGACGCTTGGACAACCCCATGACACAAGGCTGCTGAAGGAAAATCTTAGGGGCTGGAGAAGAAAGAAGACTGTTCTTGGCCCAGGAAGCTTGTTGAAGCTTGTACATTCATCCTCCCATACCCTTCATCCCCACTTTGATGTTCTGCAGTCCTCAGCAGTCTCACTTGCTGGCTCTGGGCTAGAAATTGAGCCCTGGTCTTGAACAATAGCTTTGTATCAAACCACATTTTTCTTCTTTATTCTAGGAGGTGTTCACTTTAGTCCACACCCTAAATTCATGACAATCATGAACCAAGCTTGAAATGCTAAGATGGTTTCCCACCAACTAAAGTGAATGTATCTAAACTGTGACAGTACACACACAGACACACACACACAGAGACACACACAGACAGACACACACACACACACACACACACACTGGCCTTGATCCAGCAGGAAAGCAGGCTTTTCACACAGAGGGCTCAAGAGTCCTCATCAACATGAGACTGCATCAAGAGTTTAAGGGGAATCAAATTATTCTTTTGCCTTTGATTATAATTCAGAGGCAAATAGAATTCAGGGTGAGATTGACGAGATAAAGCCTTTGTTTTTGAAGAGATACCAAAGCCTCAATGTGGTCAAAGATCACTCCAACAGAGAAGGGTTCAAATTACTAAGGAATCTCATCTCACACACCCCATCCACTGGCTCCTTCAGATAAATATGACACATGCAGCAGTGAGGGAATGATTGACTTAATAAAATCCCAATAACACAACTCATAACAACAAGTTTTTCATTAGGTCCTGCGGGAGTTAAATCCATAGGAGTTGATGCATTCTTTTACAGTGAATGAATTTAATGATCCTGGATATTTCTGGAACATGATGAAATCGAATCCCAGAGTTGGAATTTAAGCACTCCCTGGATGAGGATACTTGGTCTCACATTCTGTCCTTGTGTCAGGCAATAACTCTGAACATAAAACACCCTCAAAATGCACTTGAGTTTCTTTGGTAGAATTTCTTTGACACCTGTTAAATTTTAAACAGCTCTGTGAAAAGAATTTTCGTAACTATTCAAATGGCTCTTGATTCTTTTAAGGGCACAGAGATGTTCTAAAAGCTTAAAACTGAAAGCGCTCTGCAAGTGCTCACCAATTCCTTCTTCCTTCCTTCCTTCCTTCCTCCCTTCCTTCCTTCCTTCCTTTCTTTCTTTCTTTTTCCTTTTTGGTGTTCTTTCTCCTCTTTCTTTGTCACAGGCTTACTTTGAAGAGGACACCCTACTTGGAATGAAATGGAAAGTCCAAAGGCTAGCCAGAACATTCCCATCAATTATTCTGATAAGTAGATATGATTGGAGCACATCATGCTTTTAAGATAAATAATCATCTGAGATTCACAGTAATTTAAGCCCAATTCTAAATAGATGGTAACAAATCTTAAAGCTACATCTATATGATTAAAATAACCAGACGTCCATCCGCTCTGCTATTTTAACCACCTGAGCTACAAGATGTCTATCACTGAGTACAGAATATGTTTATGAAACCTAGTGTCAAATCAGCCGTGGCTCAGAATAGTTGGCAAACACAGAAATGCTTACATTCACACATAACAGCCTACAATTGCACAAGGATATTGTTCTTTAAAAAAAAAGAAAAGGAAAAAAGAAAAAAAAAAGCCCTCTCCGGGAGTACACGCCTTCCTCTCCACTGCTGATGCCTTTGGGGGTCATTACTTCTAGGACTTCTCCAATGGAGAGAAGCAGGAAAATGTCCTAAGGAACATTCAGCTTGAATTCAGACTCTGGCTGAGTTGTTTACTGGTTGTGTGACTCAGCAAGTTCTCTTTATTTTCCTCCTATGTAAATGAGGGGTAATAACAGTCTTTGCCTTCTGCAGCTGTGGTGAAAGCTAAAGGAAGCCAAGCCTATAGAAAATAGAGCCCCTGACCCACAGCAGCACTGGATAAAGACTAGTCTGGGAATGTCCACTCAGAGACATAGTTTCCCTTCATACATAGATGTTTAGGCTAGAGATATTTGCTGTTGTTGATACCATGTAATTTTGTATATTATTAATATTTCTCAGAAATTTGTACAATCAAAAGATGTAATCTAAATGAACTCAATAAATAGTTAAAAAATCTTTATATTGAATGAGGCCAAACTATGACTGTAAGTAATGCATTTCCAATTTTAATCAGGAAAATGAGTGGAGAGAGAGGCTCTAGGGCACAGAAAGCCAATTTGCCCCTCGGTCATCTATCAGTTCTATAATCTAACATCCTCATACTTGGCTGTGAGTAATTAAGTAACCTTTGGACCAGAAAGAGTGACAGCACGAGTCACTTCCAGGTGTACAACTTCCGTCCAGTACCAAAAAATAGAATTACCGGTTATGAAAAGTTATTTTCAAGTGACAGAGTTGTAGAGGTTTTAAAAACTCAAGGGCAAACAACTGTGCTTCTCTGTCCCTGCCTACTGCTTACAGGTTTCCCACAGGTAGCAAGCAAGACAGAAGAACACAGTAAAATTCAGACTTGCCTATGAGAAGTTTTGAATCTGAGAATTTAATGTTCCTTTGGAAAACAGATGAAAAAAATTCAAAATAAACAATGAGCATAAGTTAATCCCAGTGTGATCACAAAGAGTTCCAAGAGAAAAACAAGAAAAACAAGTTACCTAAACAAACAACAACAGCAGCAACAACAACAACAAAACAGTTTTCCTTCATATTTTATGTCAGCAAGACTAACTACTAGACAATAACAGAATAGTGCTTTCAAAAACCATGAGGGAAAAGATTGTGACTATAGAAATAAGAGAAAATTTAAAAGTAGTGGAATAACACCAAAGGATGAGGGATGGGAAATACAGCTAAGTCTAAGCTATTCCGGTTAAGTGTGAATCTCAAGCCATAATTAAGAAGTGAGTCATGGGCCTGCTGAGTGGCTCAATGGGTTAAGGCACAAACCTGATAACCTGAGGTTGATTCCAACAACCCACATGGTAGGAGAGAATGGACTCCTGAGTGTCCTCCGTCCTTTCCATGTGTGCTGTAGTGAGCATGTTCTCTCCCTCTCTCTCTCTCTCTCTCTCTCTCTCTCTCTCTCTCTCTCTCTCTCTCTCTCTCAATTTATACTTACTCTGAGAAACAAAAATAGAAACAAAGAAAGAAGAGGAAAGAAAAAGGAGGAGAAGGAGAAAGGAATAGACTTAAACCTTAATAAGGAATAGACTTAAACGTTAATAGTGATCAAGATTAAATCAGAGAGAGTAGGGGGAGAATGGAAAAGCACACCTGCTGCCTGGTTACCTTTTGGGGAAGAAGATTCAGGCTATCTTCTGTTGCTTGACGTGTACAACTGTGCAGATGTATCACTGGGAGGCTCCTTTCCTATAACGATATAAACATAAGTGGTAAGGTTAGGACCACAGTAAGCACGCAGTCACCACAAAGAGAGTGGATCAGAATCAGAATGTGTGTCCCCACACAGGAACTTGGCTTCTAGGGATTCGGCTGTAGAGATCTTGGATGTGAACACACCTATTTACTGTGATAGAAACTAATCTGCATGTTCTTCTAAATGGAAATGATTTATAAGGTCTGTACCTCTTCATATGAAATAACCATTAAAAACATAAAGCAGATTTATTAAAACACATACGGAGATATATTATAATAAAAGAAATATACTAAATACAAAGGTATGGTGTGATTTTTGATTTATGAAATTTAAATGTTGAGTGTATTTATATAGGGAGATATATGTGTTTATAAAGCATAAAAATGAATTGTAAGCAAAAGGACAAATTGAAATATGGCAAAGAGAACTTTTTAGCATTTTACTTTATAAAACTTTCTATTTTAAATATTTTGCAATATAATTATTGTTTTAGAATTTTATAAGCAAGAAAATGACAATATACTGTATTTTACTAATGCAAAATGTAGTTTGTAATTAAATCTCCAAAGCAAATCTACTTGAGACTCAGTGAAAAGGAGATTACATCTTCAAAAATAGAGTGCATATTGGGTTGTGTGTGGTAACATCAACATTCAGTGAAACCTAGCTATTAGGCAAGAAAAGCAGGCAGGAACAAGAAAAGGAGAGAGAGAGAGAGAGAGAGAGAGAGAGAGAGAGAGAGAGAGAGAGAGAGGGAGAGGGAGAGGGAGAGGGAGAGAGAGGGAGAGAGAGGGAGAGAGAGAGAGAAGGAAAATGACAGAGAAGGGGGAAGGGTGTAAAGATACCAAACATGTCAGTTTCACTAGCAGAAAATGTCCTCTTTCAAACCAGTGTGACTTCAGTTCATTGTAGGCCTAAGAAATGTGGTGTTTGTCTCCGAACAGATTAAAGGGTCTCTTCAAGTAAACATTCCATCTGGACCTGCAGCTAACAACTGCTAAAGGGAGCAAGGCTCAGATACAGTCTGTCAGGGTAGCAATTATTTTACCTTTGAGAAGAGAAACTATTTTTACTCAAAAAGAAACTTTGCAAAGACAGCACTTTTCCCCCCGGCTTCATAACACTGAACACAAAAGTGATTTGCTACAGAAAACATGAAATAAAGCAAACATGTACCAGTTGCCCTAGAAAAGGGCAGCCTAGAGATAGCAGCCTTCCAAATGTTCATTGGGCTCTCTTCACCCCACATTGATTGAACTTGCATTCTGTGACCTGATAAAAGGGAAGGAAAAGTGGAAAATGACATCATCTGGGCCTTCAAGTTGCCGAGGGAAGAGAGGAAGATGAAAGCACCTAAGTGGTTAATTACAGAGTAATTTGGGAATGTCTGTAATAGGGGTAAATAACAGAAAGTGCATTCCAACTTGGCTACTTTGTGGGCTCTGCAGTCTTGGGCAGGTTCCTTAACCTACTCTTGCCTCTGTTTTCACCTTCAGAGAGTAGATATCAGAATTACATGATATTAGAATACTACTAATTCCTAACAGTGTTCTGGGGCCTGGAGGAGTTAACACAGAGATAATCCACACACAGAGTGGGAAGACAGTGGAAGCTAGCTGCTGCTCTTTAGGAAAGCAGGAAAGTGTGACTCACACAGCATGCACTCTGGACTCAGACTGTCTGGGTTTGAAATACATTTTACTTGTGTGAGTTATTATGTAGAGTGTTAGGTTCTCCACTCAAAATCAGTAGATCACAAGCGCCCCAGAACCAGAGGCTATTATGTAGGCTGAATGATCCAATCCAAGCCTACGGCTTAGATCAGCCAGTGGCACCTAAGAACTCCATGAATATAGGTCATTATCTCTATCAAAATGCTCGGAATGTGAAAAGGAAATAACTCTTCCCAAGGGTGATGGAGAATGTGTAGCTGTTCTTGGATGACTAGCAGGCATCCTCCAAACCAGAAGATGAAAACTGAAAACAGCCCGTGAAACTGCAGAGAATTTGAGGCTGGTGATCAGAAATAATGGTAATGATCTATAATGGCTGCTCCAAGTTAGTGGAGGAAGATCTCCTAAAGGTTTTAAGACACAGGGACCAGGGACCAGAGTTCAGCTGAGAAGCCAGAAGTCAAGAGAACTTCACCGGCACACAGGCTGATGGAGGAAACCGGAGGAGAGTGGAGTGCAATGTGAGCAGTACATCAATAGATCCCCCAGCAAGACAACATCAAAGGGCAGGAGGAAGCAGCAAAGGAAGCCCACGAAGAAAGCTGAGAGGGGCAGGAGCCGGTGAAATAAAAGAGGCTGAGAAAGGAAAGAGTTTCAATAAGGACAAGCTGGTCAACCGTGTCAAATGTTGCATAAATGTCAAGTAGGATGACAAGAGAAAGTGGGGCCATTGAACCAGCCAATTGGGAAGATGCTGGCAAGAAAGTATTTTTAATTGAGTGGTGGCTGGTAGAAGCCAGACTGTAATGGGCTGAGGAATTAATGAGATGTGAAGACACTAAGTATAGGTCACTTTGAAGAAGTTTGGTAAGTAAAAGAAAGAAAAAGGGAGGAGGTGAAAGGAGCCAATCCCACAGAGACCAGAAGACACTGATTTTCAAATGTCCAAATAAAACTCACATTTGGTTGGCTTTTTGTTTTCCTTTGTTTTTATACAAAAAGGTGAGGGAGCAAGAGGAGTTTAACTTTCCAAGACACAAACAAAAACAAAACAAGACAAAAAAAAAACCAAACAAACAAAAAACTTCCAAGAGAAACAAACAAGGAAAAGGAACACAATGCTTAAATGGGATTAGGGAATTAAGATAAACTGGTAAACTGGACCTGAGACATAAAAGTTAGAAACTTGCAAATTTTAGATAATGGAAAATGAGGACTTGGAGAGAGGGAGAGAGGGAGAGAGGGAGAGAGGGAGAGAGGGAGAGAGGGAGAGAGGGAGAGGGAGAGGGAGAGGGAGAGGGAGAGGGAGAGGGAGAGGGAGAGAGAGAGAGAGAGAGAGAGAGAGAGAGAGAGAGAGAGAGAGAGCGAGAGAGACAGGACAACCTCCTAGATTTTGCTTACAGAACAAGAGGCAGTTTAGATTACTCTAAAGAAAATGCTCAGAACACAGTAGCAGAGCCTGTGTCCCTCAGATCCTCATACTGAGTGTGGGACAGAGTGTACTCAGCCTGGTTCTCTTAGAATCCTGCTTGGTGCTAAAGGGACCTAACTTGTGAGTCCTAGAAAGATGCTACATGAACAGTGTGTTGACAACCACTGCACCTCCTTTCTAGCTAGAGACATAGTCCCCTTTAGCTAGACACTGTCCTAAGCGGCTACCTCAGGCACAGTCTGCCGAAAGCTGCACCCACCGTAAGCAAGCCAGAGAAATATAGGAAACGGTCACTGGGCAATGTGAAGGATTGAATTTTGGAAGAAGAGAGAACACTGAATTGTTTTCTTCTGGAAAATCTAGACAACTTTGCCTTGTAAATGCAATGTTCTTCAGCCATGGATCATGTGTTTATGGAAAACATGAAAAGTCACTTTGTTCTATGTACGTCTCTGCCCACGTGGAATAAGGAAGATTAGCCTGCCTTCCCTCTCTGAACTTTATGGTGGTTAATAATTCTTTTCTCTGTCAGGTCCTGCAATTTCACAGATATATGTCCCTTGCTCAGCACTATCCTACCTTCTTAACCATATGATTAGCTCCAATTTTGTTTTGGTTTCCTTCTTTGGTCTAAAAGAATTGAGAAAAATGTTTTAAAAGATTAAGATAGTTTTAGGGCCCCTTGGGTTAGGCCAGCTTTTATCCAATCAAGAGAGTTTAGGTGGAAAACACCTCCTCATTGTACTGGGTTTACTAGCTTACAATCAACATTTTGATGAAACACTCTGAATAACTGGTTCTCACTTGAAATTAATGCCTATACCCTGGTGCTTAGTTAATTCCTCCATGAAACACTTTCTTTTTGTTACATAATCATAACCCAAGCAGGGTTTGTTAGAGATAATTACTAATATTCTCTTAAACTGGTGGCTTCAGGAACAACAAAAGGAGAGGAGATTTATTGAGAGAGGGTACACAGGCAGTGGGAGTGGGGTAGTCAAGTGACTTTCCATTTGATTTCAGTAGGCCATAACCTAAGATGTGATTTTTATCCCTGCTTCTTTCTCTATTCTGCTAAAGGCAGGACATCATTTCTTAGAATCTCTTTGAATACTTTTCCCTTTTGTCTTTTTCTGCGACTGCATCAGAATATCCTTCCATTTTAAATGTGGACAAAAAAAAACACATTCCCATAATTATTATTAATTATGTTTACCGTTTACTGCCTTTTGTTAATTACATTTTCAGAAATGAAAGCTTTTTCTGTTTAGCATCAGTTCTCAGCATATTTTGTTTTTGCAATTTTATTTCACAGAAAGAGGCATTTTGCTCTGGGTAAACTGACAGAAATGAAGTTCATAACGTTTGTCTCCAGGAACTCATGGTTTGGAAAGTGATAGATGAGTTTAATGTCTGTGGGGTGGTGAGCCATATGAGACTCAGCATTTAAACCAGAGGAAATGGATGAACTTTTCAGATCCCAAAGAATCTACCAGGGGCTTCTAGTGCCCTTTCCTGGAACACTCGGGTCTTGGCACTACCGTGACCAAAGGTCACCTGCCATTACCTGAGCACACAGTCTGTTAGGAAAGCCTCCAAGATATGCGATGGATCATTCTGCCTTTTATCACCCTCCCCAAAGAACTTTATGTTTAACAAGGATTGTAGCATAGAGAAAAAGTAGATAGGGGTGGGGAGGCAGCCAAAGAAGGCATTCCTCTACCAAACTTACAGTTTAAAACACTGGCCATGATCTTCAGGTTTGGTTTGTGTCTGACCTGCTAGGAAGCCTTCAGCCACCAGAAAATGAACTGGTGCCTTAGGTTACCTTTCCATAAAAGCACTTTCCTACACAGTGGTGTTAAAAAGAAATTCACAGTGTTACAAACTCCAAGTTTACATCATCTTTCCTCTAGTACTGGAAGTTTGCTGAGCCTATCCAGATGGTCTCAAGGATTGAAACGGAACTCAAATGAACCAGGTGGAAGCACATTACCACCAGTGTGTTATGAATGAGGCTGCACCAACACCAAATGATATGAAAGACACAGCCTGTGCACTCCCTGTGAGATGCCCGGTTTGTGGTGAAAAGTTTTGTTTTTTACTCTTGTTGAGTGAATCCTTCGCAGAATCCTTCACAAGAGAAACAAGGCAAGACAAAGCTTTATTTTTCTTTTTATGATATATATTCTGATTAGTGAAAGGACATGGAATCCAAAAGGATGTCACTGAAATCAAATACAGTCCTGGACCCTGTCCCATTGGGCAGGAATTTCAGGGGCTATGAATCTACAACCTTCAATTTGCAAGTATGCAGGAAACTGAGTCAGTAGGGAAAAAAAAATCATTTTAAACATCTGTGGGATTCTTTCTGTTCCAGATTAATTGCACTGCTTGTTTATTGATACTGACCAGAATGTGCAGTCCTCTGATGCTATGCTTAGGACACTGTAAGCAGTTTTCTGTGTTTAGCCCTTATGTCCCATGCAACTTTATCTCCGGCACAGCCTGTCTTTCATAATTTATATTGGGTACTCAGATCATTTATTGCCTTGCCTTAGACTTAGAGCAATGTGCAACCCCCAATCCTTGTTTATTATTGCTTTTAATAGATGCTGTATTAATACACAAGCCTTGTACATATACATATCATTCAGTCCAACCGATGATATAAATGAAGATCCAAATGTGCTGTTTAATCATCTAGAGAGGCTCATAATTATTTTCAAACAACTAAGACTGCTCTGCTAGTTCAGAGGATTATTAATGAGGGCTAATTTTGTTAATAAACTGTGAAAGGGGCAAATATCTAGGATGAGCATTCAGGAAGCTGGCTCCCATACCTGCCTCTTTGTGAGCCAAGAGTTTGATCACTATTTCCTCCATCCTAAGATCCAGAAGATTATCTTTCTAGAGCCAGACTCTTGGCAGAGTAGAAGAGAACTGAAGAAGTCATCTTTGCCTACAATAGCTCAATCTGGAATGAGAAAATTACAAGCCCTTTGCAATTTGCAAGGCAGACACAGTCTCTATTCCAATATCTTATTTAGTCAGTCTTGAAGAACAATCTCTAACCCAATATGTAAGATGGTCTTTGGAGTCATTCTTCATGTGGCCCCAAATGATCACAGAGCTTCTGTTTGGGGACCCAGGCTCACTTCCCTTTCATGGCCTCAAGAATTTCCCCTAAATGTCCAACTGCATTCATGATCTTTTCCTCATTGCCAGCCACTCATGATTTTGGCAAGCTTTTGATTTCTTTACAACTTGGCTGCAATCCACCTCGATGCCTGCAGTTATCTCTCTCTGGGAGAGGAGGATTGAGGCACGGTGGTCTAGGCTGCAGCTCGCTTCCTTCCTGTCTTTATACCAAACCCATAAGCACTTTAAGCTTTGTGGTTTGGCTGAATAATTACCAAAGAGAAAAGGAGTGAAGGACTAAATAAGTCATAGTTAATGTAGGCACCTCTATAATAATCCTGATGAAATTGCTGAATTCAATAACAAAGGCACCTTCCTAGCTGCCCATCACTGCCCTTTAGTATGATTCTTACCATCACTGCATTGCACTTCCTAGAGCATCTCCGAAGCCCCATTTGCTGCTCACTCTCCTTAGCAAATAGTTCTCTTCTTCTTTTCTCAGTAATGAAGGCAAAAATGTTAAAATGGGCAATGACCTCTCCTTGGGTAATCTGTATTCCTGGATAGCTACACATATGTGGGGACCATGTGCTCCATTGTTCTCTGACCTGTACAGACAAAAAGATGGGAACATGCTGAGTCATAACATACACGCATCAGGCCCAACTGCAGCAGTAACAGAGCGACTTAATACTGAGACTGTTTAGTAACCTCAGCCCCTTCCCCAGTACCTTCTCAACGCAGCTTTGATCAATGAAGAGTTTTGCCTGATGATTTCATGTTTAGTTTCATGTTGTTTGTTTGTGGTCGAGTTTCTCTGTACAGACCTGGTTGTCTTAGAACTCACTCTGTAGTCCAGGCTGGCTTCAAACTCAGAGATCCACCTGTCTCTACCTCCTGAGTGGTGGAACTAAAAACATGTGTCACCACTGCCCGGCTAGTGTCATGTTCTTGAACCAGCTCTCTGAGAAGGAAAATTAACTAAACAGAAAAGTCTTTATTATTTATTTATTTTTATTTTTAGAGTTCACAAACTTTATAGGTTCAATAATAAACAGCGAAGAAAACATTAACTATCACTCTGGGGGCATCATGTAGACATGAAAGCCACCCTTGGAAAGACAGAAAAGTCTTGAGTTGGTTCCTCAGCCTCTTTCAAGAATCCTTGCAAGTTATTCAGAATGAGTTCTTGCTCAGGCTACCCTTCCAGTTTCACCAGACCTTGGTCTAGGTCCCATCTCTAAAGGGCAGTTTTAGAATTGGCTTTCACTTAAAAACAAACAAACTAACAAACAAACAAAAAATTACGAGCAAATTCCAGCCATGTTGATGAAGTGAGGAAAAAGGCATATAAGCTGTGACTTGTGGTATCTGTTCGGTGGTGGCGGTCCTCTATGTTATGGAGAAAATCCAGTGTCTAAACTTCTGGTTGCCTCCAAGGTTTTGGTACACCCCTTATTGACACTACAGAGAGGCCAAAAAAAAAAAAAAAAAAAAAAAAAGGTCAAATGCCAGTAGGGGCAGTAGGCACGCCTAAGGGCACAGAATCTTGATTCAAGTACCAAGGTTTCTGATATTGGGAAGGTTACCAAACTTCGTTGTGCCTGATTTTTTTTTCCCATGTAAAATGGGCATATTGACACTACATCTCACAGAACCTAAAATGTCCTCCACTGTAAAACTTTATTTTATATTCAGGGAAGAAATTTTAGAATGGTGTCACTTAAGCTATACCACAGGCTTCTAATATGGCTCAACAGGTAAGGAACCTTGTACCCAAACCTGGAAACCTGAGTTTAACCCCAGAATACCACATGGTAGAAGGGGAGAGCCAACTCCCACAAATTGTCATCTAATCTTTACAGGAGAATCATTATATGGATATGCCCACACATAAGCATAATGAAAAAATTGATAAACAAAAGAAATAAACTATACCACACCATCAAAAGCAAGACTGATTTTACAAAAGCTACAATGTGAAAGAAAGACACGTTTTATACTCTATCCACTAGGATAGCGTGTTGGGGTTTCTGGAAAGATCAAATGAGCTGCTATGAGAAAGTACTTAGGACATAGTGGGGTCCTGTGAGGCAATGAAAACTGTTACTACTATAGATAGTGTCATTAGTATTATCAAGACATCAGTGGAAACAAAAGTATTAAATATCTGACTCACAAGTGGAAGGGTTTTTTTTCCAGGACTTTTAAAATTCAATTTAATTTAACTTAATTTTATTTTATTTCTCAAGACAGGGTTTCTCTGTGTAGCCTTGACTATCCTGGAATTCACTCTGTAGAGCAGCTTAGCCTGCTTCTGCCTCCCAAGTGCTAGAATTAAAGGCATGTACTATCCCTCTCAGGCTCAAGCTGAAGTTTTAAATTTCTTCATAAGACCCATACCATTCCTGAACTCAAGTGGTTCCACACCAACGTTTTTCAAGCTATTTTTTTTTTCTGAAAATAATATGGGCCTTAGAGAATGCTCAGCCAAGGAAGTCGAGATGCAGATATGGCGTATATATGTGAAGGCCAAGCACGTGAGATACTGGTACCTCGTCTAGAATTCAGCCCAAATGGCTGAATGAATTATAATACATTACAAAGGTTTTCTCAGAGTTTCTCTGCCTCCAACTTGAGAATCAGGATACTCTCAGATACTGCTCTAGTACCATGCCTGCCTGCCTGCCTGCCTGCCTGATGCCATGCTCCCTGCCATGATGGTCATGCACTGACCCTCTGAACTGTAAGCAACCCCCCAAATTTAATGCTTTATTTTTATAAGTTACTTTGGTCATGGTTTGTTTCTTCATAGCCATAGAGACTAAGGCATGATTAAAATCGGTTTCATGACACTGGGCATGGGACGCATGCCTTTCGTCCCAGCACTTGGGAGGCAGAGGCAGTCATGGATCTCAGGTCAGCCTGGCCTGCAAAGAGAATTCTAGGATAGCCACTGCTGTTAAAACAAAGAAACCCTACCCTAAAATACAAACGAAAAACCCAAAAACATCAACAAACAAACCAAAAGTGTCAACAAACAAACAGCAGGTTGCACACGGGGTATATTAAATAAAGCTTGACTGACTGACATAGGAGCTCAGTGGCAGCTATACAGAGACGTCTTCCCCAATAGTTAACTAATTTTCATCTCATGAAAAGTGTGGAATTTATCAATGTTCTTGGTCATGGAGCCCAAGTGACACCTTTCCCTTCTCAGCAGCTTGTATCATCATCCTTGGCAACACCCTCTGATGGACCACATCCATTGTCACGGTCTCTCAGATATTTCTGTCTTAACTAGAACTATTCAAAATTTCAAGTCCAGTAGGCAAGAAACTGAAACGTGATGGCTAAGTTTATACCCTAAACATTTCCACAAATGTTCCCTTGGCAACAGCTCTTGCCCTGTGTGCTCACCTTGACCATAGCTGTGGCTCCTCAGGCTTACTTCCAGGCAGTTATGATCCCTAATAGGATCAATATTTAAGCAAGTGGTGAAGCTGAAAACAAAACACATTTCAAATAAAGACTTAAAATTGCCATCATAGCCTCTCTTGGGATCCAAATCAGAGAAAAAAATAGGAAAAAAATATATAAATGAGGAAGAATATATATACATATACATACACACACACACACACACACACACATATATATATCCATAATGTGATTCAACTATATAACAAAAGGATATCAATGTGAAAAATAACATCTGAAAATGAAAACAGCTATAACAGAGAATTTTTAAAACAAAAGATTTAACTCATTGTTTTTTGCTTGATATTGCTATATTGTTTTTTAATGAAAAAAACAACTAAAAGTGACAAAATATCTCTTATGATTTCATTCAATGAACATTTACAATACATTGAATTTGTGTTTACCTTGATTTACCAACTTTCTTTCATCTTTTCTTCATGTCATATACTGAGGTGTGAAACTGTCCCTTTAATATCTTGCCTGTCTATTTGTTTACCCAGTTAGGTTCTTTGTCTCTTCTATCTTATATCCCTGTAAACTATGCCTATGACTTGTAGCAGGATATTTATTCTGCTACATTGTATTCCTAGTGGAGTTCGGAGATTAGGCCATAGAAAAGGGGGTGGGGCTGGGAGAAAAAGAGAGGAAGAGGAGGGGAGTTTAAAAAGAGGAAGGGGAGGGGAGGAAGAGAGGAGGGGGAGAAGAAAGGGAGCAGCTGTGGAGAACTACGGACTATGGGTTGAACCATGGGTCAAAAGCTGTCCTGGGTAGCAACTTCTGTCAAAAGGTTAGATATTGGGTAACAACTCTAATTGTGTGGGCATCTTGTTAATTGAGCATTTCTAAATATATAAATCTTTTAGATAATCATTAAGCTTTAAGAGTCTCATTTCTACTGGGTACTGCAAGGATGGCAAATATTGTCTGGGGTTCAGCCGAGTTTTGTGGATGCTAGTGTCTCATGGGTGACAGAACTAGCCAGAGCCCTGGTCAGAGCCAAGGGGCAGTGGGAACATGGCAGCTACCTGGGAACAAAGCAGACTGGGCACTGTTTTCTAAATATCCCCCTAACAATGACCTTCTTGTAGATAATGTCTCTGAGTTTCACAAGACAAGCTCAGCCTTATGTAGTAAATGCTATGTAGATAAATTACAAGAGAACTGTCAGACCTTCTTAAGACAGGGACAGTAACACCGGATCTCCCATGCCACTGACTAGAAAGTGATGCTGGTGTTCACATAGGATAAGAATAAGTATACAGAGTTAGACAGATGGTTCAGCTGTTAAGAGTAAATACTGTTCCTACAGAGAACCAGAGCTTAGTTCCCAGCACCCATATCAGGGTGGCAGTTCACAACTGCCAATAATTCCAGCTCCAGGGGACCTGATACCCCTTTCTGGACTCCACTGATACCTTCACTCATACATGCCCACACAGAGATACATTTATATACACATAATTAGATATAAATCTTTTAAATAAAAGAATAAACAGAGCCAAGTGTGGTGGTGTGCTTTTAATTGCAGCATCCAGAAGGCTGAGATGGGTAGATCTTTGTGAGTTGGAGGCCAGCATAGTCTGCATAGCTAGTTCCAGGGCAGCTGTATCTACATAGTGAAACCCTGTCTCAAAAAATAAAGTGCATAAACCAAGGCTCGCTGAGAGAAGCACAACTCTTATGAGAGTAATGAAGAATATAGATTTATTATGCATATACTAGACCTTATAAAAGTAGGAAGCCAAAAACTCTATATAAGACAGTGGCTTACTTGCCTGCTATTGAACATAATCTTTCTGTGAGTTGAGTCAACAGTCAGGAAGGAAAGTAGGATGTGACATAGAAAAGATCAGAGACAAAGTACAACCTAGAAAAATAAACTGCAATCCATGAGGACAAATATCTGTCCCCTTCGTCGTGATCAGGTCACTAATGTGGTAAAGACAATTCACTTGACCATTTAGTTTTATTTCTGCCTGGTTCAATACTCAAAGAAGAAGGAGAGCCCAGTGGTTTCTAGGAGAACTATGGTCCCCCAGGTAAGCTGGTAGATCAGCATTAATATGTATAACCCACCCCATGGCTGCAGCATGACTTCCTTCTGAGTGAGGGTAAAATACAACTGCCACTTCACTATCACCTTCTTGATCTTTGCTCAGTGTTTCTTGTACCTAGACATAACTTCAATCTGTGGAGCAGAAGGGACCATGAGAAAAGGAACTTCAGCTTAGCAAAAACAGCCAGTGAACAAACGTATATAACAGACCACTCCCCTTCTCTATCTAACAAGAGCTTGCAGGACCCACAGGATCCTGGGCTTGGCATGGCAAGCAATCTCAAGGTCTTGGAACTCCTAGCTGACTTACTTTGGGCCTCATTTTCAGAAATTAATTTTGGGATAGAGAGATCAAGTCCAAAGGCCATACTAATAGAAAAGAAATACATATCAAGCACTGATACTGGGAGTTGCTAAAGATCATATAAAAAATCCCAGAGCAATAGCACTCCGGAGGCTGAGGCAGCTGGATCTCTGGATATTCAAGGCTAGCCTGGTCTACATAGTGAGCCCTTTAAAAAACAAAACCAAGTTCATGTCTTTTACAAAATAACAAGCCACTCTACCAGTAACATATAAAGGGATTTTCCAGATTTCTTGATTCTCTCTGTCCCCCTCCTAAAGAAAAGAAGAGAAAAGAAGAGGAGAAGAGAAGGGATGTATCAGTCATACTTGAAGAAACTATTCATGGAGAAGCCATTCATGGTCCCTCTGCTATGATACAGTGCCTTTGGTGGTGACTGGCTTGAGAGAGGATGAAGGAAAAAGGTCAAAACCAGTTATCAATGTGGTTGGACAGAGAAATGATAAGTGACAGTCTTCAAGCTATACAAAGTGCTGCCACAAGACCAGAGTCTCTGGGCATGATGACGGTGAAGACAACAGATACAAGGAACATCATTCTCCCAAAGATGAGACACTACACTACCAGAATGTACTTGATAACCGTAGATTAAACTGATGTCCAGGGATCCATTGAAAAGCAAAGCGGTATGGGGGGGGGGGGGGGCAGGGGGGGAGCGGGGTGGAATCCTTGTCATTGTTGCCTTTATCGTCGTCATGACTTCTACACCGATCTCTGAATGGCAAGACTTTTGTCCTTACACAAGCATGGTCCAGCCAAATACCTTGGGGCCTAGAACAATCGCAGATCACTGACCCAGGGACCAGAGCTTGGGTGACTGGATTGAAGCCAAAGAAGTCTCTAGCTTCACTTCCTTGTTAGTTAGATAAGACTGCTGTACTGTACAGGAAAATAACAACCTTGTTCTGCTAGTCCTCTGAAAGGCAAGCTGCCCGTCATTATTTTGGAAACAGGGCATTTTTGACATTCATGAGTTGGGTTGGGTTTTGTTTTGCTGATGTTGTTCCCCATGTGGTGATTATTCACATACACCTGACTAACCACCTGTCAAATTAAAAGTCAATGTTCTCTCACCAGGAATTTTAAGGATTTATTTTCTCTACCACAGAGGCCTCATCAGGGCTGGCCTATTAGAAGCATCTGAATGCTTGGTCATAGTTGATCATGTGTCCCCACCATCCACCACTCCAGAGTCTAGGCATAGTCTAGAGATTGGCTTCACTGTGGTTTATTTAGTTGAAGTTGAGAGAGAAAATAGCATGCATTTCTCCTCTGTTTGGATGCAGAACATCGCCATCGTCTCCACCTTACCAGTTTCAGTAAGGCAGACTAAATTGTGTCTGTTTTTATTCTAAAGCAGCTAGCCAGATGGTTGGCCTGCTGGGAATCACATGCTTCCCAAACTATGCAAATTAGACACAAATGTAAAAAAATTATATATGCTTTATAATGACTGTTAGTAGGCATTTAAAAATATCAATAGCAGCCATGTTGAAATGTTCGTAAAGCCCTAGTCAATTTGCTTGGCTTCTCAGCTATCTCTCCATAATGAACTAATTGGTATTAAATGTCTGTGTTTAAAGCGGTAATAATTCTTCAAATCCAGTGAAAACAGCAGTCATTTCAATCTCACTAGCCTTCAAGATTTTTAAATTCATCTCATTTTTGTTAATGGCCAAGATAGTATATAAAATTATGCTCATCAATACAAAATAAATCATTTTAGCTCATGACTACTTTATAAATTGTGTAAAATATGAATAGCCATTTTGTAGCGTTCTCTGCTGTACCTTACTAAATGACCAACTATGACCAACCATCCTAAATGAAAATTCTATGTTGAAAAAATTATATTTGGTGGTTGAGAATTTTCTCTAATCTAATTCTTTTCCAAAGAGCCCTACTTTTAACTATTAAAGATACCCAGAATGTGAAAAAAAAGTAACAATCATTTTTATATTCATTAAGTATCATATGACTATATATCTACCACCATTGAAAGCTTGCTATAATGCTAGGAGTTAGGCTAAATGTGTTCTGTGGGCTGTTTCTGAGTTCTCATTGCTCTTAGGTGGAGGTGCTGTTGTGTCAGAACCGTTCCATGTATAGCATGAAGTGCAGAATAAACAGGCTCAGCTTGGATTTCAGTCATGTTTCTTCTGATCCTGGAGTCTGAGCTTTTGCCTCGAAAACTAGTGACCTTTAACTTGGGGTGATTACAGGTTGCTCTGGAAATGTTAAAGTTATGAACTTTCTCCTAGGACAATGACACACACTTTCACTACACACAGTTTTGAAGAGTTTCCCAACTCACCCTGAGGATCATACAGTTTTCTTAGGGTCCATAAGGCCTAAATTACAGAAATCCAAGTTCACTATTTTCTTATATACCCAATTCTGAGACTTCATAGTTTATGATTGCAGCTATGCTACACAGATGAAAATGTTATATGAATGTGGAGAAGAGTGACCAAGATACCAAGCCTGACCAATGGTCAGAGCCAATGAGTTACAATATAGAGAACCTGGCCCTACGGTGTCTTGTTCATCTATTCCATTAAGAAGTGGTTGTTGTCCAATATACCTAGAGAAGAAAGTTCATGAAATGAAAAACAGGCAATGTGGTAGGCCAGACCTTTCTGTGTAGTTTTGGCTACACTGCTTTGAGCTCCCTATGAGCCACAAGTGCACGTCTGCCCAAGAGCTATCTCAGATCCGCGAGTGAAAGACACACATACATTAGATCATTTTTAACCTGCCTTACTGGCTCAGTGGCTGAGCTCTTTTAAGTCTCCCACAGTTAGCATACCCTTACCTTTACTTCTAGCTCAACATCTCTAAATCTGCCCTCACCTTAGCCGCCTGGTTACCTTCTGTGAAGCCCATTGGTCTTGCTGCCCAAGATGCTTTCGGGCTGCCCTTCTATAGGTGCTTTCTCTTGCCTAAATTTTGAAGATCTATCCATAGAGTCTGTTCCATCTCTCTTGATTTTTCTCTTCCTGCCCTCTCCTCTCTTCTAGCCTTCGGGAACCTGAAAGTCCCATCTCTTTCCTTCCACTCAGCCATTGGGTGCTGGCATTTTTATTGATAGATCAAAAACCAATTGGGAGCAAGGACCTTCAGCATCAGCAAACATAGATTCCTGATTAAATCAAAGCATCAGAACCACTCCTCTACATTTCTGAACATGGAACTGGACCAGAAAAGTTGTGCACAACTCTTCAGATGCTGCAGCAGGTCAGTTGCAGAGTTGTGTAAGCCCTGTCACCTGGCCCTACCAATCTACTCTTCTCTCTTTATCCCAGTCTTTATTCCAGACTACATCATGCCAGAATATACCTCTGAATACAAACTGTCTCGAGCAGGGACTCTTATCTGCTACAAGCAGGCTATGGATAAAGGGGTTAGAATCCCTCGGGGAGAGGAGCAACAGGTCCTGCTCCACTCAGGGATTGTATACTGGATTTGACTGTGAGACCATCAGCTCCTCGAGAGGGAAGAGAGAGTATGCCAAGAGACAGGTTTTGGGATTCAGTTACTTCCCTTTTTTTTTTTTTTTCTTGGTTTTTCGAGACAGGGTTTCTCTGTGTAGTTCTAGCTGTCCTGGAACTCACTCTGTAGACCAGGCTGGCCTCGAACTCTGAAATCTACCTGCCTCCCAAGTGCTGGGATTAAAGGCATGCGCCACCACTGCCCGGCAAGTTACTTCTTTAATGATGCATAGCAGAAAATATATTAAGGCAATTGCTACAACCAGATATTGCCACATTTCCTATGCTTTGCCTCTAACAATATGCACAATGAACACAAATAATAAGTTGCTAATTACCAAAGAAATAAGCATAGCAATAAACACATCATTCATTCATGGATTTTACAACCAGAGTCCTTATGTTGGTTTTGGGTTACAGGTCCAGAGTCTGGGAAGGTGGGGTCAGGCTGAAGCTTCCAGATAGCTGAATTGATAATTTGACCTCGAAGGGTGCTTGACCACGAAGAAGCTGGAGGCATTGGTCTCTCGGTTTGAAGCTGGGGCTTGGTCATGAAGTTGGAGGCATAGGTTTCTCAGTTAACTCTTTGATGACCTGGTGCTGAGGAGGCTTTGTCCGGAGGATCACATTGGCCAGTCATGGCTACAAGTGTGAATGAAGTGCTCTGATTGGGCTCCTCTTTTATGTTGGATTTGGGGTTACTCCTGACGTGCATGGCAGATAACCACTCGTGTCTGGTTATTGCAGCACAGCTTCCTTTTCAGACTTGTCTTTACAAGTACCAGACTAGTCTCTACAAGTACCAGACATGTCTTTACAAGTTTCCTGTTACAAAATGGAGTTGGTCCTGTTTAAGGGCCTGCTCCTTACACAAACGTAGTTTCTGCTTCTTCATAGTTTCAGGTCACCATGACACCTCTGCTCAAACTCCACCTCAGGTCTCCAGTGTCTTTTCAGCTACTGTTTCCTCCTCTAGCTCAAATGGAATTAGTTCCATTCTCTCAGAATTTCCCAGTGGGAAAACTTGGCTACAGTTGAGGTCTTATGCATGAGGTCAGACCACAGGTATTTAACTGGCCTCTAGTTTGACTGTGTTTATGAGTGATGTCACCTTTAACCACAATCAGGACCAAAGTGAGTCGAAGATTGGTCTGTGTGTCTAAATGTGGCCCTGCACTAAACTAGTCTGGAGTCCATGCTCCATTAGAAGATATAGGCTGGGAAATTTCCTTCAGACAGTTGCAGTAAAATACCTACTTTACTCAGAATAGGCTGGCTGGCTGAGGGAGATACCTGTACTACTTTATATACTCAAAATTCGTTCTATCTAGTGTCAGATTTTCCATAACATGAGCTAGGAATATTTAGGCAGGAATTAAATGGCCTCAGGAATCTGTGTCACTGTCAGAAGCTGTGGAATTGTAGAAGTTTCTATATCTGACACCAGCATGCCATTTAGGATACCTATATCAATTTTCAGAGTATACATACTTCCCGGTACATCTCAGTGGTCACTTGCTGAGTCTTGTAGGAAAGAATGTCACATATAGTGTTAGTTATTCTACACGCTGCTGGGACCAAACGCTTTCAAAGCCAGTGCAAGGAAGAAGCTTAAAGAGCACTGTGATGTGTGACACATGGCACATGAGGAAGTATAGAGTTAAACAGAACACTAAACACCATGCCCATGCATGTTATGAAGAAGGGAGTGTGAGAAGAACTGATTGCTAAAAGACTACACAAAAGTGAAGTGTGCACCCTCCATTTCCAGTCGACTTCCTCCTGGATCAGCCACATTAATTCTTTGTTCCCTGGCAATTCCTGAGTGCTGATCTTCTGTCACAAAGCAGACAAGCCAGTAGAGCTGTATCTCATGCTAGAAAGGTTCCATTCCATTGTGTATATCAGCAGGATCTTTGTGAGCACTGATAGATGACGTCTTGGAAACAATACTGAATTAGACTTCCTTCGTCACTCAGAGGTGTGAGTTAACCTCCAGTTCTTCACCTGGGAAATAGATTCACTATTCACTCCTCATTTATCCAGCAAAGATTAGCTGAACATGTGCTATGTTTCAGGCTCCGAGAGTAATGTGATGTGTAGCAAAGAGCTTTTATACTTGAGCAGAGGGTACAAGAATCCATGGGATTCAGAAGCAAATAAAGAAGAGGTCGTTAACTAAGTCTACAAGTACAGAAGGAGTTAGACAGGGATTAGGGATGGGCAGAAGGTGAGTGACAGGGTTAGACATCTGGGAAGAAGTGTAGCATTGCTAATTCACAGAGGTCAAAGGAAAGACAGAGAGAGATGGGCAAGAGATAGGTCTGTGATAAAATGTCACATACTGTGTTACTCTACATGCTGCTGGGACAAAATGCCTGACAAAGCCAACCTGAGGAATGAGTGGTTTATTTTGGCTCACAGTTTAAGCATGTGCTTGGGAAGGCATGGTAGCCGAAGCCTGAAGAGCCCAGTCTCACTGCATCCACAGCCAAGCAGCAGAGAGAAGTGATGCTGTTGCTCAGCTCACTCTCCTTTTCATTTGATCTGGCAATTAGAGTAGGTTTTCCCACCTCAATTAGCCTAACCTAGAAAACCCCTCACTAACATGCCCCCAGGTTGTTTTCCTGGTGATTCTAGGTGTTAATAAGTTGATGATCAATATACCATCATATACCATCCAGTCTACCTGCTGGCAATGAGTAATACACTGGGTTGTTGTTTTAGCACAATTTTTCCAATGAATAGACAATTTCCTAGAGGGTTTTATTCTAGAAGCATGAAGACAGTTTCTAAGATTGCTGCTGTGGTAGTAGAACCAGACAGAAATGGACAGTCTAGAGATCATAAACAGATTGATGGAAATAATTTGGAGATTGTGTTGTAGTCCAGACATGAAATGTCTCCACAAGAGTTCATATGTGAAAGACTCCGCGTCCTCTATACAAGGTTCAGAGCCCAGCTTTTAAGAAATAACTGTGTCATTATGGTTGTTTGAATATACTTGGTCCATAGGAAGTGGCATGATTAGGAGTGTGGTCTTGTTGGAGTAGGTGTGGCCTTGTTAGAGGATGTGTGGTCACTGTCTGGGTGGGCTTTGAAGTCCTATACTCAAACTCTGTCCAGTTCATAACAGAGACTCTTCTATCTGGCTTAGCATCAAGATGTAGAACTCAAGGCTCTTCCAGCACCATGTCTGCCTGCAAGCTGCCATGCTTCCCACCATGATGATAATAGACTGAACCTCTGAAGCTGTAAGCCAGACCCAACTAAATGTTTTTCTTTTATAGGAGTTACCTTGGTGTTTCTTCACAGTAATAAAACCCTAACTAAGACAGTTGTAAAGACATGGAGACAATTAATGGATTAATACATTAATACACTTATAACCGAATGGATCATTGAGAGATCAGGCTTGATTGGAAGAAATATCTTGGGATTGTACCTTGGAAGAGTTTGTCTGGCCCCAGCCTTGCTTTCTGTCTCTTTCTCTACCTGCCTGAGGACCATGAGGTGAGCATCTTCTGTTTGCCTCTGGCTATGATCTTTTGCCTACAACATACAGATCCCAAGGTAAAGGAGTCAATTTGTAATGTACTGAAACCTCTGAGACCAGGAGCCAAACTAAATCCTTTTTCTCTTCAGTTGTTTTGTGGTGTGTTGTCTCAGCAGTAGAAAATGTCTAACACATCTTATAAGTCATGGGAAATGACTGATGTGAAAGAGGAAAGAGAAAGAAACACTGTCATATTGATGTCTGGGGTAGAGCAAGAAGACTAACGAATCTGGCTGAGAAATTAATGAGTTTCTACTAAAACATCCAAACCTAAGATGCCTGTAGAACACCTGTCAATAGATCAAGAATCCAGTGAAGGCACTGGGCTTCAAACATCAGCATCCACAGGCTGATGAGCCTCAAAACATATAGGGAAGGCCGGAGAATTACCTTCAATTCTGCTTCTAATTACAAACGCCAGCCCTTTGAGATTTTCCAGTGCCTTCCATCTTGACCCTGACTTCATGCCACTCCAATTCCCAAGTTGACCAGCCATGAGGAGGGTGAATCATTAGCACCAGGGAACATATGTAGGAGAGGCAATCAGGAGATAGACTCCTTCGAGATACATCCTAGGGATGGGAGTAAAAGAGTGGAACAAATCCAGAGCAATATCCAGGAAGAAGCTAAGCAATAGTATGTTTAATAAGTGGCTACAAAAATATGCCATAAAGTCAATAGCTTATGAACAGCAGAAATACATCTAGAAGTTTTCTAGCCTGGAGACTGGAAAAATACGAAAACAAGATATATTCTGGGTCTGGTACTAAAGGCCCAATTCCTTGTAGAAAAGTGACTTCTCATTATGGTGTTATGAACAGGAGAGAGTGGGGTTGTTCCAACGGAGAATAGAAGTACCAGTGAAGGGCACTAATCCCAGTCATGAGTATTTCAGCTCCCGGACCTCCGCCATCTCCCAGATGCCCTACCTCCTAATACAAAGACACTGGAGATGAAGACTCTAACATATGAACTTGGAGGAACACCATCAACCCACCCACTAAAAGCTAACTATTAGCTCAGAGAAGGGCATGGAGACTCACTACTTTAAGCCCATTACTCGGTTAACAGAGGCAGGTGGATCTCTGTAAGCTTGAGGATAGCCTGGTCTACATAGCAAGTTCCAGGACAGCCAGGATGGTTACACAGAGAAACCCTATCTCAAAAAAGAGAGAACTATTAGCCCAGGATATTTCAGAAACCAGGGAGGGGTAAGATGTTTTCTGAAGTACCCATTAGCACATCACACAGTAGCAGTTAGCATCATTAGACTTATGATTCAACATATATCTTAATCAGTGTTGCAAGGTTCTCCCTGCCCCCTCCAGAGTACCCTCCTGAAGTTACACAGCAACAAATGGTCCCCTAGGGCAGTGGCTGTTTTCACTCTACCTGTGCTTGGAGGCAGGGAACAGAAGCTCATGAAGTGAATGGATGATTAGAACTACGTCATTATATAGTAGTTCTTCTACTATATAATGAAAAGTAGCCAGTCATTTTTAAAACAGAAACTTTCTTGGCATATCTTTATCTTTTATTTAATACCATTATGACTTCAAAAATAAATCAGCTCTTTAGAGTCATCAAATAAATATACACTAAAATCTTTTCTAATAGCCATCTGCATCCTCTTTCTCCTCTCTCCCTTTCCACTGGGGACCTTGTACCTCACCAGAGCCCATGTGTGTTTGCTAGATTCCATCCTGTTCATAGCCAAATCAATCAGAACTAATTTTGCAAGTAAAATGTGTGGAGAGCTCACCCTAAGTGGTCTGCTAAATTCTGAACCTTTAACATCTGTTTCACTGGACTCTGCTCTTAGCCTTGAAAGTCTCCTGCTAGCCACCAATTTGGCTTGTCTTAATTTATTTTCTCAAAAAAACCTATGCTATTTATTGCCCTCAATTAGATTACCACAGGTGTTCTCTACCATGGATACTCCCCCACATGTCTCACAGTCTCTTGTGCAATCGACATGTCTAATCTACCAGGAAGGCATATCTATTCACTCTTTCTCTAGCCTTTGTAAAGTTATTTTTTAATCCTCATTTGCTCTAGGATGTGTTGTAAAAGGAGGATCAGCTCAGGAGGTAGGTCACCGAGATTCAGAAGGTTTTCAGTATATTTCTGTTACAGACTCTTGCCTTTTGAAACAGCTATTTTCATAAAACTTTGCACTAACCATGAACTCTTTATTATTGGGGTATATGTAAGTTTTGCCAGGGTTGAGATGAGCTTTTCAGTCCTTAGAGAATGTTTCTACCCACCAGCGTTACATTCTTTATGCACATGCTGCCTGCTTCTGCAGTGTCCTGGCTATTTCTTTCCCTGTTCTGTAACCAACAAGGAACCAGAGAGAAAGAAAAGCCTTACCCACAACCTTTGGTCCTCACTGTCTGTTGCCTTAAGCCTGGGGCCTTGGCAACAACAACTAGAAGAGATAGGAATGAGGAGTCAGCCAGTGCTCTCAAGAATCTAGGTCAGGTCACACAGAACATGTTTAAGAGATGCTTCTTGTTCTCTGAGTCCATCCCTCATCCCACTAGATGGAATGGATTTCCATCTCTTCCAGGAGGAAGGGAACACCTAGGCGAATGAGGTGCCAAAACAACAGAACTGACGGTAAGTTGGTCAGATAACACAGGGATAGATGCCTGTCAATAAAGCACTAAGTCTCCATGCACAGACAGGTTGACCCTTAAAGGACAGCTAGTATGGGGCAACCCTTCTTCTATTCCATACAAGTTTACTTGAAACTAAAGACTGTCAATGTGGTGCTTTGCTGGTAAATGTGTTTACTGCTAGTGTGGCCACACTACTAGTAAAAAGGAATTTACTTAGCCTAGCCAGCTTTTCTCAGATCTCCACGATGGGAGAACATAGACATAGACATAGACATAGACATAGACATAGACATAGACATAGACAT
>NW_021604767.1:4995220-5023254 GCF_004785775.1 Grammomys surdaster
ACATAGACATAGACATAGACATAGACATAGACATAGACATAGACATATAGACAGACAGTGGACACATCACAGTTGACTGTGTTAATATCCCAATCTGTATCTAATCTACCCCAAATCTTTCTTCTTTTCCCCACTTTGGTTTTTCAAGATGGAGTTTTTCTGTGTAGCCCTGGCTCTCCTGGAACTTGCTCTGTTTACCAGACTAGCCTTGAATTTATCGAGATCCACATGTCTCTGCCTCCTGAGTACTGAGGTTAAGGTGTGCTCCACCACTGCCTGGCTCAAATATTTCTTTAAAAAAAGTTTTTGTGGCCTACATATCCCGATATCTCTAGGTCCTCAGAGTCCAGATAGATACGCCTTTCTCTAGCAAACTCCTCAAACATCTTTTTCCTTTACATGAAGGAAGAATGACCAGGAAGCTTCATTTCTTCAAGTGTATGATAAAACAAAGAAAAAGAGCTTGAGAAAGCTGCTAGTTAAAATTTCACTATATGCATAAAATAAGATTATATAACATTCTTACATGTCTTACATTTGATTATTTATTAAGTAGATATGATGTATCCATCTCTTGGGATTGTTGTGAAGATAGAACAAGATATTTAAAATGAAGCACAAATAATCTTGAACTCAATAAAATGAACTAGGATCTTGCATTATGAATACACATGCCCATGCTATCCTTTTAAAAGAGATTTATTGCTTTCCTTTGCTAGAAAGTTCATAGATAATAGAACTCTAATTTCATTAAACATGCTGTCAAAAAACCCACAGTCTGTCATACTATGTATTTCGTCATAGAACATATACTAAGCTTAATTCCCTGGTATCTTATTGGTGAGAGATCTTCTCCTGCA
The DNA here is from genome assembly GCF_004785775.1 of Grammomys surdaster. Classification (NCBI taxonomy): domain Eukaryota; kingdom Metazoa; phylum Chordata; class Mammalia; order Rodentia; family Muridae; genus Grammomys; species Grammomys surdaster. Next base: position 4,996,081 of record NW_021604767.1, read on the forward strand.
CCTATGCCCACCCACTTTCTCCTCCCACTGCTGGTCCCCAAACATCCATATGAGTTTGAGTTCACCTGCTACCGAGTCTTATCACAAGCCATTCTACCAACCTAAAGCCTATGGCCTATCTGGCAGAAGCAATCAGATAGTGGAAAATTACTGATCCACATTGAACTACACAAAACTGTTTGTCAAATTCCTAGGAAGAGCAAACACTTCCCTGGCAAGTCCTCCAGCAAGGTCCTTGGGTGGAAGGACCAACCACCCTTCATTAGGCACCAACCAAAATCTTGGGTTTGAGCAGTGACAAATCTGGAATCCTTTGGCAGATGCCAGCTCTGGGCGTACTGCACAAAGGAAGCCCTTTTAACAGGCTCAGCACTGAATCTGAACACATGGAGAATTAATCTTGGCTGCAAGTGGAAAGCCAGTGTGGAAAGCATAATCTGGTGGCTAGGACATGAAACAAGAGATATAATATGGCCCAAGCTTCCAGAGGCTAAACTCTTACTAGGCAGAAACATATGCTTTTATGGAATCTAAGCTTCTATGGGATCTAGTACTGGTCTGATACAACAGTACAGGAGCAGTAAGGAGGGGGGGGGTGGTAAACATTAAAGGACTCTTGTTTGCAAGTTGTCAATCACTGGCATGTAAAGAAATCAGAAAAGGGCGTTATAAACAAACATGTTCACTTTCCTATGCCTGCAGTGCTCTCTACAAAGATGAGAAGTCCTGCCCTTGAGGAAATGTTTGAATCTGGTGAGCAACTAAGATGGCAGCCTGGGGATAGAAAGCGCCAAAAGCCCACTCAGAACAAAGGTGGAAGAGCTCTTTTCTTTAGGGTAGTTGAGGATCCCCCAAGGAGAGGTCATCCTACCTGAGTCCTTTGAGAAGGGGCAGAGGGAGTAACATAAACAAAGACAGCTCACAGAGGCATGGCCAGGGTGTGGTGAATAACTGTGTTCTGGCAAGCTGTGGGCAGCTGAGCCCGGGAGCAGTGGGGGTTGGAGGACCTTGAACATGCTGGGAGATAAACCTTGACTCCCAGAGCTTTGAGAGCATTCTATCTGCTTTTACAACAAAAAGGCAGATAATTGAAGGAACCAAAGAACTGAATTAGAGAGGAATCCGAAATTCCTACCTTCATATAGGGATTTTGCTCCCCACACCAACTTGTTTGTTGTTGTTGTTTGAAACAATGATCCCACATGCAAACCAGCAACTGGCCTTCACTCTATCCTGGAAGTGCAGAACATTGAGCATAGATCTCTTCTCCCTGAAGTGGTGTTCAGCTCTTGCCACCACTGTTGTGTGGGACCCTACCATCCTACATCAGTGCTGTCTCCCAAATTTTATTGCCCAGTGTTTCTAAAATATTGATAATTCACCTTCAGTACAAAGGAGTCACTTCTCACAGTTGTACATATTCTTCAAACTGAATACAATTTTTGGTTTTGCTTGGCTTATTGGCTTTCTTCGGCACATCATGGCTGCAAACAGAAATTAAGGGGCAGTATTAAGCACTGAGTTTTTAATATAATAAAAACACAATCATGTGTCTTATGATATCAAAACTATGTTGATGACAACTTAGAAAACAAACAGCAGGGACCAGGCATGATTGTTTTTGAGAGCCACTGCCAGGAACTTGTTTACTTTTTTGGGCAATTTACATTTGCTTTTGATTTGATTTTAGTTTATCTATCAAGCTGGCCATAAAAAATTAATGTTTTCAATCTCTTCTTCTCCCTTTCATCTGCAGATTTTCTTCATCTCTGCTTCATATTCTTTGTTTTTTTTTAAAGATTTATTTATTTATTTTATGTATGTGAGTACACAATAGCTGTCTTCAGAACAGGGCATGGGATCCCATTACAGATGGTCATGAGCCACCATGTGGTTGCTGGGAATTGAACTCAGGACCTCTGGTAGAACAGTGCTCTTAACCACTGAGGCAGCCCTCCAGCCCCTTCATATTCTTTGTTGGTATGAAGAATGAGAAGAAAGCGTGGAGTGTTAGAGGAGGTGCTACAAGGTTTTCTGATTCTGGAGCCCTGTTCTGAATCAAATACTAACCATTCAGAAAATAAGAGCAAAGAGAATGATGGGTGTTGGATGCCTGGCAACACTCTAATTAACATATCAATGCCGTGTTCTTCACTTAAGTCAGAGCAAGTAGCTAAGATCTTGATGGGATCACAACACCTTCTCATAGTGCTACTAGTCCTCCACAATGTAGCCTAGTCTCCTCAGTACCAAATCATGCACCTTTCCAGAGTGTCAAATTGAGATAGAATCTGTTGACCAATGGTTGGGTCATTTGTTCGAAACTTGTACCTATGGTGATAATAGCAAAGAAAGTTCAAGAAACCACCATTTCAGCCTGGAAGAGAGATTTGTGAGGCTGAGTGGGAAGACTATTGTTTCTCCTGCACATTTTCAAAGTACACTAGTATGGCTGACCATGCCTGACTTTCGAAGCAAGAAATAGAAAAGAGCAAGCCATCACACTACAAGGTTTGTCAAGACTTCAGTCCCTCAGGCAGGGCCTGCCATTTGTCATTCAGGCTTCAAGAAGTGCATTCAGAACCACATTGGACATAAAGAGATATGCTTCCCACCACAGCACACACTGGGAGCCAAAACCTCACGGATGCAGATTAACTTTATGGCCAAACGAAGAGAATGGGACAAGAGGACAGAAACCAACCCTTTCTCCGTAGGTATTTCTAGCCAAGTTCTAGGTTACTTGCTGTTCTCATTACCCCTTTTTCTAACTCGTAATGGGGACTTTCTCTTCCACTTTACAAAAAAAGAAACTGAAATAATGAAAAAACTAAGCTTCACAACTTGTAAGTAAAAGAGACATAATTAATAAAATGTCAAGTCCCAGAGAGAAGGTAGCTCTGTATCTCAAAGTCCATCCTGCCCCAAGAAACATGTGGCTGATTCTCAGCCCAGTAGCTCATTATTACTCATATATTGTGAGAAATACAAGAGAGTGATAATGGCTTACCATGAGGCAGAAATACACCAGCTTCCCATTGTTGTATTCGTGGTACTAGCAGTCTTCTAGATTATTTTGGAAAAGACACAAAAACAAATTCAACACACCATATAGCAAGCTGCAGCAGAAAATGTGGCTTTTAATATGCTCTGGTGATAGGAATCTTGAGGCTAGTCTGTGAGTGCAGAGTCTGGAGAAACTGAGGACAATATACCAGTCTGGGGCAGGGGAACAGGGTGAGAGGTAAGGGATGGAAAAAAAAAATCTGAAATCTAAGTCTATCCTGTGGCATGTCATATTACATATAGGCATCCTGTCTTTATCCACAGGGTTATTTTTAAGATGCCCAGTGGGTACCTGCAATTGAAGAAAGTGACTAACCTTTCATATACTGTATGGTTTCCTATAGATATGGATATTTTATGAATTAGGCACGCTGAGAGGTTAAAAATGATAATAAAGTATAATAGTTTTATACTCAAGAAAAAATGGAATTTGCAGATAAGTGTGGCTACCACTCCTTGTCAAAGAAGCCTCTCATTACAGCAGATGGAGACCATCAGAGAAAACCATAGCTGGACACAATGCAGAGATAAGCAATTGTGAAGAGCCTACCCCATCCAATGCATCTACGTAACAGCTCCTGCATCTGCGGTTCAGGGAGCATCACAGAAGAGATGTCTGAAAGACATAAGAGCCAAAACACTACCAAGTAAATCAATCTCTCCTAGAAATGGCAGCATAAAGAAGCCTAGAACCATGAATGGACCTGTTGATGTGTATGGGGAAATTCCATGGAGTTCCGTCCCCCAACATGTGTCTACAGGTTGTCCAATGTATAGTGGTCAGTTTTAAAAGTATATAAATACAAACAACAAAATGAACTAAGCAGGTTTTATCTATAAATATTTGTGCATACACATATATGTATGTAACAATAACAATTTAAAAGAAGTCATCAACTTGAAAAGATATGTGGGGTGGGAGCACATAGAAGAGCTTTGAGAGAGGGTAGCCAGTAGGAGCTGGAGGGGGTGGGGAAGAGGACCAAACTGATGTAATTTTATTTCAATTAAAAGCATATTTAATATATATATTAAATAAGTAATAAGTATAAGTAAAAGGGACATAATTAATAAAATGTCAAGTCCCAGAGAGAAGAAAGCTCTGCATTTGAAAGTCCATTTTGTCCCCAAGAAACACACACACACACACACACACACACACACATATATATATATATATATATATATATATGTCTTTTAAGAGGTATGAGTACTCACTCTCTCCTGCTCTCTTACATCTAATTGTACAGTACCACAATTTTTTTCAGATCTTGATTGATTGGAACCTTGAAATGTGAACTCAAGGATAAAGATAACTTTAGGAATCGTGTGTGTGTGTGTGTGTGTGTGTGTGTGTGTATTAAAAGCATATTTTGTCTGTCTGTCTGTCTGTCTGTCTGTCCTTTAAAGATACCCCTAGATAACACCCAAAGTTGAGACCCATTTGTAGAAGCTGCTGTTAATATTAAATCCAATAAACTAAGCAGCAGGAATGAGCAGAGTGTGGCCATATTCCTCAGTACTCTGTGAGACCAGGGAGGAACAACGATTTCACACTTCACCAATTTCATGATGTGAGGGGGGAATCCCCATTCTTATGAGAGGTGCAAGTTACCAGTTCTGTAAGGAGATCCTGTGGCCTGTGATAGTGATCTGGATCAGGAAGCACAGAGCTAACAATCAAAGGCACACGTAAGCTCTGTTTAACATTTCTAAACTGATTTTCCCCCTTACTGGTAAAATGCCAAAAGTAATTATTTTGCAAGTCTACACACTAATATGAGGAAGTCAAGACGGCCAGCTCTTCGGAGATGATTCAAACCTCAAGTTCTCCACAGAGTCACTGCAAGAAAATGTGGAAGAGGGATTACCAAACAGATGCCAGGCATGGTAACACCACAGAAGTTAGAAAACTACTATTATATTATGCAAACTAGTCTCGAGCAGCAGATTGTTCTATCAATAATGGAAAAAAAATAAAGAACTGGGTTTTTTGTTTTGTTTGTTTTGTTTTGTTTTAGACATGGTTTTTCTCTGTAGCCCTGGCTGTCCTAGAACTTAGCTTTCTATAGATCAGGCTGGCCTCAAACTCAGAGATGACTTTCCTCTGCCTCCCAAGTGCTGAGATTAAAGGCATGCATTACCACCACCGGAGAGAATTCTTGGCGGGGTGTGCTTTTTAAAATTAATTTCTCCCTTTACATCCTAATATCAGCCCCTCTATCCTCCCAGTCTTCCTTTCTCGAAGCTCCTCCCACCATATCCACCCCCCCCCATCCCCTAGACACATGGATCACTGCAGAACTGGAGGACTAGGCACATCCTCTCTCACTGAGGCCAGACTAGGCAGCCCAGTTATGGGAAGGGGTCCACAGGTAGGCAACAAATTCAGAGACAGGCCCTGTTTCAGTTGTTGGAAGATCCACATGAAGACCAAGCTACATATCTGCTGCAAATGTGCAGGAATGGGGGAAGGGGAAGATAAAGAACAGCTGGTGCTTGCTCTTTGCTTGGTGGTTGAGTCTCGAAAGCCACCAAGTGTCCAGGTTAACTGACTCTTTTGTTCTTCCTGTGGAGTCCATGTCTTCTTCCAGTTCATCAATCCTTCCCCCAACTATTCCACAAGGCTTCCCGAGCTCCATCGAATGTTTGGCTGTGGGTCCCTGGTTATGTTTCAGTCAGCTGTTGAGTGGGGCCTCTCAGAAGACAATTATGCTACGATCCTGTTTGCAATCATAACAGAGTACCATTAATAGTGTCAGGGACTGGTTCTTAGGCAAGATTTCCTAAGGAAATTTTGGGGTATCATGAATGCTGGATCAAGAAAAAAGTAAAAGAGGAAGATAAAGGAAACACTGATATTCATGTCTTTTGTAAGTTTCATGTTATTTAATGTAATGTAATTTAATGTAAGTACCATCTTCATTGCACACACAAAGGTTGGGATCTTTTTTAAGCACCTAGAACAGTGCCCAGCATATAGCAATGGTCACAGGACCTTTTTTTAACAGGTAAGTCTATAACACTGCTGAACAAGACTGACCTTCAAGCCAAACAACTACCATCTTGGGGAATTCAGCTGTGCCTAGTTGTAAAAGATCACCACAGCTGATTTTTGTCAACTGTATCATCTACTCATTGGAGGGCTGGAGAGGGTATTGAGACCCTCAGACCTGAGGATCCGACCACTCCATACCTCTTGTACCCAAGCTGCCTAACTACAGGTCTCAGGGAAGAGCTGGAACAATCCGGCCAGGGAAGGCTGGGGGAGGTGGAGGGTTCTTTCTATGTGACTAAGGGAAAGCCCTCATCCCTGCTTGGTATAGACATTCTGGTAGAATATTTTGGGAGCTGCACATACATATCAGTAAGTAACCCTTCAGGTATGTTCTGTAAGTAGGCACAATAAAGTCACCAAGCTTGAGCTTTGGTAGAATCGTGCCTTGATTTGTGATTGGGACCTGCGGGGGATGGGAGAGTAAATGTGACTTATCCTCCCTCTGGGAAGGAATTTTAACAGCAACCACATTGATGATACAAGGGCACTCTGCCCTTTTAAGAAAGATCACTGGAATGAATCCATGGGTCATTTTCTGAACCCAAGCAGTCCTATACTTTTAGTCAGAAATTTGTGATCTGGGAGAGATTGGGAATTACTTTTGAAACAAAGACAGGAAAGTGCTGGGTTTTGACCTTTCAAATGTGGCTTCTACAAACACCCTGCTTATGATAAGAAGTCAGTCACTGATTTGGCTACCTCATCTGCCACTCCCCATCCTTCAGGAGCACATCCTAGTCATTCACACCTGTGTGGAGAACAAGGAGAACACTGGTTACATACCTTCTGAGATCCTTTAACCTAAGGAGAGACTGTTCTCTCTACGGGGTTGTTTCTTTCCTAGGCTCCCGTTGCTCCGGTTCCCTTATGGGGGCTCAAAACTATTTTTCTAGAACTCTTGGCTTTTATCCACTGGCCCTGAAACACGGGCAAGGAGTGTAGCACCTAATGGAAGAGAGGGGACCTCCAACCCTTCTATGGCCCTCTCCTTGCTGCCTGCACAAAAGAGCTCAAAGTTTGCTCGTGGAGAGAGGAAAGAGTCACTGCTAGGACCCAGCTTCCTAACCCTACTTAAGAAGCTTGTCATGAAAACTTTGTTCCTACCAATGTTTGTGGTTTAGGTTATTGAATTTTAGAGCTAGCAGAGAATTTTAAAAATTAGGGAAATGAAGCTCAGAGAAAGGAGATTAACTGGCCTAAGGTCCCACAACAGGGAAGTGGCCTTGGCTGTGGCTGCTCCTGAGTTCCTAGGAGTTATGGAGCCATGAACTAAGGCAGAAGGTTATATGCGAACTTTTATTTTTTGAGACAGGGTCTCTCTATGTAACCCTGGTTGATCTGGAACTCCATTTGCAGGCCAGACTGATCTACATATTTGTAAAAGGTTCTATACAGATAAATTCAGTAAAGATTGCCTGTTTTACCTAAAACTAACAAACAATATACACTACCTACTTTGCCCCATCCCCCGAATAGGCTTTCCTATATCATTATCTTTGAACTGTAGTTAGATTTGTACAGTTTTACTGTTTAATCTCAATGCACACGGCACCCTTTTAAGCTATGCTTGGACTTAACAAATAAATGACCTCTTTGAGGAAATGTGAACCTTTCCTAATTCTCCTTTATTGGCTAATACAAGTTCATCTTAGGGAAAGAGAGTAGAGATGAGATAAAAGCAAACAGACCAGACCCAAGCAACATTTTGAAAAAACAGGTCTTATGCTATGGGAGGGCTAGGAGTGGGGTTTTGCAGTCTGGATTGACATTTTTCAGGAAGCCATGAAAAAAGAGAACATGGGGACAATGATATTCTACAGCTGAAAGGAACCATGAGAAACTTTATTTATGTCAACTATTTCACAGTGTAGATAAGAAAACAAAAGCCCAGAGCTGGGACTGTCTCCTCTAAGGTCGGTGAAGTCTGCCCCTCCTACCTGCTTCTCTTTAAATAGTAGTTTTTAAATTAGATGGGATGACCAGAGAGGAGTGTGGAATTTTTAGGAAATATCTCTCAGCTCTTTCTACCAAGAGAAGCTCCCCAAATGGCCAAAGAGAACAAATGTGTCCTTTGGAACACTGGGTAAAAAGTCTAAGCCAAAGCTGATAAACAGGCAGGCCTCTTAGTTCCAGGCATTAAGACCAGTGTAGCCTTGAATGGGAGAGAATGTCCATGAGAGGAAGAGGCAGGCTTGTCAAAGTCCCTGCTGGAGTCCAGAATTATAATCCCAAGAGCCTGGCCTTTATGGCCAAGTGGTGGCCAACCTGGAAATTTGGGATAATGTCTGAAGAAAGATATTTGTGGTTGTCACACTGAGAAGGGGGCTGTTTACATCTAGTGCAAAGAAACCAGAGATCAGAAACCATGGCCTTTTGTTCTACCAAAAGGTGGTACCTCTAATGATGTGTCCTGTCAAGGCTGGGAGAGGCTCTACTCTATCTTTCAAGCAGGGCTCTATGTACGTTCTGCATCATTTCCCTCCAAATGTTCCCTTCAGAATGAAAGCCAAATAACCACGTATAATGGCTCTTCCTGGTGGTCAGCTTGACTGTATCTAGAATGAACTACAACCCAGAATTGGAAGGCTCACCTGTGATCCTGATCTTGAGGCTGGGAGATACAAATTCCTGACCTGGATTTTGTCATGTAGATCTTGAGGCATAGTAGCTATGAATCCCAGGAGACTAAGGTGAGGGGTTCAAGGTCATCTGGGACAAACCACGTCCCAGATCCAGGCGTAGTAATACACACCTTTAATCTGGGCCACACCTTCTGCTGGAGGCCTACATAGTGACAGTGGAAGAAGTAAGATTCGTTCTTCTTCACCTGCTTGCCTTGTGACCATTGTTGGGGAGTTTAACTACTAAGTCATAACAAATTTCCTTACTATATAGAAAATACCCATAAGTTCTGTGACTCTAGAGAAGCCTGACTAACACACCACTCAAGAAAGATTCACCACTCTCTTTAGGTCTAGAGTCTTACAACCCCACTCCTCATGACCAAGAAAAAAAAAAAAAGATGCTGAAAAGGAGAGCAGTGCAGGAAGAAAAGGAGAGCAGTGCAGGAAGCAGCAATTTCAATAAAAATTCCTGATGCTGAAAATATGTACATAGGAGAGACTACTTTCTGTGGACTTATATTTTTCTTGTTCTTTGTTGTCATTCCGCCATTCTTGGTAAATTTGTTTTCATTTTAAGTGTTACAAGCAGTTGTTATGTATTCCAGGCAGGGCTTTCAAGCTGTGACAATTTAAATGAGGGAAACTTTTTTTTTGTAGGCAAAAAAAATGATAAAAGTATAAATGGTTTGTTGGGACATTGAAGAAAAGCCCGCCTCACAGAGCAAAATTCTTTTTATGTTGTTTTAATATTAATCTGAAATGAAAATGTCCTTCTCTTCAAAAAGGGAAGATTTGGCAGGTATAAGATACAATAAGACAAAGATATGTCCCCCTCCACATTTAAATCTGCATGTCTTCTAAGGAGACTTTCAAATCCATAGTATGTAAGACACTACAAATAATTTTTTTTTAATTGATTAAATCTTTAACACATACAATGCAAAGGAACACAGGCACACAATAACTGCATGAAAGAACAGGGCTTTGAAGGCAAACCTGAAAGCTCACGTTCTAACCCAGGGTAGGTACCATGTTCCACGGCCCAAAGCAAATTATGTTTCTTAAATCAGTTAGTTTACAATCAAATAATAATAACAAGGTAGTTATGAGGCACAAAAGTTATGCAAATGTCAATGTGTAATTTCCTATATCAGTTTCCTATTACTACTTAAAAAAAAATACCAGTGGCACCATTCTTTATAAAGAAAAGGCATTTTTATCATGTGCTATTTATAGAAGCTGAGTATCAATTGCTCTGGCAAGGCTCCTCTAATTAAATAACCTCATGGTGAATGGCATCATGGCAGACATGGTGACATTATACATCAAAATGGAAAGCCAGAGACGAAGTCTAGGGCCAAATTAGCTCTTTTATATCAACTCATTCTCATAGGGGATGAGACATTCTGGCCCTCTGCTGTGCCCCCATGGCCTAACCACTTCCCACATATCTTTTTATTTTTTAGTTTTTACTTAGCATATATTATACATGATAATGTGTTCCAGTATGATATTTTCATACATATACAAAATACACTTTGATCATATTTATCTCCTATCATCCACTCTTGGCCCCTTCCCCTCCCATCGATCCTCTTTCTCTTCCCATCTGGTTCCTCTTCCACTTTCGGGCAGGTTTTTGTTTTGCTTTCGTCTGCTGTCACTCACTGAGTTTAATTTAGAGTTGTTTTCAGGAGCACAGAGCAATTTACCAGCAAGGCCTCATGATGTCCCACCCCTCTCCATGATGGACAGTCGACCAGTCCAATCTTGTGCAGGTCTTGTGCAGGTACTCACAGCTGCTGACAGTTCAAGAGTAGAAACCAGACATCACACTCGGCAGACAGTATTTCACAACACTTCCTCTGGCTCTCTCACTTCTGATCCCTCTTCTGCCTAAGCATTGGGTTAACAACTTCCCAATACAAAACCAAGCTGTGCCCAAACAAGCTGAGAACTGCGCTCTCTGGGCGTAAACACAGGTATTCAGAAGGCAATTCAACAGGCATATTAAGTCCATTTAGCAAATCAACAGCACTACTATCTCTACATGGTCCCAGAACTTACCCGGACACGGGCTTTTGACCAAGTTTAGAACACCTGATGTGAATCCCTCCTGTGAAGCACCCGGATGCCCAATCACAAGCAGCCCCACGGTAACACCCCTCAACTGCACCAATGGGCAAGTCTTGCCTGGAGTATTGGTATTGTACTTTGTAGGGTCTGCTGTTGGGTAAGACAGTTAATGTCTCCCCACCAAGCTCCTCCTCCCGCCCCCCTCTGTGATCTGCGCAGTACTTCCACCATTACAAAAACTATATCTACATAACCTTGCCTGAATGCCAAGCCCCTAAGACAGGAGGAGCCTTTGGGATACAGACCTCATCCAAACTGTGTTTCATGTTTCCGTCATGATCAACGGCCTCACCACAGTGAGGCACATCCATCATCGGCAGCACCATCAAAATCAGACCTACAGTTATACCAAAGGAACACTTTGGGTATGTTGTTTATAATATGCACTCACGCTATCTTTAATTCCAGTTTTCTTTTTTTCTTTCTGTTTAAGGTGAGGAACCTTTGAAGAAGAGAAAATGCAATTCAAATATTTTCCCAGAATGTAGTCATGACAACACATTTTATCTATTAAACCAAAATATTAGAGAAATATTGGAGAAAACTCACTTCCCTGGAATTTTTGACAAGCTGGTAAATAAATAAAAGTTAGCAAGAAAGGGTTGCCTGCAGAAATAGACAACCACTGGAATTTATTTACTTTGAAAAGTAGCTCAAAAATCCTACCAGTTGCATTACGTCATTAATATGTGTCGAAGGATATAGCCCAGTGGTGGGCCAGAATTGACACAAACAGAAAAGTAATTTTAAGGGAAGTAAAAGTAGCTATAGATGATATACTAGTAAATATAAAACTAGGAGAACATTTGGAACTTGTTATTTCTTTGCGTGCCATTAGTGTTTTGTTTTGTTTTGTTTTCTTTAACACAGGATTTTATGGAGGCAACAAAAATATGGGTAGAGAAAAAGTAGAGGATTAATTTATTTAGACTCTCAACGGGCTTTTGATAAAGTCCCACACAAGAGACTATTAAGGAAACTTGACAAGCCCTGGGCAAGAGGTAAAGGGCTGCCAATCATGTGCTAACTGTGGGTTAAGAGATAGAGGGAATGAAAGAGTAAATGACCCACTCTCAACACGGAAAGGAGTTAATAGTGGGGTGTCAGCAATCAATAGAAAAGCAGTGTTCTCCAGGATTTTATTAACACCCTTGAAAATGGACTAAATAACAAGGTTCTGGAATTTGCTGACTACACAAAACTATTTTGGTTCACAAAGTCTACACAGACAGATGTGAGAGACACAGGATCCAAACTTGGTAATTGAGCAAAATAGTGGCAGATGAGGCTGTGAGCGGATCAGCACAGAAACGACGTTCATTGGAAGTACCACTGTGATGTCTCAGGCGCTCCGATGAGCTCTGAATCCACACTTACCTTAAGTGAGGCAGAGGCAGACTCACATGAGGCATTGTAATGAAAATCCGTGCATCATGCTCAGCGAAGTTTTGTTTTCAAAAAGAGAACCAACCAAATGCTCTTAAATATATATATATATATATATACACTCTGATTCCACTGTAGATATAAGTGACACAGGAATATGACCCAAGTACATAATACATTTGTATAAAAATATCATAAAGGGGCTAGTGGGGTAGCTCAGTGAGTAAAATGCTTGCTAATCAACCTGAAAATCTGAGTTTGGTCTTGAGGACACACATGATGATAGAAGAGAAACGAATCCTAATCATTGTCTTCAGACAATGTGCACATACATACACAATAAAGAAGTAAATACAACTTTTAAAACAATATTGCAATGGAACTCATTCTTTAATACAGTGAGTGCATATTAATTAAATGTATGACTGAGATAAGCGACTATGGCTCCTGCTGTCACCTCCTAGTCAGGAGGGAAGCAACCCTCTTGCTTCTAGATATCAATGTTTAACATTCAGTTAAAATCACTTTCTTTTCTTTTTAAAATTTGTATTTATGTGCTGCACGTGTGTGTGTGTGTGTGTGTGTGTGTGTGTGTATGGGGGGGAGAATGTCACATGTGTGGGCAGCATAGCCCCCTGGAGCTGGAGTTCCAGACAGTTATAAACCATCTGACATGAATTTTGCAAACGAAACTCAATCCCCACAGCAGTGGTTCTTGTCCTTCCTAATGCTATGACCCTCTAATACAGTTCCTCAAGTTGTGGTAACCTCTAACCATAACATTGTTTTTGTTGCTACTTCATAACTGTAACTTTGCTACTGTTATGAATCATATTGAAACTATCTGATATGTAGGATATCTGACATGCTCCTGTGAAAAGGTCGTTTGACCCTGAAGGAGGTCGAGACCCACAGGTTGAGAACTACTGCTCTAGAAGATCAGGAAGTGCTTGTAACCTCTAAACCTCCAAATCACTTGATTCCTATGGAAGATGGTAAAATAGAAACAATTGATAACATGTATGAAAATATTTATAAACGGTGGGAGGAGGCAAAATTTCATATAAGAAATTCTAAAGTTCAAAATAAGTTGAACATGAAAAAGATTACATATGAAGTCAGATGTTTTCCATGAAGGTGATAAGCTATCTGAATTTTTGCGACTTAGCCATAGGTATACCAGAAACTGTAAGTAATGTCAAAGATAAATTGAATTTCCTTCTGCTATTAGATGCTGTGAAATCCAACCATACTTCTTATGTATGCCTGCCACTTTTCACTGGCATTAACCAGAAAAATATATATATAATTATTAACAATATATTAACATTATATTAACAATATTATTAACAATATATTAACATTAACAATTAAGATTTACCATTCAAGAGACAAAACATACATTTTTCTTTTCTTTTCCTTTCTTTCTTTTTTTACTTAAATCTTGCAAGTGACATTTAAGTATTCTACAAAGGATAAGATTACCCTTAAACCATAGATTGTTTGTCAGGGAAGTAGTTGGATTTAATGAAATATTTCAAGTGACATAAATAATTTCATCTTCAATATGCAGATTCTTTCTCAAAGGAAGCACAAGGTAATATTTTTCCCAGCAATTCTGCAAAATATGAGAAGCAGGGTATATATTTTGAGCTGCTGACACCATGAGAAAGTATTATATCAAGGCTAAGTCACTGGCCACGGTCAGTGTTTACACAAGTGTCTTCAGCTCTCCACTCTGCACCAAAAATAGCACAAAATCACTCCCCAAATAAAACCCAAGTAAATAAGTGCACACAGCTATTGGATAATTTGCTATTTTTAGGTTACCTCTTCGAATTTATCTTACATCCTACCACTAACAATAAGTAGATGTCAATTCTCCCTACTTCCCCACACCCTCCTTCATCCTTGAAACAGTATGTACATGTTAAAACTTTTCATGAATCCCAGCACTCAGCAGACAGAGGCAGGTGAATCTCTGTGAGTTTTGCATCCAGCTTGGTTCTCAAAGTAGGTTCCATAGTGTCAGTTCCAGGACAGCCAGAGCTGCATAGTAAAACTCTGTCTCAAGAAAAGAAGAAGAAGAAGAAGAAGGAGAAGGAGAAGGAGAAGGAGAAGGAGAAGGAGAAGGAGAAGGAGAAGGAGAAGGAGAAGGAGAAGGAGAAGGAGAAGGAGAAGGAGAAGGAGAAGGAGAGGAGGAGGAGGAGGAGGAGGAGGAGGAGGAGGAGGAGGAGGAAGGGGAGGGGGAGGGGGAGGGGGAGGAGGAGGAGGGGGAACATTTTATGACCTATAAAACCACCATATTAAATGTTAAACCTACAGAGGTGTAGGGGGGTCTTTTATATAATTCAATTGAATGGATGTTATACAATATACAATTGAATGGATGTGTATATGCACACATATGTGCAAATGCACATGTATGAGTATATGTATGCATACAGTCTTCAGTGTTAGGTGCCTTCCTCCATCTTTCTTTATCTTTTTGTTTTGTTTTATTTTTGTTTAGTTTGTCTTTAGATAGTCTCTCACTGAACCTAAACCTCACCAACTCAGCAATAGTAGTTGGCCAATGAACTCCTGAGTCTGCCTGTCTGCCTCCTAGCAGTAAGGTGCAGCCACCACTCTCAATCTTATCATTGGTTCTGGGTATTGGCTGTCTGAGCTCAGATTCTCGTATTGACACACAGGTACTTTGCCAACTGAGCCATCTTCCTGATCCTCAGATCAGGAGTTATTAATCTAAGACAGCCTCTCTCTAGAATACAGACAAAAACAAAACAAAACAAAAAAAAACAAAAAACAAAAAGACCCCACCTAGATCAAATATCCATCCATTTCCCTTTGAGATGAGACCCTTGGGTTGTCTCTCAAAGTTGATTTACTTTCATCTTAAGTTTTCTAATGTTTTCTAGTGTTTCTAATGTTAAGTTTTCTAATCACGTTTTCTAATTGCTTAAGAATATGTTCTTAGGTTGAGATCATACATGCAGTGTGAAAATTAATTCTAAACTCACTAGAATGTAGAATTTAACGAAAAACAATACTGACAGCTTTAAGCTCTAATTCATTAGCATATAATTCACCCACTAAAGTGTACAATTCTGTGGCCTTTAGCCATCCACAAATATGTGCAACCAACATCAAGGCCATTGTTAAAACATTTTTATTACTTCAGATTGAAGCTCCAGTATGACCTGCCTCCCTTACTTCATCTCATCCTCTCCCCAAGCAGTCTCCAGTTTACTTTCTACGTGGAAGAGTTCCCTGTTCTAAGTCCTACTAAGTGAGACTTGGTGATGGCCACCCTGTAATCTGAACACTGAGGAGGTAAAAAGATTTAGACCTCAAATTCAAGGTCAGCCTAGGCAATACAATGCGACCCTGTCTCAAAAATAACAGAATCCTTTGCCCTAGACTTTGATGTAACTGAAATTGTGGAACTGGATTTTTGTGACTGACATCTTTCCCTTGCTATGATGTGTGTATGGTTTCATGTTGCCACATATGTCATTTGCCTATTCCTTTTTTTTTTTTTTTAACTGAGTAGCATTCCACTGTGGGTGGTGATGTAGATATTATGTTGATTATCTACTTCAGGTAATGAACATTTGGATTGCTTCTGCCTTTCAGCTATTACAAATAATGTTGTCATACCTGTTCCTATAAAGGGCTCTGTGGATATACCTCTGTCATCTTTCATGGATATCTACCTAGCAGTATAAGTTACTGGTAATACAGTAGCATTGGATTTAGTTGCCCAACAAATGTGTACACTGTTTTTTTACTTCTATAGAAATAGGAGGCTCTAATTTCTCCAAATCTCTGTTACTGTTGTCGTTACTAAACTTTTCAATTGAACCCATCCTAACAGGCATGGTTGTAGCTCACAGTGGTTCTGAGTTTCATTTCCCTCATGAGTAAACAAGTATCTTTTCCTGTTCCTATTGGCTGCTTGAATTCCCACTGAGAAATATCTACTCACATCCTATGTGAAGTTTTCTTTAATTGGGAGCCAGTTACTTTAGCATTCAATGTAATTTTCACAGCTGATTTTTTTCAGCTAACAAATGATGAAAAATAAATCTAAGTGAGACAGGGTTATTGAAGTCAGGCATTGTTGACTAAGGCAAGACAATGAAGGGTCAAGAACTATAAAAAGCACACAGACTCTCTCAAGAAACCAGAGCACTCATCATCCCATAGGGTGGCAACAACAGTCTCCCTGGGCTCTGACAGCTTCTCGAAGCCACAGTATGGAAAGCCATTGAAGTTCACTGTGATTACTCTAATCCTCTTTATAGGATCACTTTCAATCTTATACGGCTTGTTTTAAAAGGCTAGGAGGGCCCTAATATAATTTGGGACTTGGCAAAGGGAAAGACTACTTGTTATCCACAATATGCTCTTAAACGTTCAACAACCAACTCTCTACAGGGTTAGATGGAGGGGCCAAGTCTGATTTGTACTTTCACTATAACTGATTTAAGGCATCCAAGTCATGTCAACCTACACAAGAGCTTTCTGGAAATTCAACAATCAGTTCCCAGGCTTGGTAGGAACCAGCCCAGACATAACACCACTACTCCATGGTGAAGGTTACAAGTTCAATGCTGTGTTAGTCTCCCCCTACTGCTATCATCTGAGTGATTATGTCCCTCCAAAATTCATACTGAAATTTTGTCTCAGTGCACCTACTGAAGAGATGTGGCCTTCATGAGTTGATTAGGTAATGAGGGATTTCCTGTATGCATGTTAATAATGATCTTATAAAGACATGTGGAGGGCAGAGTTGAAGAGATGGCTCAGTACATAAATATTTGTCACACAAGCATGAGAACCTGAGTTCAGCTCTCCAGAACCCATGTAAACAGCCAGGCATAACATTTACCTCTAATCCCAGCATTTATGGAAGTGGAGATAAAAGGATCCCTGGGGCTTGCCGGCTAGCCTGTCTAGCCAAATCAGCAAGTTCTGGGTTCAGGAGACTCTGTCTCAAAAAATATAGTGGAGAGTTAGAGAAGACACACTGACCTCTGGACTCCATGTATACCTGCACACATTTGTATATAACACACAGAAGCATTTGTGTGATATTAGCTAGGTCCTTTTCTCTCCTCTAAACCTTTCACATTATTTAAAACACTATCTTAGAAGCAGAGACTAGCCTTCATCAAATTTGTCAGCACTTTGATCTCAGTGTCTCCAGCTTCCAGAATAATAAGAAAATTAATTTCTATTACATAAATGTCTATCTTCATTTTCTGACCTTAGTGACCTCAAGGAAGAAATGAATGTATCCTTTTCCCTTTCCTGCAGAGTACACTGAGGCTCAGGCAGGTTTTACATCCATATCCAGGGACATAGAGCCAGGAAGTGTCATGTAGGTTTCTCCAAAGATTTTATTCTTCCGGGTACACTAAATTCCTCGATCTGAAAAGCATACCAAAAACAACCCTTTAAAAGATTAATTAATTTTTATGTTGTATGTATGAGTATTGTTCTTCTGAGTAACCTAGAGACAGTTACTTATAGCTTCATAGTCACCAGTAACTTCTTCCAAGATTAGTCCCAGTCATCATGTGGGCTGTCACAGAGCCCCTCATCTGTTCACTCATATATATATAATCAATAATTCATATAGTCTCATGGCAAAGTGCAAAAAATTTCATTTCAACAAATAGTGTATGACAGTATTTGCCCTACTTTAGATTTTTTTAAAAAGCACCTAATCCTACATTTGAAAGCACAGTGGAACTATTGGGACTGAACATTAACAAAGATTCTATATAAATAAAACCCCAAATTCTTCACCCAGATGCTAATGATCAGTACACTGAAACATTTGTAATTGGACAAATTGCATGGAAAGAATCAATTACACAATCAATGCAAGTTTCAACTTCTGTTTCCAGTCAGTATCAAAGAGGTGGGTTGATCAACCACCAGATAACACATTCCCCTCGCACTTCTGGCACCCGCCGTGGAATATATTATTCTACTAGAGAAGCTGCACTCGTGTACTTGTTAGGAAAGTAAGATTTGTAATTCAGCAACCACACTTTGGTAATTAGCCTGTACCACCTGAGGCTTAAACTTCATCACATACCAATGTCCAGAAGTTTTCAATACTTGCAAAAAAAATTTTTTTTTCGTTTAAGGACCAAAGAAAACATCAGTCAAGGAAGATCTACTTCTACTTCTTCATTAGAAGAGCTACTTTTAATTTATGCAAGAACACTAAGCTAGAGTGTGTTGTCGTCAAGCAGTGGAGACCGTTAATGTACAATACTCTTCATTGTCTTTTGTTCTGTTCTATATTAAAACCTGAATGAACTAGATTTTTTTTAAAGCATGCATTTTTATAACCTTTCACCCAGCGAAGAATACAATAAATGGTAGCCTCATTCAGAGATCTTTGGTAGAAAGCGAAGCATTTTGTCTCTTAATAGTATCATTATTATAGGCTTAGGGTCAGAAATGTAGGCGAATAAGAAGGGAAGAGACAAGAAGATGGTAAGGGAAAACATTTGGGTATTCCCCAGATTCTCTTTCCCCAACCCACATCCTTGGTACCCTCATCTGCCTACTATAGATGACCCATTAAGAGCAAGGACTGCCTTCCCAGGTATCATGGCACTCTGACCAAATTCTGTGAATTCTGTGCCCTCATGCTTCAGTACAGGTTAGGTATCTGGAATCTCATGTCCTCAGGGCCAGGTTTGCTTATTAGAAAATGTAATAAATTAGTCCTGTGAGCTGGTTGGGAAAGTTAAGAGAACACTACTCATTCTATTGCCTCCTATAGGTACACCCAGATTGCTACCAAGGCTTCCTGAAGGCAATGATGGGTCATTCTTTCATGGACTCATCTAAGGGCCATTTCAGCCAAGATGGAGGATTCTAGCTTAGGCTATAGAGAAAATAGCATCATGTCAGGCAGGGTTCAGCCTTAGCCTCTAGATGGACATGGCTAGAAGGGTGAATAATGGGCGAAGAGAGATCGCAAGAGTAGGTAGGGCCTCCTCAGTACACATGTTCATTAACAGCATATAGATGGTCTCGCAAGAAAAACTCAGTTAGTCTTCTACTTCCAGCTCATGCACATTAGACACAACCACCATTTGACTCACAATGCACACAACAAATACGGATGAATGGTTTGTAGACACAACCTTTTAAGAACTTAAGCACCAGGAACACTGGTTTCTAGCGTGAGCTCTCATCCCAAGATGTGGAAAGTGGAGTTGTGCAACCAATCTCATATGGCTAGGAGTTTCTTTTGTTTGGCAGCCAGGTAAAACAGGACTGTCTCCTTTAAGCAACACACCTTCTCTTAAATACCCTTCATACACAGAATTCCTTCTGAAGCCACTGAAAATCTTTTTTGCAGAATAGAGACAAGAACAATCTGTTTTTGTACAAACCTATCATCTCTCTCTCTCCCTCCAACCATCCTAGCAAGTTCCCTTTCCCTTCTCAGACCTCTTCTCAAAGCTCCCACATTCCACATTCCCAGGAAGGCTTTTACTATGAAGGATCTCCTCTGAATTGAAATGGCTGCAGCCCAAAGATTATGGCAAAGAACAATTCACCTAGCTGCCAGGGAAGTCTCAGCTGGATAACTGACCTTTCCTCCCTCTGTTTTTCTCTCTCTGAATTGTCATGTCTCTCCCAGTTAAGTGACAAACATGACGTAGAAATTGCTTTTTAGCCTTGTGTTCTCAGTCTTTCAGATGACTCCACTCAACAAATTAACAATCATTATCATACACAAATGCATATGCTAGTTGGTGACCTGGAAGCTCCATGGTGGAATGAATAAACAATTACTGGCAAACACAGGTATGGCACTTCAATGAGATCATCACAGAATCACTAGCAATTATCTTTACAAACTTAAGGTGAGAGGTGTGTATGTAGACCGAGAGAAAAAAACATGAGTATGTGTTTAAAAAAAAGAAAACTAGGAAACATTTAACAAAATTCCACATCTTAGCACTAAAATCCAGAAGCATATTACAATCTTATGAACACACACACTGATAGAGACCAAGCAGAAGGAAAAGATTTTAAATGATTGTGACTATTGTGACGTTCAGGCTTTGTCTTGCTTGTGGTTGGCCAATTAAGGAGCTACATTCTGAAATCACCTTCTGGTAGACTCATGAACGATTAGAAGGCTTTTCCCAGTAGTAATTACCAATGGTCTAGTGTGAACCCAGAGATGCATACCTCACTGGATTCCAAAGAAGTTGGTCTTACCCTATTGCTATTTTTAGTAGTGACTTTGATGATGGGAGAGAATATGGTTATTAAGTTCAGTAATGACATCAAACTGGGTGTGGTACATCCCACTCTGGAAAACTGGATAGAAGTGCAAATGATCTTGATAAGTCAGAGAGGTGGGTGGACATAAACAGATCGAGGTTCTGCAGTGTAATTCACATGGGAAAAAAAACAAACCACACAATTACAGGATTCATTCTGTGATGTCATGAGGAAAAGGGTCTGGAGGTCAGAGCCAGCATAGGCTTTATCTTTAATGTTCAGCTTTATCTTTAAAGGCAAGTTCAATTTAGAAGAAGAAAAGCAGGTTGTCTTTTCTGGGTGCCAAGTGTAGCTCATGTCGGTACCATAACAACAAAACCCTATAGTCTCTTTAAGATCACATTTTAAAGTAGAACATTGAGAATGTGGGGAGTAGTAGAGAGCTAAACTGGACAAGTCTGGTAGAAGGAGGACTGGCGAGAGGGAATGGGTCTCACTAACACAAGGACAGCTGTACATCAAGCAAAGCTAGAGAGAGCAGAGTACAGTCAGAATCCAGACTGAGGACAGCTCTGTGGACAGACAGGAAACCAGAACAAACATGGTAATGCCAAACTACAGAATCTGTGCTTCTTGTTGTCTGATTTAACCCTACCCTACCTATTTTTATTTATAAAGGGAGACAGGGACAGGGAAGGAACATCTACCAGTGCTTGGAAACTTTGCTTCCCGCAGAGCATCTGTTGAGCTCCATGGCCCACAAGTGCTTCTCCAGGACCCAGTATCACTGTTTGATAGTTTGCTATTTCAAGATGGTGTTGGCAGGTTATGTGGAGTTGTGAAGAAAATCCAAAATCCCAAAACCTTTGCCTCTGGAAGGTAGGGTACAGCCTGTTCCTTCTATACTCCCACTCACACCCCACACCTCTACCCCACCCTCCCGAACTTTGGGGAAAGCCTCCTGGTAGCCATGTCTGGAATGCATACAATGTCCTTCCAACTCCCCAGGACTTCTCACCTTCAAGGCTGGGTACGGAAGCAGGCCACCTCCCAAGGGCTGGTCTAACCTCTCTTTGTCACAACCTTTTCTCCTTCTTAGGAACGCAGAGCATTTGTTTACTATCAGTGGCATTCCCTTGACACATAGTCACACAGAGCATTGTGACATCTCAGGCACAGTTGAGTCACCGTTTGTCTTTGACTTCTCTTCTACAGTACATTCCCACCAGGTCATATGCTCTCTCAAGATGAGGATCATGCGTTAAACTGTGTGTATCCTCCTACAGAGCCTAATGTAACAAGCACTGTGCTTGTGATAGAGTGTAAGTTAACCTTGCTAAACGAATGTATGCATGTCTGCACAACTGCATGAATGAATGAGTAAATGAGTGAATGAGCGAGTTAGTGAATAAATGAGTGAGTGAATAGATAGGTGAAGGAAAATGTTGAAAGAAGAGCAATCTTCAAGAAATGGTTTTGTTTTTGTTTTGCTTTGTTTTTTGTTTTGTTTTTTTTGTTTTGTTTCGGTTTTTTGAGACAGGGTTCTCTGTGTATTCCTGGCTTTGTCCTGGAACTCACTCTGTAGACCAGGCTGGCCTCAAACTCAGAAATCTGCCTGCCTCTGCCTCCAAAGTGCTGAGATTAAAGGCGTGCACCACCACTGCCTGGCTCTTTTCTTTTTCTTAAGACAGGTTCTTACATTGTAGTTCTGGCTGTCCTAGAACTCCCTATGTAGATAGACCAGGCTTTCCTTAACTCACAGAGATTCACCTTCCTCTGCCTCCCTCCTGAGTGCTGGAATTAAAGACAGGTACCACTAGGCCAGGGAAATGTTGAGTTCTTGTGTAGTTTTTGTTTGTTTGTTTGTTCATTTGTTTGCTTGTTTTTTAACTGTTCTGAAGAGAGACTCTTTAGTGAGAAAGCAAAAGCCAATTAAGAAACCATTAACACTTTCCTAATTCATTCTCTCTCTGTTACTTCGTTTTTTCAAGGCAGAGTCTCATGTAGCCCAGTATGCCCTTGAACTCTCCAGAGTGATCCTGAACTCACAATCCTGGTGCCCTTGTGCGGAGATTACAGCCCTTGCTACTTGCAATATTACTTTATAAATGAATTCTTAGATATTAATACTATGAAACTCAATTAAAAATCCACAATGGTTCTTATATATATATAAAGAACCACTGTTTTATACATATACATACATACATACATACACATATATATATCTGAAATAAGATTATAAAATTATACAATTGTTATATTTTCATCTGAACAGTTTCTTATCAGCACAGGGGATTATAAAGCAAAAGGGAAATCATCTCATGCATGAGTGTGATTTAAGATGATTCAGTCTAATAACATTTGAATGCTTTTATTATACTGAGATTAATATTTTATGTTCATTTTGCCCCAGATCACTACGAGAGAGCGTTCTGCTATGTCTGCCAAAAAAGTCTCAAAGGTGCCAGCCATATTTACATTACTAGTTGGGACTTTTGAATTAAAACACTGGCTCATTTTGTAAAGATCCATATCAAATGATAGTAACTTATCTGAGTTGGATTTGAATCTATGTTCTGGGACTTAAAAGCTTTTCAAACTATCTTCAACATGAAATTTTCTTGCTGATTGTTGTCTAAACACTATACTTAGATATCAGGGCTTTTCAAAATGTCAAGACATTATTGTATATAGTGATTGAGGCTTCTGATGGATACCTCTCTTAGTTGAGGTGATTGATTAACATCCCATTCACTGAGGTAATTGATTGGTGATTTATTAGTTGAGAATGTTGGTTGACATCCCAATAAAATTTGTTTTTCTCTTGAACCCTTCCTCAGATGCTCATTAGCCATTTTTTTTCTGTCTTAATTTTTTTTATTGGATGTTTTATTTACATTTCATATGTTGTCCCCTTACCCCATCCCCCACCCACCCAGGAACCCCCTATCCCCTCACCCCTCCTCCTTCTTCTCTGCAGATGAAACCCCACCCTCAAAATTTCCACCCCCTGGGGCATCCAGCCTTCATGAGGTCAAGGATCTCTTCTTCCACCTATGCCCAGCAGGGCCCTCCACTGAAGCCCTGGATCCCTCCCTAAGTGCTCCCAGGCTGGTGGTTTAGACCCTGGGAGCTGTGGTTGGTTGGTATTGTTGCTCTCCTCATGGGGCCACAAACCCTTTCAGCTCCAATGACCTTCACTCTCACTCCTCCATTGGGAACCCCATTATCAGTTCAATGGCTAGTTGTGAGCATCTGCCTCTGAATATGTCAGACTCTTGAAGACCTCTGAGGAGACAACCATATCAGGCTCTTATCAGCATGCACTTCCTGACTTCCACATCAGCATCTACCTTTGGTGACTGCACATGGGATGGATACTCAGGTGGAATGGTCTTCAGACAGCCCCTCCTTCAGTTTCTGTCCCTCACTTTGTCTCCATATTTGCTCCTTTGAGTATTTTGTTGCTCCTTCTAAGAAGGACCGAATCACCCCCACTTGGTCCTCCTTCTTCATGAGCTTCATGTGGCCTGTGAGTTGCATCTTGGGCATTTCAAGGTTCTGGACTAATATCCAATAATCAGTGAGTGAATACCATGTGTGTTCTTTTGTGATTGGCTTACTTCACTCAGGATGATAATTTCTAGTTCCATCCATTTACCTAGGAAACTCTCGAATTCATTGTTTTTAATAGCTGAGTAATTTTAATAACAGAATAACTATCATTTCTAAAATAATTCAGGATGTCCAAAGTCCTTATAAAAGCATTGTGTTAGGAGTGGGGAAATATATTCTGGCATGACCTGTGAGTTTGAGAATCAGCGGAAAATTTTTCTTTTCAAAATCAACATTACCTTGTTTCCATCTTGACTAAAGTCTATGTGATAGAAACCTATTCTACACTAAATTTCGTAAGATTTCTGTGATTCAGTCACATATCTTTCTTCATTTGCAAATCTGATAAGGTATATATATTTTAAAACTGGGTTTAGATCAGTAAACAGAAGAGATTTCTGGGTATGACAGATATCTGTGTGAAGCTAGGGAACAGGACAGCAGCATGGAATCCTAGGAACCTGGGTATTTAGTTGGCACTTAATGTACAATAATACCCAAAGCCTTTGGTTTAGAGCTTCATTTTTACTCTTTTGAATTTATATCATTATTATTATTATTGCTGTGATTTTAGATAAAGAACAGGTTCAAAGTTCAGGGCAATAGGTCTATGGGTAGTTTGATTTATGTTGGTGTTATATCTTAGTAAAAACAACAGAAATTGAAAATATTGTAAACTGCAAATTTACTAGGGAATAAATAATATCAAAGATTATGTTACACATGCACACACAACTTTATATCGAAAGCCACTGTTTTGAGCAATGAATCTTCACTAATGTTTAAAAATGTTCTTGATACATCTAAACATAGCCAGGTATGGTGATTTATATCATAATCCCAGCACTTGGGAGGCTAAGGTAGGAGGATTGCCAAGATTTTTAGGCTAGCCTGGGCTATATAATGAGACCCTATCTCAAGAAAAACACAATAACAACCACAACAACAACTAAAATACCCAGCACCCTAGCTTAGCTTCATAAGACACCATTGAGTGAGTTTGTTTCTCCCTTTGGCCGTGTAACAGACAGGGACCTTCAATCCCTGCTGTTGCCTAGCATTATTAGAATGAGTTCCCAGCTCTTACCAACCTGGGCAAAGGTCAACGTTCAAAGAATATAGTTCCTCCTGAACGCACAGTGTTTTTATACCATCATGGACTCAAAGAGCTGGGCCTGAACCATCTGTACCTTTTGCCATGGAAACTAGTGAGTGACTTGGAAATGAGCCATGACTGAGAAACTGACCCTAGAGGCTGGGAGACCTAGTTCTATCATCCATGATAGGCTGTTTAACTTCATTTCTTCATTTAAGATTTAAGATAATCTTTATCGGAGCTTGAAACTACTAAAGGGTGGTTAGCACAGTAGAATAGACTGCCTTCTCCATTAACTGAAGTCACAAAGTGATGGGCAACACCGGGGTTTTAAGGTCCCAGCCAGCCACAGGGTCATAAGGAGAGTGTATGGCTATAATGCATGGGTTCTCATTTAACTTCCAGAACATGAACTATTCTATGCCCTGTTGATGGGAAACAGGCAATTCTTCATTGTAACCTACCTCAAGTACTCCTTAAGGGCTAGGTACTAGGAAGGCTGGATGAGACAAAGGCAAGAAGAAAGGAAAATAATACTGAAGTAAGGAGACATTTTACTTTGTTTTCTTAAAAATCATGAACATACATTTTCCCCCCCAGATTCCCAAAAAATTTTCTCGGGAATTGATATACCTCAAAAATGATAATAATCTCAGACTATCCCATTAAAATTGCTTCAAAGCTAGTATGAAGGGGAGAGCATAACAGGTCCTAGAACTGGAAAAAAAATGCTACCTTCCATATCAAATAAAATAGCAATTTGGTATCAGATATATTTACTTAAATAAACAGTAACATAACATTTATTAAAATGTAAACACACTACCAATCCCAGGAATGTTAAATAAACAGTAAATGGTGAGATTATAAAACAGCTTAATGTGTTGCCATCTAAAAAGCCGACAATTTCAAAGTGATTCTTAATTCAGTTGACATTTACTAAACTCATATGGGGTGACTGGGATCCAAGATGAATCTGATACATTGCTCACCTTGAGGACCTCCAACCTAGCCCATCTGTGCCCAGCTGGGAAGGAAGTACATTGATATGACGGAGAAACAGCAGTTACTGCTATGGGCAGGTATTGGCATCTTTCAGAGAACTTCTAATCTCATCTCAAAGAAGAAAGAGAAACTCCTCTGAAGAGCTTTGCAAAAGAGCATCCTAAAAAGTGGAGAGGAGCTGCCAGGTAGATGCAACAAGAATCACGAGAGAATATCAGAGATTCCTAGGATTACATGGAACACTTCATGGAATGGTACAGGGAAAGGTGGTTATTAGGTAAAGATACAACTGGGAATTAGGTGGAAGCTACAACCCAGAAAGCCTAAAGAGTCCTGAATAGGAATTTGAGCTTTATCCTTTGGTGATTATTGGAGTAACATTAGGTAAAACCCAGGTTATACTTATAACTCTAACACAATCATTCCTGGTGTCCCTGATAAGTCTCACAGGTAGCCCACATGGGTAAATTTTATTCTTTTGGTACCAGAAGATACTAGGCCTGGGCATCTGATCTTTTGGTACCCAAGAGCTTATAGGTATGAAAAAGAAAGACAGAGGAAAAAAAAACTAGATATAATAGATATACTATAATAGAGATAATAGGGCCACCTAGGCTATGTAGTGAGTTCAAAACCAGGCTGGACTGCCTAGTAGCACACTGTATAACAGAATTTTTAAAAGACAAAACAAAAAGATGATATGAGATGATACAAGTTTCCTAAAGGTGGCGAAGATGTGCCTAGTCATGTGGTTCTGTAAAAGGGAAAATGTCTGTGACTTTCGGGTAGTTGAAAATAAAAAGTTGGCCTTGAAGACACAGTAGAAAGGATCTTCATATCAAGTGACATGGAATTGATAATGTCATCAGTGATAATGCAGCAAAAAGAATTTTTGGAGTCTGTGTGTGTGT
>NW_021604767.1:5023354-5026238 GCF_004785775.1 Grammomys surdaster
AGAGAGAGAGAGAGAGAGAGAGAGAGAGAGAGAGAGAGAATATTGAGTGTCTTTCTCAATCTCTCTCCACCACAGCTTTTGAGACAGAGTCTCTTATTGAGCCTGAAGCTTTCTAATTCAAGTAGCTCCAGGGATTCTCTGTCTCTAGCTCCCTAATGCTGGGATTACAGGTGTATAAAGCTGCATTCTGCTTTTTACATGATGCCTGGGTTGCACAGCAAACAGTTTACTTAACCATCTCCCTAGCTAAGATTTCTAATCATGAACTAATTCTTGGAACCCAATCTATTTTATTTTTAAACTGATACCTTCATCCTGTGGATGGAGGATGGATTGCACAAAGAGATAAGTGATGCCCCATGATTTAGATAGGATCCAATTCAGCACTGTGGCTCTGAAAGTTTGAGCACTGTCTTCTCTGAAGCTTTGTGACTATGATGTCTCCCAGTCCAAAACTGAAGAAAAGTGTAGTCCTGCCACATAGAAGGCAAGAAGTGGGAGAATAAGTACAATTCTAGTCAGCATATATTAATCCAGTATAAAGGAATGAGGGGCTGGGCGGTGGTGGCGCACGCCTTTAATCTCAGCACTTGGGAGGCAGAGGCAGGTGGATTTCTGAGTTCGAGGCCAGCCTGGTCTACAGAGAGAGAGTTCCAGGACAGTCAGGGCTACACAGAGAAACCCTGTCTCGAAAAACAAAAAACAACAACAACAAAAAATTTAAAAATTAAAAAAAATAATGGAATGAGGACTACCACAGCTTTGATGAGTTTACCACCCAAAAGATTATGTCTATGTTTAATGACTATAAATTTTATAATAAATCAGGAAAACAAATGAATTGGCAGAAGTTTCTAACAAGCTAGGAAGCTGATGAAGGAACTTTGCCTTCACCAATGAGAATAAGATCATTCATAACAATGGTGTACTCCAAAGCCCGTCTGGAAGAAACCTGACAAATTAGGGGTTCAGGATGTGTTTGACTAAACTAGCCTGCTGGCCATTTTCATTATCAAAATACACTGGTCAGAAGCCACACAAAGTGGGAAAGGGAAATTCATTCATCTCCTCGGCTCTGTTGTCTGTTATTTTCTTTTTTTTGGAAGAAAATAACAGTGAGAAGAATTTGACTCCATCCATGACACTACATCTGATGGCCGAGAGGTGACAGAGAACAAGGTCACTGAGACCGACTGTCAGTGAGAAGCTTTTCTAATGTTCAGTAGAAAGGCCATATTTGCCCAATGTTGGTCATTCACTGCTATCAGAAAGCATGCTCATCATGGGGGAGTGGCAACAGACAAGAAGGCTGGGCTGCCACACCACAGGTTTCTCTGTGACGCTGGTATTGTCTTCTGTGTACCTTTGAAGAACTTTACGCCAAAGAGCAGGAAGTAGAACACTGTGATTTTAGGCTAGAAGAGTTACTAGGGCCTAGTATCAAGTATGGATTGGGAACTGAGAAGCCAGAGATGGTGAGAGGTCGACTAGGAATCTGTCACAGTGGCACTAAACATTTGGGTTTAATGTAATCCTAGAACTCACAAAGCTGAAACAGGAGAGTGGCTACAGATTGAAAGTCAGCCTAGACTAAGAACACATTCTCCTAACCAATAAAACAAAACCCAAAAAACACCACAACCCTAAAAACAATGAACAAGGGTACTGAGTAACAACTTAGTGGCACTCTGTGATAATAGTTGTAACTATAATTTTCTACATGGCTCTATCAAGGGAAGAAAAATATTGGTTTCAATCCCTCCCCCAAGGTCTACAATATTCTGTGAAACCGTCTCTCTCCCTGGGGTGTTTGTTTTTCTCCTTAGAGCAACAAAGCATCTTTGAAATCAGCATAGCAACCAATGTGAGAACAAGGGTATGTAAGGAAAGTCTTTTTTGAAGAGTTCGACACCTGTGAGAAGCCTCCTTGGCTTCACTGTGGTTACTTAACTAATGGGATAAATAAAGGCTCTTTGAGATGCAGAAATGGCTCAGAAGCAACCTCCAGGAAGTCCCGTTTGATGTGCACATGCAGCTTGAAAAATACTTTCCTTCTCCCAGAATCCCATTAGAGACTAGCTGGAGGAAGATGCGTCTTCCAGCCAGGCAAGAGCACTTTCAAAATGAATCCTCACAGTTTTGATCTTTACTCCCGCCCCCTCCCCCACCCTTCCCCACCCCCCACCTCAACAGCTGGCCTTGTTGAAAAGTACCGATTACAAACTGAATTCTCTGGGCTTCTGGGCTTCGGAGGAACTAACCCAAAGCTGGCAAGGGAGGTCGGGGGCGGGGGTGGGGGGGCTTGAGAGCTGTAAGCCAGAAAAGTGGACGGGGTGGAGAAGACGTCCTGGGAGGACCATCAAAACTAGGCCATGGAGGGGGGAGGGGCAGAGAGAAATTTAGTTCTGTCAGGAATGTAACTATCAGCAGTCACTCCTTTCTCCAAAGGGATGGCCCATAGCGATAAACCAATTACAATGGAGACCTAAAAAGAGAAAGCCCAACAGACTTAGCGAGGGTGGGTGGAGGTTATTCAGCGAACAACATTAGAACCCTAAGCAAAGTGTCAGAGTATTTTAAAATAGTATGTCGTGCCCAAATGGTTTCTCTGAAGACTACGAACAGATGAGGCTTTTCCTCCATAACGAGGACCACCCAGATGTGGTAGGTTGGTGTTGAATGCATCTTCCCGGCACTTACAAAGGCAGCTGCCTGCAACCCAGGGAGTTAGAAGCAATGGACAAAGCAATTGCCGTTAAATGCAAGTTTGAGGTACATGGCCTTGTGAGTAAAGCAGAGGGAGGGGGAGGTAGGGAGGTAGGGAGAGAGAGAGAGAGAGAGAGAGAGAGAGAGAGAGAGAGAGAGAGAGAGAGAGAGAGAGAGA
>NW_021604767.1:5026248-5036128 GCF_004785775.1 Grammomys surdaster
AGAGAGAGAGAGAGAGAGAGAGAGAGAGAGAGAGAGAGAGAGAGAGACCAAGCTCCAACTCCCTCTGTAGTCCTTGCAAAGTCTACAAAGTCCTTTTGAAAAACCCTGGGGAAAAAAAACGTTCAAAAATGTCAAATTTACAGAGCCTGAGACAATTTTGTTTCCCTTTAATAGACGTCTTTGTGTAAGTTTCTCTACAATGGAACAGGATTTCACTCCCCTGTGTCAGTCACTACCATCACAATCATACAAAATGTCTTAGGAATCACTTGGAAGTGCATTTGTGTTATGACAACCCAATAATATTTCCTCTGTCTTTTTGGATGCTTGATTAAAGTTGACATGCCAAGAAGAAAGGTGTATATCTGAATAACATTGGAGATAAGTAACACCTATGGAGACACAGTGGTCGTCAGAGAAGTTGTATGTAGAAGCCCAACTGAAGGGAAACTTTCTGTACTAGAAACCAGGGACAGGAGTAACTACTCTCTGTAAGCTGGAAAGGCATGAGCTACCCAGATCCAAAGCTAAACAACTTTGTAGGAAGTTCTGAGCTCTGATACTGTAACCAGGAACAAAACAAAGAGAAAACCACTCCCAAGGGCCTCTATCTTCAAATATAACTGTGAGCTTTATTGAGGAGAACGGGTTTATCTTTGAAGGTAAGTGTGAGCGATATTCGGTTGATAACACTCTGAAGACTTCTGCAATTGTAGTTCCCCAAACAGACAGCAATACCTCTGTGTGCGTGCGTGCCTGCATGCATGTACACACGTAAGTGTGGATGCTTTCTTGACAAAGTGTCTCAAACACTGACCCAGGCTGGCCTGGAATTTTCTACGTAACCCAGGCTGGCCTCAAATTCATGTAATTCTCCTGAGTCCACATCCTGAGCTTTTGGGTTTCTGTTCTGAGCTACTAATTTCAACAAAAACATAGTTTTAAATGGTAAAAACACAGTGGAAGTTCTCTCCCTATGGTAAAAACTTGAACATGCTACATATGTGCACAGGAAACTACATTGTTATTCAAGGCCTAGGAAACCAGTGTGGAAGCATTTCAAATAGTTTTCCATCCAAATGATGGGACAAAGAAGGATATCTTTAAAAAATGTTAACATGGAGCTGGAGAGATCGCTTAGTGGTTAAGAGTACTGGCTGCTTTTCCAGAGGTCCTGAGTTCAATTCCCTGCCACCACATGGTGGCTGCTCACAACCATCTATAATGAGTTCTCATGTACATGCTGGTAGAGCACTCATATACATAAATAAATCTTTAAAAAGAATGTTATCACATGGAAAAAGACTAATTAAGCAATGCTATAGAAGAAGTAGGACCTTTAAGGAAAGACTTTGTTTGGAAAATTTATGTCAAAACGATTGTTGAACAAACAAACAAAAAAAATCACCCCTCTGCTAATGATAGCTATTACACCCACACCCACACAGAGACACACAGACGCACACAGACACACAAGACACCACACACAGACATGCATACACACACACACACACACACACAGACACACTCTCACACACGGAGACACACACATAGAGACAGACACACAAGACACCTCCACACAGACATACATAGACACACACACACACACACACACACACACAATCTTAGATGTTTTTGGAATGTTGAACTCTTCTGTAGCATTGCCCCTTCTCTTCCCCCACCAGGAAGCTGGGAGAAACTTGTACCTGGATTTACTAAACTAATGTTCACTGAGGTTCATCTCCCACCATTTTATGTCTTACTACAGCTTCAAAAACTTGTTCAAAGTTGGAAAAGAGGAGGGAGTGGATGAATGCATTCCTCTTTTCTGTCTACAGTTAGACTGATTACTGTGGCCTGTCCTTGAAGAGATAAAAGAGAAGTAGAAAGCTAAAGAGACTGGGAACAGTTTCCTAGGTTTTGGAAAACAGCAAAACAACCCTTGTTCTAAAATAAATGTACGTGAGGTCTGGAGACATATTCCACCCCCACTGGCTTTTAAAAGTGTTAAGTAGTCACAGGAAGCCTTCCAACTTCCCTGTCAGGGAAGATTTATCTGGAAAAAAAAAGCGTAGCTGGTCTGTTTGCTTGCTCACCGACTACCTATCTTAGCCTCAGGTGGGGTGAATTCCATAGGACTTTGTAAGTGACTGGGCTGTGGAGTCTCCTTTCTTGCCTCTCCTTCCCTCGAGGGCACAGTGTGTTTCCTGTGCATAAGCTATTAAGCAAAACCTCTACGAAGAGGACGACTCTATTGTGGCAGCCAATGACAACTATTGAATACATTAAGTTAAAATTTAAATGTCTTAAATGTTTAAGATAATACCTAATTTCCAATTCTGACTCCCAATCAACTGAAGGTTCCTACTTTTAACAAATCAATTAAAACAACTGAAATAAAAAACAAACAAATAGGGGCAGGAGAGATGACTCAGCAGTTAAGAGCACAGATTGTTCTTCCAGGGGTCCTGAGTTCAATTCCTAGCAACCACACAGTGGCTCAGAACCATCTGTAATGAAACCCAATGCCCTCTGCTACTGTGTATGGAGACAGTTATAGTGTACTCATATACATAAAATTAATTAATTAATTAAACAAAGCAAACTACTCAGCGCGTTTGGCACAGTCAAATAGCCTGTGGATGCCCACAGTTTTAAAAGCCACTAGCAGGAACATCCTTCTACTTTAAAGTGTTAGACTTACCTGTGACATCTCAATGGCACAATGAAGAAGGTGTCAGCTATTTCTGAGGAAGACTACGTGGCTTGCCGTAAACTGATAGTAATGGTATCCAAAGGGGAAGTCATGGCCTTCATAAGCAATAGTCTGCCCTGCAGAGAGGCCTATTGATCATCCCGACAACACTTCAGTGGGGTTGCCATGTTGTAGAATATGATTCCCGCCTGACTCGCATCAACGCTCAAATGTTCTAATGCATAGCAGGCTTTACATAGCTTCCATGTCCTAGCAAAAACAGATGTAAAATATTTATTCATCTCAAGATGTAGTTTCATTTTTAATGAGAAAGGGACATGGTTATTATAGACTGAACTACGTGTGGCCACCAAGTAGAATGTCCTCTTGGATTTATCACTGTTTCCCAACTCCCAGAAGTTAAATTTTATCAGAAATGTCTTGTTTGGAGAAGGAGTCAGAGCCAGGAAAAGAATGATCACGGATGTGACCGACAGCTTTAATTATCAACTTGACTCAACACAGAATCACCTGGAAAAACAGTCTCAGTGAAGAATTATCTACATTGGATTGGCCTATGGGCATTTCTGTGGGGGGTTGTCTTAATTAAGTTAACTGATATAGGAAGACCTGGCCTATTATGGGTGGCACAATTCCCTAAGCATAGTTGGGGCTAAAACTATGTAAGAGTAGAAAAATTGAGAGAGCACAAGCAAGAAAGCAAACGAACATTTATGCATCTATTTCTCTGCTCTTAATGGTAGATACAGACCAACAGCTTCAAATTCCTGCTGGTTTGGCTTCCCTTCAATGATGGATTATAACCTGGAATTGTAAAATAAAATAAACCTATTTTCTCCTTGCTTCTTGTGATGATAGTATAGCACAGCAACAGAAATAAAGCTGAGACAATGGGGATAGTTGACCAAACATCATTATTAAGCCACAGAGCAATGATTACCCTCCCAACATGAAGACACTTCTCTAGGGGTCCAAACTTTTGTCATTTGTGGCTAGCACAGATACATTTTTACCAAATTCTTGCTCTTTAGATTCCATTTTTTTTCAAGCCCCTGTATTGATTTTAAGTTGACAACTCTTCAGGCAATTTACTGTATTCCAACTCTCAAAAGTTGAAGATTCTAGTCATTCATTATTATTATGTGGCTTTTGGAAAGTAATGTCATTGCTCTAATGCCATCAGCTAGCCTTCCACCTCCCCACTATAGCAGCCCCCTACTCCTCCCACCCCAAGATAAACCTGGTTGCACTGATTAGATAGGGCATTCTTCATTCTCCCAGCCACTGCTGTGTACGTAGTCTGTGCTATTTCTCTGGATATCCAGTCTCACAAATATGTGGTCCTCCTACAGCATTGGCCTTAAGTAGGTGGCACCTATGTCTATTGACACTCCAACATTCCATTGATTCCATACATTACCTCCACATGCTGGAAATTTAAAGAGTCCTCTCTTAACCAGGGGGTTTTACAACGCTAATGTGGGGATACAGTTAAGATAGGAAGATGTATGGCTACTTAGTCAATGGACTCTGTATGACTCCCAGTTATAGAATTCTACCTCCCAGAACTTCTGTCTATCATAAGTGGTTTCATGAAAAAATAGGAAAGCAATGCATTAAGAACTTGACTGTGAATGATCTCTGCTTTTGGTAACAAAGAATACTTGATCCTTAATCTCTCCGAACATACTGTCAATTATTAGGCTAGCCTATACATAAGCCCTTTTCAAGTTCTGATACAGAGCTGGCTTTACAAAGTGTCCAGATGGGTAAAAGCAATGCTGGCCATTCTCCTAGCAGGCCTCCTGATAGCTGTCTTTGGTTGATACTGTGAGCAAAGGTTTTGGCTCCATGTAGGTTTGTCTTGTGGTCTCTGGCGCACAGTTGATCCTTCAGACTCATCAATGGGACACAAACAACAGGGCATGAACTCTGCAGACAGTTCATATAATCTTCTGCAATTCCCCAGGCTTTGTTCTATAATCCCTTTCCTCTGTGACCTTGAGCAAGTCTCTTTGCCTCCCTTAGTGAGAATTTCTATAACTCCTAATTGAACTAGGTTGGATTGGATGATGTTTACAAGACTTTCCATCATTAGTTTCCTGTAATTATATAATTCTTATACAGAGAGTATATCATACATATGTACTACAAGTAGTACATATCCGTAAGCCCAGCACTTAGGAAACTGAAGCAAGAGAGTCATGAGTTTAAAGCCAAGCTGGACTAGTTCAAGGTCAACCTGAGCTATGTAGCAAAACCATAAGTCAAAACAAAATAAAAAGTAGTGGCTAGGTTTAGAAGCTATAATTTTTAAACTCAGGAGGCTGAGACAGATTACTCCAAGGTTGAGGCCGTCCTGATCTTGATCACCCAGGGTTATCGAGTAAGATTGTCTCAAAAAACAAAACAAAACAAAACAAAACACCCTAAATAAACAATGCATATCCACTGACCTTCATCACCATTATTGTTTTAGAAGCCCCAATGGATCAGATTTTGCACTTGCTTGTGAAATTTTTTTGGTCTCATTTTATGTGTCTACTACTAGATAAAACACCTCACAGAATTCTTATGGAACTGTAACTTGATGACTTGTAAGAAAATGGAAAGCTTTCTGGCTCTCACTGCCCAGACCTTTTCCATTTTTAGAGCACGGTTACATCACAGTAGGGGAATCATAGCACTGTTTACTTCTAACAGTGAAGACTGGTCCAACTGATGACCACCAGGGCTTATGGTCAAAGACCAGCAGAACATCACAGATTTGAGCTCCTGTCATGCCATTTGTGATTAATATTAATATTAATATTAACATTAATATTAATATTAATATAGGGAACCATGCCTCAAAGACAAGTTTAACTGACAGAAGAACCTGGAATCCTGAAATGATTGTAAGTATAATGATTAGTTTCTAATGTTCTTCCTAAACTAGTCAGCATGGATTATCTCCTATGGAGAAGACCTGGTGGGTCCAAGAGTAGCAAGCCAAAAAGATTGGGGAAAATACCACTTTTGATAAAAAAATAAATAAACTATGTATCAATGTCTTCAACAGAACGTTATAAAGAACTTGAGTTTTCAGCTTCATGACCTTTGTACTCATGCATGTACTTCATATTGGAATAGGATAAGATATAAACCTGGTTCCTGCTGCTGTGAGGCACAATGACCAAGTAGTAACAATATATATTAGTATATACCATAAGAGGAGCTCTGGAAGGAGAGTACAAGGCAATCCAGTCACACCCTGTACAGTAATGCTTCCTTCCATCAACAAAGGAACAAGGGTAAGACAGTGGTCCCCACATACTGTATGACATAGTAAACCTTAGCTCTTAGTTTACTTAAGTAAATCTCTACAATGTTTGCACAATGAGGAAATCTCTTAATGATGTATTTCTTAAAACATATTCCCATGGTTAAATGACCCATGACTACATACATAGCAGGGTCAAGCAATAATGGGAACCTGCCCTAATCTGCTGCAGGAAAATTGCTGCCAAGCTTTACAGGATGACAAAGCAGAAGAAGCATCAGTGAATTGTACTAATTCGGGGATCAGAATTGTACTAATTCGGGATTGCAGAGCACATCAATACACCCACCGCAGTTATAATACAAGGGTAACAGGGATGGAGGGAGACCAAACCAACACTCACTCTCCCTATGCCTTTTTAGTTACAGGCCACTAGAAACCAAGGTTGGTCTTCAGCTCAGCTGGTCCATCCAGCCTGAGTCCTACAGGTGTTCAGACCAGTCAGGCAAGAGATGGATGAAGAACACTTGATTGATGTACAGTGGGACTTTCGTTCTTGCAGCAGTTTTGATTTCTAGGCTGTAACTCCCAAGGTTATTCCTAAGGGCCAAGAAGTTGGAGTTTTTCTGCTAAATACTCTGATGTTCTCTTGTAAATGTTTATGCCCCTTTCTCTCACTCACAGATGATGACATTATTTCAAGTTTTGTGGATTCTTCCCCAGGGCCATCATAACACACTGTTTCTAGAAGCTCCATTAAATTAGCCTAGAAGTTCCTTCCTCACTACAAATCGAGGGTGTAAAGAAGATTGTTTAAAATACATGGAGAAGTTACTCCTACAAGCATTTCAGATAACATGATCTAAACTCAAAAGTAATTTATATACCAATCTACATATTCTTATATAATTATTTCTCTGGTCCTGTAAGAATTCTGCCAAACTAGTATTCAGAATTAAAAGAGAAATGGGAAAAGAAATGACAAACAATGAATTCACGGACTACATTAAGAGATCACCCGTTTACTTGATATAGGGGAGGAGGAGCACCTGCATTTTGAAAAGGAATTTTATAATGTAAAACTTCCCAGTGAATTAGCTTTCCTATCCTTTTTCTAGCTCATCCATTAATTCAAACTATTCATAGTAATAATCATAAGATCTGCAGTATTTATAGTGAGTATCATCCTAACTACTATATATTTCGTTGACTTTTATGCCACCTTCACAGTCCTGGGTTTTTAGTTCTCTTTTCCACTTCAAGAAACCTCTAATTTAAGACAGATTTAGTGGCATCTACCTTTAATCCTTGCAGAGGCACGTGGATCTCTGTGAGTCTGAGGCCAGCCTGGTCAACAGAGTGAGTTCCAGGACCGCCAGGGATAAATAGTGAAACCCTGTGTGGGGAGGGAGTGTGGGAGTGTGAAAGAAAGAATCAATCTTTAACCTTGGTAATTCGGGACTGATGAGTTGGTTCAGTGGGTAAAAGGTACGCATGCATAAGTGTGTGGGTTCTTGTGGAGGCCAAAGAATAACCTCATGCATGGCATCCGCTTCTCTGGAGACGGGGGTCTCTGATTGGCCTAGAACACATGCTAGGCCATGTGGGCTGGTCAGTGCAACCTGGGCATCATCCTCCAGCCCTCATCTCCCCAGCACTGGATCACAAGTGCATGGGCTTCACCATGCCCAGATTTTTTACATGAGTCCTGGGCATGGAACTCACATGAGCACTTTACTGATGTTACTCAGTTTACCCCTTAATTTCAGTTTTTAGAGTGGACCAAATAAAAAAGATTGTGTTGCATAGACACTGAGCTCAGCAGAAAACGTAAATCAGGCAGCAGTTGCTACTAGAGTCCCTGAAAAATTTGCTGTGGGAGTGTGGTTCACTTCAGATGTTGTTTATTCTCCAATCCCATTTTTAGTTAGCATGTAAAATATGACCTGGTAATGTAGTTACACAAGAGCAGTAAATGTAAAAATGCCACCATCATTTTCTATTTTCATCTAGATAAAACTAATAAAAATCAGTTACTGAATGTTCAAGACTCTATAGGTGTTTTTTCTTTTGAGTTTTCTATATTATTTTTAAGAAGCATTGGCTTGAACTTAAACCTTTTTTTTTTTTTGTAACATCTCTGTCATGTGAATCCTCTTCATCAGTATCACTGAAGTGTGTAGGTGTTTGCAGGTCATTTAATTTTTTTGCATAATGCATAAAAATATGAAAGTTTACATCAAATATATTTTAAACATATGTGTAACTGAAGTTTGTTTGTGAAGCTTACCTTTACTCATTTTTGCATAATTTATTAAAAAATTAAAAATTGAGGATATATGTTTTGGAATTTTGAAATAAATACATATCTAAATATATTATATATAACTACATATTACCAGATGAGAAATTGACAAAATATTTCCATTTCCTGTGGTTTTGATTCTTCAGCTTCATACTTCAACATTAGCTAGGGAAAATAAAGTATTTTCGCAAAAATCAATTAAGACTTTCTTAAACATAGCATGTATACTTTGTTTGTAATACCCAGATCAAAAGAATAGTTTCAGGCTATCAATCAGAAACACACCTTCACAATTATTCCATTCAGCAGTTAGATTGTATTGTTCTTCTTAATAAGTTGAAGACTAAATTAGGTAGCCATTGTAGTTAATAGCACCGAAATTTTACTTCAAGAACTATGTGTTTTTACAGTATCAAAAATTTGGGGCTGGAGAGATGGCTCAGAGGTTAAGAGCACTGTCTGCTTTTCCAGAGGTCTTGAGTTCAATTTCCAGCACCCACTTGATGGCTCATAACCCTCTGTAATAGGTTCTGATGCCCTCTTCTGACTTGCATGGATACATACAGGCAGAACGCTATATACATAATAAACAAACCTTAAAGAACTGCTTTAAAAAATTCCTTTGGCAAATGCATCTTCTGGATGTGGTGAACATTATCATAAGTATTATTGAAAAATGATTGTGGTGGCCACATTTCTCACTGATTTATTTTACTCAAGATCACTAGTTTTTTATCTTGAAAGACAGACAGACAGACAGACAGACAGACCAGACAGACAGACAGACAGGACAAAGAAATTAAAGCATTTAAGGCCAGACGTGATGGCACAGTCATATAAGTCAGTCCAGTGCTCAGGAAACTGAGGCAGGAAGATTTTTGAGGCTGGTCTTGGCTACACAGTGACACTCTGTTTCAAAAACCCCAAACAAAACAAAACAAAAACACCATCTGTAAGCTGTAAAACCATCCCTCCAGCAACATACTGGTGAGTAACAGGTAAGTTAACTACTTAGCAACTGCCTCTCAGGACACACAAGCAGAAACTCTCACAGTTCCTGTTTAAACTAGAAAATAATTTTAAATGAGTTGATTTCATACTTTTGTATAAAAGTAGAAACTCATACAGATACTGTTACTGTGTCCTACAGCTTGGTTAACTATAAAAATGCTGGCCTAGGATAGGCTGGTCGTACAGTTCAGCACACTGTATCCGTTTCACTGAGGTTCCTGTCAATATGCTTCTCTGACTGTGAGCACTGGTTTTGGAAATTCTGGTGTTTAGAGAGTCATGAGGAAGTCACTTAACCTTCCAAGACCTTCAATTTCTCATCTAGAAAATGAAAAAATTGGAGTAAATGCTCCGTTTTGAAGTAGGTACATGATTTTTTTTTAGGTGTTATTCAAAACATATTTTTTCATAACTGTTTAACATCAGGACATTTTGAAACAAAATAAAACAGTACATAAAGCATAAAAGTGAAGCTGTGGGTATTCTGTGTCTAAGGGGTCCAGGATGGGAAGCCCTGACTGTGAGCTCTTTTCTAATGCACTTTTCTTCTCTCTCTCTCTCTCTCTCTCTCTCTCTCTCTCTCTCT
>NW_021604767.1:5036228-5052719 GCF_004785775.1 Grammomys surdaster
CCCCCTCCAGATTAAATAGTTATTCCAGGTCCCATTTCTCATGTCTTTAAAATATATTTCTTTTTAAGAAAGAAAAATAAACAAGTCTTCTTTGGTTTCTGTAACTCTTTATTAAAATGAAATATTTTAAATCAACTTAAGAAGAGCCAAATTCAGCAAAAGGATTATTTCCAGCTCTATCATGTGATAACCCTACCCTTAACATACTTCAAGTTGTTCCCTTTTTAAATAATATCTTCTTTGTGCATCTGATTCAACCAACCAATAGCTCTGGGTGATCCACATTTTTCTCTTTTGGCTGAACTTATTACAGCTACTCAATAATCTCCCATCTAATACCCACATAATCTGTAATTGTCCTTGTGGAGCCTCTCTGGT
This sequence comes from Grammomys surdaster, assembly GCF_004785775.1. Classification (NCBI taxonomy): domain Eukaryota; kingdom Metazoa; phylum Chordata; class Mammalia; order Rodentia; family Muridae; genus Grammomys; species Grammomys surdaster. The sequence goes on from NW_021604767.1 coordinate 5,036,607, forward strand.
TTTTCTTACTGAATATAATCTTGTTTTGATAGAGCATTTCCTACATTATTCAGCCACTGATTTTTTTTTTCTTTTCAGACTTTCAACAGACCTCACACAACTTCAAAACCAATGTGAGTACTACTAGCTTGCTGTTAAAGTTTCTAACTGATAAAATGTCAAATTAACTAAAATGAATTTGCACACAAACATAGGCTGAAGAGTGTCCCCTCCAAATTCCCGTGATGAAGGGCTAGCCCAGTTTTCAATGATTCAGGATGTTGCTGTTTGTAGATAAGACCTTTAAAGAGGTAGTGACATCAAAAGGAAACCATCTGAGCTAGTCCTATCTAATCTGGTTAAAGTCTTTATTTAAAAAAAAAAAAAAAAAACAACGTACATCTGTAGGAGGGAACGCATGGCATTCAGTCTACGTGAGGACACAAGCAAGATGACCAACTGCAAACCCTGAATAGATGCCTCAGAACACTATCTACTAACAGTTTGACCTTGGACTTGCAGCCTACACAACTGTGAGAAAATACATTCCCTTTGATAGCCTTCCTGATCTGATTTTGTTATGGTGGTGCTAGCCATCTGACATAATTCTAGCCTTATTATTGGTGGCATTCATGGCAGCATTGGTTAGCACTTTGGAGCTCACCAAGCATCCTCTGTCCCTACTGGAACAGCAACAGCAAGGAGCCATTTTGTTGTTTTGTTTTCATTTTTTTTTAAATTCTCTGAAACTCAAAGTCCTCCCTTAAAAAACAAGTATATCCCTACTTTCTAAGGATTATGTAAGGTAATCTAGGTAATGCACAAAGCATTGTGTTAGATCCCCCACCACCCACACCACACATGCAAGAATGAGGTTTTTTTAAACATTATTAGGGTTTTTTTGTTGTCTTTTTGTTTCTTTTTTTAAAGCGTAGATTTTAGCTAAAACTGGAGGCTCACACTTAAAAGCTCTGTGTCAGTCAAAAACCCACACCAGTGGGGACCTGTTTCTACTTCTGTTTCTGAGCTGCCCTGGTGAGCTATCTCCCTTAAACAGATGACAGTCCTGCTTAAGTTGAAAGATAGGCCAAGGTTCACACTGTGGTGTGTGGCTGTTCTTTTCCACTGGAGAGTTGTTGTCATTGCTGTTGTTGTTCAGATAGGGTCTCACATAGCTCAGTCCGGCCTCAAAACTTTCTATGTAGCCAAGGATAGCCTTGAACTCTTGATACATCCCAAGTGTAACAATTAGTCATGAACCCCATGCAAGTTTACATTGGAGATCGAACTCAAGGTTTTCTGCTATGCAAACACCCACTCCCAGCCCTCTGTTGGATTTTTCTACCTCTCTCTCTCTCTCTTTTTTTTTTAATTTATTTTTTTCTCAAATCGTAATTCATTCACACGGGGTTATAAACACAGAAAGGCAGGATGTGGGGAAGGGAATGACACTGGAGTGTGGGTGATCAGGGGGAATACAGATATCATCAGAACCGGGTATCGGCTGGGTGAAGGTTCAGGGGGCAAGTCAGTATGACTCTGCCTATGACTCGCTTGTCCTTATCTAAGTTGGTATTGTCTGCCCAGGCTACCTATTTACAAGGTCTATGACTACTCAGGCTTGCAAATTTCCACAAAAGGTGCCTGTTTACATTAGCTTATAGCCATCTGTTTCGATGTTTTTCCATTGAGACCTAAGACTCGGTGTCAGTATACATGTATGACAGGCCTATTGCTGATTTTAGGCCTATGGCTGATTTTAGGCCTTCAGTGTGTAAGCAAGGCTGCCCCTGACATCTCCTCCCTTCTCTAAGTATAGAAGGGCTGTGGCAATTCTAAACTTGCAAAGGCAGGGATAAAGGCCTGACCTCCAGTATTTGAAGGGGACCTTGTAATGGCTCTAGTCTCCCTGTTGTTGTCCAGTGAGGCATGAGGGCCATACCTGTCCCAATGTCTTTTTCCTGGAGAGGGGATACTTTTGACATCAACCCCTATGCAGTCAGGCTTGTCCCTCAGGGAACCCAGATAGATATTTTTATCTTTTATTTATATTCCCTTGCAGCACTTAGCCTTGCAGCCTAAGCAAGAATTCAGATCTCCAGTCAGAGGGGGTTCTGGGTGGCCCCTCTCTGCTTGGTCTAGGGGCAGAAATCCCCCCTTTTATTCTACCTCTCTCTTAAAAGTAACCTCTAGAAGACTCAACCCTCACTTTTCATTTTGGTTCTCTTGATAGCTATTCTAAGATGTATCAATCTTTAGTCACTGACTCATTGACTCACAGATTCATTCATTGTTGTTCAATATCTAATTAGACTTGATTCCTAGCTACAGTAAACAAACGTACTGGTCTCTGCTCTCCTGGAGCCTCCTTCCTAGTGGGGGAAGGCTGTTAACAGTTAAATTTATTTACTGTGCAACATATCAGGTGGGAACAAACACCAAGGAGAGAAGTGAGGTAGAGTGAAGTAAGCAACAAAAGGCATAGTATTCTTTGGATGGAATGCTGAGCAAGACCTCTGGGTGGAATTTGTGCAGAGACTCAGACATGAGGACAAGGGTAATCATTGGAGTGTCTGGGAAAAGAACTCTTAGAGAGTTTCTTCCTCATGAGCAGGGATCTTAGATCTCTTAGTTCTTCACTGTTATTATGGGTGGAGTTGGCCTTTCTAAAAAGCTATGGTCTTAACCTCCTGTGCCTCAGAATGTGATCTGATTTGAATATGGGATATATTCAGAGGTCATGATGACCAAATGGGGTCATTATAATAGATCCAGTACAAGTGACGTTCTTATAAAGTGGTGTCTAAGAAGAGAAACACATGCTAGGAAATATTATGTGAAGACAAGGGCAGAAACACAGTGATAGATTTACCAAGTGCTGCCAGCAATCTGCCAGAAGATACAAGACAGAGCCAATCCTCCCAACTCCTGATTTTGGACTTCTGGCTCCCTAATATATATCAGACAATAACTTTTTGTTGCTTAAGCATGGTGTTCTCTTATGTCAGTCCTAGGGAACTACTATAACCATCTAGTGCTCTCCGGCCACACCTCCCCATGTTCCTGGGGGGAAAAACCTCAGGGAACTTACTGTTCCTATGCTCCACCATACTATCTCAGAGGTTCAGAAGCTTTCCCCTGCTCCTCTGTCTGTGTCTCTGAGACCCAATCTGAATCCTCAGCCTGGAAACATGGGGCCTAAGTTGGTGCCCAACTGTAGTTTAGACCCAAAAAGAGTTTGGCCCTTAGGACCCATCTCTTCAGTTTGCTTCTCTCTTCTTTGCTGGAACTCTTAGACACATGTGACCAAACGTTTACTCATCCTCTGGCTTTAACTAGTTTACTATGCCCACTGGGAAGTCTCCTAATGCCTCTGAGACAGGATATGGTATCCCTCTTGTACACTCTTGAATGATGGGTGTATCCAAACTTGATTATCTGAGGTCTCCTTCTAAGCGTGAGTTCCGGTCTTTATATCTTAGGGCACTAAGAAGTTCCTGGCACCCAGAAAGCATGCACTGGGAGAATAAATGAGCCCTGTATCCTGCACCCTATCCAGCTGGACCCAGAAGTATTTATTTTTCCTTTTACTGGTGGGGGATGGGCAGGTGACCTTTCCAGAGATTGCCCAACAGTCTGTAGAAACATTGGAGCTCAATAGTGGGGTACCTTCCATTAATGTTTGCAAGAGGAATTTAGATTAGACGTTCGAAAGCTGTTCCTTGTGTCGCAAGACTCTGCACAATACGGAAGGGAAGCAAATAATCTATTCAAAAAATTATCTTGGCTTGGCCAAGATTTTTTTTTTTTGAATGCAGGTTTTTGATAGAAAGTGTCCCTTCTGGTCTCCTTGAAAACCTCTTGGTTTTTTAACTTCATGTTCATGACATACAGGCCAAACTAGGAGCTGGACAAAAAGAGAGAATTGTTATAACTGAAAGCCATGTATCTCTTGCTCACTTCTCCAAAAAGTAAACATTCTTGAGGTTTCAAAATCATTTGCATATAGGGTTATAAACACTGGACAGCCTGGAAAAGAGGTAGAGAGGAAGAGAGAAGGTTTTCTTGTTAGGGGTATTTGAAAAGGACCAACTTGAGGAAGACATAGGAGTAACGCAAAAAAAAAAAAATACTGAATGGGGCAGGCAACGTATCAGAATGTCCAGTTCTTAAGAAATACAGCCTTTCAAGGAAAAAAAAAAAAAGGAAAAGTCTATGAGCTAGAAGGGAGAAAAAGAAACGAGAGGGGGCAGGGATACTGACTCTTTACAGCAGGAAGTCTTCCATGGACATCGAGTTATGAAGAAACAACCATACATAGAAGTCCTTATTCGGAGCGCTAAACTCGATTTCACCACTTAAAGAGAGAGATACACGCTCCAAGCAGCCTTATCCTGGTATAGGAAAAATAACTCGCAAAGCAAGAGAGCTAGGACTGGATAGTGGCCCAGACCAGTGTTAGGGGTTTTATTTGCAAGTCAATGAGCCAAATGGGCGATTGGGCTTGTGCTTCGTTCTGCAAGCAAGGTTATTATTATCACCGCCTATTGCTCCACTGAACAATTTCACTGAAAAAGAAGACTCCTAGCCGTGTGTGCGCGCACTGTGCCATACAGGACGTGCTGCTACGTGCCCACTTCCAAAACGACTTTATTTACAAAGCGATTACCAAGCTATCTATCTGTTTTTCTTTTGCAGCAGCAGCAGCCTTACTCAGCCCTCGAATTTCTTAATTATAAACCCGTTTGCTTCTAAATCAACCCCAAACCGTCAGGCAGAGCCTGGAGGGAGGCTGTGCAAGTTTGCAGCTCCCCCCCCCCCCCCCCCCCCCAGATCAAGGGCAACAGCAGAAGCAAGTAACTGTGTATGTGCAAAAAGGTGGATCTGGGGACGAGGATCGCTGAGTTTGTTTACAGAGCAGGGACGCCTCAGCTCGGATGCCAAAGCTACCAAGAGCTGCAAACGCAAACTTAGCAGAAGCACACGTACTCCCGGAGCGTGGAGCAGGCCAGAAAATGCGGAGCGGATCCCAGAACCCGGGAGTGGAGCCGCCCCGGCCTGTGAGCGCGCTGAGTCCACCTGCAGCCGCTGCCGCTCCCCGCCCCCAACCCCTGTCCTTGAAAAAAGAGGAGGTGCGGAGGGGTGTGTGTGTGAAGGCTGGGGAGTTAGAGGGTGCATCCACACGAAAAAATACCTCAGTTAGGTGTACATGCTGCCTGTATAAAAAGCACAAAGACAGGAAAGCGCGCTCAAAGGACAGGACACGATCAGTCCAGGGCTTTAAAAATCTAACTCGGGAAAGCATAGCCATCCTTTGCAGACTGGGGAGAGTTTGGCACCTAAGAAAACTCTGCTGGGCAGGGAGGCTGAGTGAACCCCTTTTTCCTGTAGAGGGCAGGGCTGATCACTTAGGTAGGCCGGGTGAACGAGCTGGGGGTGGGGAGATCTAGTCAGAAGGAGGCGGGGTGTGCTCCTTGCTCGTCTCCTGTAGGTTCTTCCTTGCTCTGGGTGACCAGGAGGACTAGCTCATCGTTCCAGAAGTGGCAGGTACTACCTCACATTTGGAGGCCAGAAAGACACTACAGTCCGGGGAACTGCTGGGCGGCGCCGGGGCGCGCAGCCGCTGCGCACGTGCAGCGCGGACTCGCGGACGCGGCGGAGGACCCGATCCAGGGCGCTGAGGTTACGGAATCCATGTGTTCGCGCTCGCCTCCGAGGAGGCTCTCGCTCCGCCCTTCCTTGAGATCCTTATATTAACTGTGGCCAAAGCCCGGAGAAACACAGCTCATTGTTGGCAGCTGCCTGTCGGTCCTGCTGAGCGGCTAAGGCAGCGGAGGGAAAGAAAAGGGAACGGCTCGGAATTTGCTCCCGCGGCTGCTGCAAATACCTCGGCGCTAACCTCGCACTAGCGAGAGTCTCACAGCCCTTCGGCTGTCCCTCTATGTGCTACTGAGCTGGTCCTGGACCCGACGAGCCCGCCTTCGGTGTTCCGAGCAGAAATCGCAAAGACGGAAGGTGAGCGCGGAGGGCGAAGCTTAGCCAGGGCTGCTGCTAGCCTAGTCCTCCGAGGGCTGGGCTGGCCCCGGGGACGAGCGTGAGGCGGAGCTGGGGAATAACAACAGGATGTGCAACCACAGGGTGAGGAGGGTTGATTAAATGCCTGAAGTTCGCGGCCCGGCTCCGGGGCACTTCCTTTATTAGGCCACTTCAGGGAACCCGGGAGGGGGGGGGTGTGGGCTCCGGTCCCCTCCTTTCCCGAATCGTAGGGGAAGGGGCTGGTCACTCAGCGCCAGGCTGTGCGGGTCCGGCAGGCAGCAAGTCTGCGAGGTTAGCGAGCTCGGGTGCACGGGCTGCGGTGGGCTCTCTCTCGGGGGTGGTGGTCTGCAGCTTGACGTGCGCGCGGGTACGGGGGCTACAGAAGTGAGGTGTGTTTTGGTGGGCGACACGTGTGGCGCGGGTCTCAGCGTCTGCTCGTTTCGCTTTCAGGACTGGAAATGGCAGACCATATGATGGCCATGAACCACGGGCGCTTCCCCGACGGCACCAACGGGCTGCACCACCACCCTGCCCACCGCATGGGCATGGGGCAGTTCCCGAGCCCGCATCACCACCAGCAGCAGCAGCCCCAGCACGCCTTCAACGCCCTCATGGGCGATCACATACACTACGGCGCGGGCAACATGAATGCCACGAGTGGCATCAGGCACGCCATGGGGCCGGGGACTGTGAACGGGGGGCACCCCCCGAGCGCTCTGGCTCCGGCCGCCAGGTTTAACAACTCCCAGTTCATGGGTCCTCCGGTGGCCAGCCAGGGAGGCTCCCTGCCGGCCAGTATGCAGCTGCAGAAGCTCAACAACCAGTATTTCAACCATCACCCCTACCCCCACAACCACTACATGCCGGATTTGCACCCCGCTGCAGGCCACCAGATGAACGGGACAAACCAGCACTTCCGAGATTGCAACCCCAAGCACAGTGGAGGCAGCAGCACCCCTGGCGGTGCGGGTGGCAGCGGCACCCCCGGCGGCTCCGGCGGCACCTCGGGCGGCGCGGGCGGCAGCAGCGCGGGCGGCAGCGGCGGTGGCAGCACCATGCCCGCCTCGGTGGCTCACGTCCCCGCGGCAATGCTGCCGCCCAATGTCATAGACACTGATTTCATCGATGAGGAAGTGCTTATGTCCTTAGTGATAGAAATGGGTTTGGACCGCATCAAGGAGCTGCCCGAACTCTGGCTGGGCCAAAATGAGTTTGATTTTATGACGGACTTCGTGTGCAAACAGCAGCCCAGCAGAGTCAGCTGTTGACTCGGTTAACCTCGCAGGCAAAAGAAATCACCTTCCCCACCCCCACCCCTAACTTCTTCGGTGTGAATTAAAAAAAAAAACAAAAAACAAAAACATTAGCTTAGACGCAGTATCTTGCTTTTCAGATCCTGAAAGGTTTGAGAACCTGGAAACAAAGTAAACTATAAACTTGTACAAATTGGTTTAAAAAAAAAAAAGATTGCTGCCACTTTTTCCTGTTCTTGTTTCGTTTTTGTAGCCTTGACATTCACCTCCCTTATGTAGTTGAAATATCTAGCTAACTTGGTCTTTTTTGTTGTTTGTTTTTACTCCCTTATTTCCTCACCTTCTCCAGTGCTCAACTGTTAGATATTAAGCTTGGCAAACTGCTTAATCTTGTGGATTTTGTAGATGGTTTCAAATGACTGCGCTGCATTCAGATTTATGAGTAAAAGGAAAAAATTGCATTTGTTGGCTGCATGAACTTTGGAGGGCAGATATTACTGCACAAACTGCCATCTCGCTTCATTTTTTTTAAACTATGCATTCGAGTACAGACTTAAGTTTTCAAATATGCTAAACTGGAAGATTAAACAGATGTGGGCCAAACCGTTCTGGATCAGGAAAAGTCATACCGTTCACTTTCAAGTTGGCTGTCTCCCCTCCCCCATATGTACAGACAATAATAGGGTGTGGAATGTCGTCAGTGGCAAACATTTCACAGATTTTTATTTTGTTTCTGTCTTCAACATTTTTGACACTGTGCTAATAGTTATATTCAGTACATGAAAAGATACTACTGTGTTGAAAGCTTTTTAGGAAATTTTGACAGTATTTTTGTACAAAACATTTTTTTGAGAAAATACTTGTTAATTTATTCTATTTTAATTTGCCAATGTCAATAAAAAGTTAAGAAATAATTTGTTTTCTAAAAGTCAGTCTTTGGGGGTGGGGGGCGGGGGGTAGTGATTTGTCTTTAGGATCTTATTATTGAGAGTAAGCTTTCCAAAGGATAAGTTTCAGGACACTAAAACAGGTCACCTTGAGCTTAAGGGAAAGCAGGATTTAGGATAATTGGCATAATGCTACATGGTTACCTTTGTAGCATGCCCTTTGGTGTGGTTTAATCAAAGGCTGAGAAGTTGTCAAATTGTTTTTGTTGTTTCTTAGCTGCATCCAGTTCCAGTGAACCTTGGTTAGGAAGGCAAGCAATATTAAATCTTTCTCGCTGGGTGGTGGGGAGGGGAGAAAAGTGTTCCTGATGCAACTACTTAAAAGGAGATGGACTAGAATATCATCCTGAGTGATTGATGGAGTGGCATTAAATATAAATTACCTTTATTTCAAGGGACGAATCTTATTTCTGAGCAAAGGTGCTAAGGATAGACACATCTTCCAGCTTAATCTCAAATAGATTCTGACTGGTTTGTAACTGTGGAAAGAGGGGGGACTGTGGAACAGGGGGGTGGAAACCTACCTTGAGGCTTCCAATAATATTTAAATTTTGCTCAGAGGTTGATTCAAATGTCAAATTACAACCTTCATGTTCCCTCCCAAGCGTGCCCCATTTTTCCAGAGCTGCAGTCGTCCCATGCATTAGGTGCCAGGGACCTCAGTATAAAATGATTTTAACAACCTGGGTGAGCTGAGTCTTTAAGCAGACCAAACCCATATTCAATGGGTGTCAAGGATAGCCTTACATAATGAAGCAGAAGAGAAATACTGTGTCAGATCATCCCAGGTGGGAGAAGTAGTTAGATTGTTGTTTCCTGTTACGTTTTCGTGCTTTTAAAAGCAGTAGATCCACAAGCAAGAATAGAGACTCATACTGACCTTATGAAGAGAGTAAGGAAATACAGACTGAGGTCTTACAGCAAGACATGCTTCAAAAGAACCCCTTTTGTACTTTGAACCCCATCTAAAGCCCATGCTTCACAGTCAGAACAAGCAAGTAGGTTTGCCCAAGGGCTGCCCTGGAATCTGGCACATAGGCTGATTGAGAAGGACTCTGAGTGACTCGACTCTGTTAAGTTTTATTTCCAAGCAGGACAGGTAAAATTAAGATGCATATTGCACTGGGCTTTTTATAACTCCATAATTGACACCATCCTATTAATAATTGTGTTCTATGAAATCACCCAATGAATCCTCTTTCACCCCAATTTTCAAACAGTTTCTCCAAGAGTTAAAGCTGAAGTCCTCTTCAGCTACAACATGTCAATATTGTGTCTGCAATCCGGTAGTAAATCTTCCTAGTTAAGCATTTTCACAGTGAGTTTTTCTTTCCCTTTTTCTTTTCCTTTCCTTCCCCCTCCTCCAGGCTCAAGTGAAAAAAAAAAAGTTTGCATACAGTAAATTCTGGTCCCCCCCCCCCCGTGTGTGTGTGTGTGTGTGTGTGTGTGTGTGTTTCATGACACCCCGATTCACCATTTATTCTGCCAGGGAATAAGCCATAACACCTGCCCTGTCATTAAATTGTCCCTGCTGCTCCAATGCCGAACACGTATGTAGAGATGCAGGGCTCAAGGAACTATTATTAGAACTTGGACCCATCCCTGTTAGAACAGAGGACTCAAACAGAGAGCTGGCTAAAAGCACAATTTGTCCTCAGTACAAATACAAATGGCCCCCTCCCCCAGCATCTCTATTTCATTAAAACCCTCTTGATCAACAATTGAGCAGATCCTATGTGATATCTGCAGGTCGCTTTAGGCAGAGAAAAATAAGCCCTTGTTTAAACAACCTGATTAATGAAACCTGTACAGTGACCTAGATCACCCGGCTCCTGGCAGACATTTGCAAAACCTTCTGTGGTCTTGCTTCCTACTAAGTTGCTTAGGGCATATGGGGAAATTTGACCTCTGTACCTTGGCTGTTTGTCAAAAAGTTCTAACGTGGGTACAAGAGGGCCTCTGTTCTTTAGGTTTTGCTCACAAATAGACACTGCATGCTTGATTTTCAAGACGAGCTCAGTGATAAGCACAGCCCTATTGATACACAACAGAGAAATCCGTCTGCGTGAATATAATCATGTGGCTCTGCCGCGTGCTTGATAAAATCCCGGTGGCAGCATCTTCGTGGCTGATAAAGACGTTAGAGCTATGGATAGGTCTTTGAAGAACAGTTACCTAATCACCACTGTTTATGGGGTGCTAGGCTAGAGCACTCGTTCCAGGAGGCTGACATCTATTGTGAAGTTTACGGTCTCTGTGACTTTTACTACTGTAAACGCCTGGGATGGCTATAAATTGATGTCAACATTAAAGGCCAGATCCTTTAGAGCAAAATATTAATCCACTAATCTATTATGGGTGGCTGGCTTTCAAATACAAACTTTGCAGCTCTGGACCATTAGGTGTTTTCGCCCCCTTGTGGAATTTCTTCAGAAGGTTAAAGGAAAGCTCTCAAGAGATTTTTTTTTTTCATTTATTGCTTGTTTTTTTTTGCCGTTGCTGAAGACTTTGCTTTTTTTCCTTGAGCAAATACCCTATGTTTGTTCAACAATTTTTTTTAATCAACAGGATTAGAGATTAAGCATTCTTTATAAAAAAAAAAAAGTAAGAGTATCTTACCTACCAAAGACTTCAACTTGTAATTAAAGGTGCATAATTTGAGATTGGCTTCCTATTTGGAAATATATACTGGCTAAGGGATTTTCCTTTTGAAAGAACAAGGACTGGAGGTTTGGGCTGATGCTTTAGCATGTCAGACGTGGGGGTGGCAAACATCTGACTCCCCACAACAGGACTGCTGGTTTGTATTTGAGGGTCAAAAAGACTGTACCCAGATGGGGTGAGGTTGAAGACCTGGTGGGAAATATTCAGGAATGCAGAATGCAATTATCCATGTTGGAATGTGACCTAGCCACTGGCTCTAATCTAGTGAAAAGGACCACGGGAATTCTAATAAGAATAAATGTTGCTGTCTAATTGAGTCAGGAAAATTTACTTCAACATAAACCTGGCAGATAGCATTGCCTCCAGAAAATAAATTTAGTACTTGAAGAATGTCGGCTCTCAGTCACTGGCCGTTTTTTTTTTTTTCTGTTATGTTTTGTTTTTGCTTGCATACAGGGACTATTTCCTGTAGCTTCAGAGATGGTATTTACCAGTTCAGTATTATACCACTATCTGCAAAAATCTAAGCTCCCAGACAGGCTGAGGCAAACCTCAGCAAGAGAACACCAAACAACACATCAAAGGCCTCAGTCTGTGAAACCCTATTAGCATGTGTTGTGTTTGTCTTCCCCCCCTACTCCCCCAAAGAGAAGGAACAATGGCTGTGTCTGAATTTTAACTGTAATGGACTGGCTTAACTTACTTGACTTATTTTTACACAGCAAGGGGAGAAATAATTCTTTTTTTTTTAAATGATAGTCACTTATTGGAAAAGGAACTATGAGGACATTTTCTATCAATCAGTGAGCTCTTGATAAGTAACCTACTTTGCTTTACAGAACATGAGACCCACCTTTATTTTTGAAAAAAAAAATTAAGATACCAGAAAGAAAGAAATTTCTATTCACGGGATGGGAATGCTAGGTATTGCTAAATAACGAGCTTTACATAGTTTAGTACCATGGGTTTGACTTTCTATCATGTTTAGCTGGTCATAGGCTTGAAATAAGCTAAGAAAACCAGGGGGCTGTAGTATTGAGGAACTGCATGGACCTGGAGAAGGAGATCCGATCAGGCCGCCTTTCTTTCATAGTTCTAGAAATAAACAATGCCTTTTGAGTGCATCGATGGTAATCAGGTGGGTTTTTTCCCCCAAGATAAGCACAAATGTTAAAAGCAACAACGAAAAGTCAGAAGTTCAGGTGATGGTGGTTCCAGAGAATTTTGCTTAGCTAGCCCAGAACCTGTAGTGGCCTACAGCAGATCAAAGATGAGTGATGAGTCCTACTGCTCCTTTTGGTGCTGTTGGTTCAGGCTGACATGATCTGAGCGATTAGTGAGGCCGCTGTCCATCATGGGGTGAGGGTTGAATTCCTTGGGTCACAGGCTTCTTGGAATTTTCCCAGGGCACCCTCCATTCTCATCACTGGAGTCTTTCCCTCTTTTCCTTTCACTGTAGAATAGTTATTTGGTGACACGGGGTTGCAGACCTAAGCCAGGAGGGGGTCTGTGTCTCTGGAGCGTGCAGCCTGGTAATGTTAGCTGGTACTACCACAGATACACAGAGCTGAAGATGCCCTCTCCGCCCTGAAAGCTGGGTAGAAAACAAAATGTAGGCTGAGGGGAAATTCAAACTAGTATAAAACAACAATAATATTAATAATAAAGAAGCTAACTACAAGTTGCAGACAAATAACCGTGTGGGTCATAGTTACTTGAGTCTCCTTTCATTATGTCTGCTGTGGACAAACATAAAATTTGGCCTTGTGCTTTCCTTAAGTTATTTGGCCACACACCAGTGTGGTGGTACATGACTTTAATCCTAGAACCTGAGAGGCAGAAGCAGGAAGATCTCTGAGTTTGAAGTCAGTCTAGTCTACAAGACTTTCTCAAACTTTTCTCATGTGATGAGACATGGATTTTAAGCTGTTTCGGTTGCATGGGACCAAATCTAGCAAGTTCCAGGACAGTTAAGGCTACACAGAGAAACCCTGTCTGGAAAACAACAACAACAACAACAACAACAACGACAAAATAAAAAGTCAGTTGTCCACAAAGATTATTGCTATCTCTCCTTTGGTGATGCTATTTTTTTTTTTGCAACATGTTGTTTCGTACTTGGTTTGCAAACCCCTCCCCCAAATCATAATAATGAGTATTCCCAAGCTGTAATACACATAAAATTAAGTTGTGAAGCCAAATCCTTAGGCACCTGGCAAGCACTGCCTTGCTGTAGTTATTTTGCAAAGCTCTGTGACAAAGGTTGACTAAGACATCCCTTCCATGGTTCTCTCTTCATGGGTATGAGTATGTGACTGCGCTGCCTCTCAAGTTCCTAAGATAAACATCTAAGAGATTCTGAGATCCCTGTCAAACATCAGTTCTTAGAACAACAATTCCCACTTGAGTTGGAGCCACCTCTCTAAGAGGTAAATCATGAAAGGAAAAAAAAAAAGCAATCACATGAAAAAGAATTCCATACAGTTTATGAAAAATATTTAAATAAACATGTTAGTAGAACAAAATAAAGGAAGACCTTTACAGACTTTTCTCGGGCAATGGGACATGGATTTTAAGAGGGCAAGAAACATGCTGTTTAGGCTCCTGTGACCAAATCAGAGAGAACAATCCTAATCAATCTCTTCCTTTTCTTGTGGCTGGCTTGGTTGAGCATCTTCTGCACTTCAGAAATTGGAGAAGGCATCTCACACATGTACACTTCTCTAATACAGCATTCCTGCAAAATTCGTATTATTCTAATGGAAGTTAAGAAAATGCTATTTAGAAAAAAAGCAACTTGCTCAAGGGCATGGGATGCTGAGGTGGGACTTGGAGATGGAGTTTACCACTGCACTCTTGAGATAAGCCAAAATGTATATTCTTAGATGGCTCCGACTGCAAAATGGTAAACTCAAAAACCTCACTGAAGAAAAAAAAGCTTTTTGTTAGCAGTTCTCAACCTGTGAGTTACAACCTTTCACAGGGATCACCTAAGACCATCAGAAAACACAGATAGTTACATTACCATTCAGAATACTAGCAAAATTAAAGTTATAAAGTAGCAAAGACCGTAATATTAAGTTTGGGAATCACCTCAACATGAGGAACTGTATGAAGAGGTCACATTATTAGAAAGGGTGAGAACCACTGCTTTACATGTTCCTCAGTTATAAAACACAGCTATAAAACAACTATAGACGTGTAGACCATTTTGATTACACATTTGACCTTTTAGGAGTCTCAAGATGTGGTTGTGCACATTTCCAGACCCAGTCAAAATATTCTGCCAAAGTAAATGTGACTCTGAATAGACACAAATTGTGTAGTCTAAACCATGCTTCCAAGTTTTGACCTCATTAGAACTTCAAGTCAGATCAAAGCAAACCAGCTTTATACATTGTAGTAATTTTGTTTCTCTTTTTACTGAATTCTATATTGTTGAATGATGGCTTCTTCCCCAAATTAAGCTAATACCTTGGATTGCCAATTCTAGAACTCAATGAATAAAAATTTTTGTGGTTAAGTTCTCCCAGTTTGAAAAAAAAAAACAAAAACCGATCACTTTGTAACTTGCCCCAGTGGCTGGTAACAATTATACATGAGTCTTGATTATAAGTTTCAGAATGATATTTGAATGTCAATTTGTAAGAAAATGAACCTCTTAAGACACAGGAAATGGGCACACCTTTAATCCCAACACTTGGTAGTAGAAGCAGGCAGATTTCTGTGAATTTGAGACTATCCTGGTCTACAGAGGTAGGCCCAGTACAGCCAGGGCTACACAGAGAAGCCTTTTCCCTGGGAAAAAAAATACAGGAGACACAGCATTCAGTCTGTTTACACTTAGATGATCTTCCTGGACATACCCACACTTGTCTGTTATAAGGGTGGGCCTACTGGCTCTCTTGCTCTGTTCTGCCACAGACATGAAGGGTTCTTCTATTAATAGCTGTAGTGAAATGAATAGTAGACCAAGATTAAAAAACATGGGTCTTACTCTGCAACTAAATAGCTGTGTAATTTAATCACTGTTGGCTTAAGTTTCTCCATCAGCGAAATGAAGATGTTTAATTAATATAACTTGTATTCAAATTCTCATGAAAGAAACATCGCTCCATTCCTCTCATTTTTCTTTCAGTGGAAAGATGGACTACGAGGAGCTGCTTCAAATCCCGTTACACCATTTCTTACTTTTCTGTGTCCAAGGTAAATGGGAGCCTGACAATGCACCACAGACTTGATCTAGCTGGGCTGGTGCTCTGAGAGTTGAAGTCATCTCTGTAAACATTCCCTACATTGTCATAATAACATTATACCATTGTTATCTGCTGAGATTTACTGGCCTTCAAACGAATACCCAAACCTAACCAGCCATGAAATATTTCTTGTGCACAACACTTTTAATGCTTTAGATGACTACAAGACATCCATTGCTGGTTTAGTAGTTCCAATTATGTGTGCTGAAATTTTTAACCAACTCTTCAAGTTCTGTCTCACTCCCTTACGTATTAATTTGGTTACTCATGCTTTATAACTAAAAAGCATTTGATCAATATTGGGGCTCTGACTTCTTCAAATAACTCCTCCAGACCCACGATTATCATCACCATCACGTTACTGTTATTCAATTCCTCAGAAAGAAAATCCTATAAATGATGCTAACTTAGAAGAAGTAAAGCTGACAACTGTGAATTTTAAGCAGGAAAGAGCCAGCAGTCTATGTCTGAACGTCTAGTTTTCCTTATTTAACTTCCCACCAACATTGGTCTCCATATATCCTCAATACTTGGATAGATGACATATTGATATGTTAAAACTAGTTACACAAAAGGAACTATGCATCATGTGTGTAACTATCCAGGAAATGACTCTTGATTTTGCATGCAGAAGTGATGCTTCTAGTACATGGAAGCATTTCACGAACTGACCACCAGGTGGCGGTAAGGTCCTATCAATTTTATTTACACTTCCTTCTGAGCCGCTACCAAGACTAGATTGACAACTTGCTTCAAGGACTTATCTCCACCCCATTGGTTTTTACTGAACCATAATAGATTCAAGAACCAAGTAAAGGATGCCTGCACACATTCTTCCCCAGCATCACTTCTCGATACAGTCCACCAAAATTAGAATTCACAAGAGGTGTCCTTTCCTGGGGGTCTTCTTCCTTTTTGAAATACCCTCTTCCTGTCTTCCTTTCTTTCAAGTTCCAGTGGCTCGATTTGATGCCCTGC
>NW_021604767.1:5052819-5091006 GCF_004785775.1 Grammomys surdaster
CTGGAACTCACTCTGTAGACCAGGCTGGCCTCGAACTCAGAGATCTGCCTGCCTCTGCCTCCCAAGTGCTGGGATTAAAGGCGTGTGCCATCACTGCCCGGCGGACCATTTGTTTCTTAAAAGAGAGAATGACAGAACAGAAAGAAAATTTGAATGGTAGGATTTTGTGTATTAGTCCAAAAATAAGTATTGGAAAGTTTTTGTGCCTCCCTCTACCTTTGTCTGATCCTAAAATCATGTCTGTTTCTTCTCTCATCCGGCAGGCCAGCCAACTCCAAGGTCAGCTTTGCTCCTTTACTCAGCCTTAGATATTCATTCCTGTTTCACTGCCAGCCAGTTCCTCAAGGTTCAGTTCTCCTCATTTGTTGTCCCTCTGCCTAAAGCAAGTGCTCCTCCCCAAGACTCTAGAGGCCTTGGTCAGACTTTGCAGGCGAACAGATCCTGGATGCCACCTTCTTTCCCCCACGGAGCTTAAAGCTCTTCAACCTTTGCTCCAGTTTTCCTTGTGGCGCTTGGTGTTTTGTTTTTGTTTTTATTTTTCAGTATTGACAAATCATTTGACATTCATCTCATCAGACGGTGGTATGGAATGGCTTCCGTAGACCTGGGGTTTCAGTCTCTGTGTTTTCTACTGTGGGACTTGTGAGGCTCATTCAGAAAAGACCAAACAGTTCCCTCTGCCTTCTCTCAGTACACCCACCTATGGAGCCCTGAGAATGAGTGGAAGTCCCACAAACTTGAGGCTGTCAGGCTGTGAATAACTCAGGTTACATGGAAAGGCCACATGGAGTTGTTCCTGTCACCAACACCCACAGAGATTCCCAGTTGGTGTTGGTGACCTGTGTCAGCCTCCATACGTGACTGAAGATGGCTGCTGGTACTTCCAGTCTCAGCTACTGAATTACCCTCCAACGCTGAGTCTTCACAGTGCAGATATGATGGGGCAGAGAAAAGTGTGAGACTTTGCTTCCTCCCCGTTTATGATCCACAGAATTGGTGAACATGGCAAAACCATAGCTTGTGGAATCAGTTGGTAAGTACCAGGAGCAACTGAATCATGCTCTTCACTGTTTCTCTTAAAATAGATTTTCTTATTAGAGTGGGTTTTTGGTTACTGTCCTTAATTCAAAATACAAGCTCTATGAGAACAGGCCTCTTTGGTTTTGCTCATTGCACATCAGCCTAGAAAAATGCTAACATATGGTAGACACTTGGTAAATATTTATTGTTAAATTCACTTATTAGAAAGACTCAATGATTTCCTCTCTACTGTATTTTAATTCTCAATGGCATCCCTGCTGTCTTGGTTCAGAAATTTCTTATTTCTTACCTAAATGTGATCTGACCATATACTCCAGAAGGCAAGAGAAAAAAATTTGGTCCTATAGCTCAGGCTAATGAAATGGATCTGGGTAGCCATGCTACAGTGATGAGCAGAGAGAGTGCCCAGGCTGCACCATGGACTAGTGCCTCTCAGGACTTAAGAATGAAAGCTAGTACATGACAGACCAAGAAAGTTGTATGAAAGAAAAACAATTTATAGAAACTATAGTTGAGCTGGGACCACAGACACTTACTGAAGAGCAGAGGAAATGGTTGGGTGACCTCAACAGACAATGGAGCTATTACCGGATCAAAGCAAAACTAAGGGATCATACTACTCTAAACACTGGGAGAAAAGGTGGATGCAGAAGACACATCTGTCTTTCACAGCACTCCAGCCAGTTCACTCTCCATCAGAACCATAGCTCTCGTAAGGTACCCACAGAACTTTCTTTACTAACATGAGTGACCTTTGAACCCTGTTTCAGAACTCTGCTTTTATTAGACACTCTTCACTCTGACCAATAGGCATTGCTCATCTTCATCCCCATAGTTGAGGAAACCTTCATCAAGGATTTTCTTTGAGAAGGCTTCTCCCATTATTTCCTCTTTTACAACACTACTCGAATCAAAAATAACTTTATTACCCATATAGGTTACATAGAACTTCTTCGACTTTATAATCCCACCCCCATGTTAGAAATTTTTAGCTATAATTTACAATTACTCTGATTCTGTTTATGCCCACTCTATTATCTATTTATTCTTAGTCAACGAAAGGGCAGTCGTTGATTGATTAATTTCTAACTTAATAATGTTGACTGGAACACCCATGTTTTGTTTTGTTTTTTTTTTTGAGACAACATCCATGTTTTTAATCACCTTTCTGCTGGGCTCTCCTCAGTGTTGACCCGACCTTTAGCTAGTGCAAGTACAGTTAGCCAACCTTCCACGATATGTGCAAGAGAAGACCTTTTGCTAACACAACCCTCTTTTCTTATATCAGGTCCCACACCCGTTTCCAAGTCAAGCCCATGGTCAGGGTTATCTTACCCTACCTTCAATAGGACATTCAACAGTGGACAATTCCTGAAAGTTTGGCTTCAAAGCATAGATTTCTTATTTTTTCTTAAAACCCAGAACTGAATAAGAGGTATTTTAAAAATAGTTTTTATATTTTCAAAGCATCTTCATAAAAGAAAGATTTATAGCTAACAAGATTATGTTATAAATCACTTAATGTAGGTTTATTTGAAAAAAGTTAACATGTCTTTCTATAAAATGACATTTGTTAATATAAATAAATATCCTCTTAAAAAGAAGAATGTGGTCATTATGTTTTCATTTAAAACCCTTCAAAAAGTCCCTTGTTAAGATGATTAATAAATAATTTCACTGAACTAAGGAAGTCATGTATGCATTGGCAGGTGATCAATCTCAGTGCACTGTGAACAGAATCTAGTATTTATATCTAGTATTTATGAGCAAATTATCAGTAGCTATATGTTCTATTTCCTTGGTAAAACACATTGGTAAATACACTAAAGTAAAAATAGATTATTAAGTCAGTCAGACAAGATCCCAATAGTAGAAATAAGAAATATCTAAGATTTGGTCGCCTTATATATCTAAGACACCTTTCTGTCTAGACATTAACTTTATTCTGCCATTAAACACTCTTTCTCTACCATAGTCGTGCATCCATGTGTGAGGATTCTCATAATCATGTCTGAGAATCTGTATAAGTGTACCTGACCTCCTTCTTCCCAGTTGTGGCAATGGGCCCAACTAAGGTGATTAACATAACTTCCTCTGCTAGCTATGCTGATTGGTTCACTGATAGTGTGTGCTAGAAGCACCTGTCTCTCTAAGTATTCAACTTGAGAGCAGATTAGCAACAAACTAATCTGAATCTAAAGATGATGAGAAGACAGAAGAGACAAAAAAGTCCCTGGCTACCTTCTGAATTCTTGAAGTCGTTACAATTTTACTCTCTATGAAGTACTTATCTGATATAATAGCAGCTCCTGTTTCTGAACTAATTCAGTTGTTTCTGAACTAGTTTCAGTTTTAAGAGATGAAACAAAACCATTTGATTCATTCATTGTTAGGCCCTTACTTTCTCAAAATTGAAATAGTCCCTCTTTGGAGGGAAAAGGTTCATCAAGACTCAGGAAATAAAGGAGATTTATAGAAGAGGCTTGGGAGACACCTGTACTGGCTGGTTTTGTGCATCAACTTGACACAAGCAGTAGTTATCACAGAGAAAGGAGCTTCAGGTGAGAAAATGCCTTCATGAGATCCAGCTGTAAGGCATTTTCTCAATTAGTGATCAAGGGTGGGAGGGCCCATTGGTGGGTGGTGCTAGCCCTGGGCTGGTAGTTCTGGATTCTATAAGAAAGCAAGCTTAGCAAGGCAGGGGAAGCAAGCCAGTAAGTAACATCCCTCCATGGCCTCTGCATCAGCTCCTGCTTCCTGACCTGCTTGAGTTCCAGTCCTGACTTCCTTTGGTGATGAACACCAATGTGGAAGTGTAAGCTGAATAAACCCTTTCCTCCCAACTTGCTTCTTGGTCCTGATGTTTTGTGCAGGAATAGAAACCCTGACTAAGATAGTACCCCAAACTCAAGTGTGAGAAAGCTCCTGAAACTGACAATATCAATGCAGTTTGGACCTCGAATTATATGAGCAGAATCAAGTACAAGGGAGAAGGGGACTCAGCCTAGCCAGCAGCTCCTGCAGGAGCTCCAGGGAGGCAGCTTTCCAGAACCATTCATGCCTGAGTGAGCCATTTGTGCACCTGTAAGTGTGCTGTATGTGCTCCACCAACTCATCCTCTTACAAGGTTGGACTCTGCTGGCATTGTTCGGCTCACTGCTGGTGCCCTATGGGATGAACCGATATTACGAACACAAACTCCATCTCTGCCATTACTCTGCTTGTTTGTTTCTAATTTTTCACTAAAATATGTATTTAGAGAACTTCTGTTTTCAACGTACACTTTAAGTGAGCTATGCCTTAACATTTTAGTAAATTAAATGAGCCACATGATACCTCAACATTACAATTCACTTTTCCTTCTGCAGAGGGAAGAAAAGACATCTGGCATCCTTCTGTATCAATACCAGAATGAGTAATAGCTGTTGTGATGGGTAACTCTGGTGTCCCTTCAGGACTGAAGCATTTACTCACCCGGTTTCTGAGATTACTGCTACAGAAGGACAGAAAGACCTTAAAGATAGCTTGCTTCAGAATTTCCTCATTGTGTTGTGGAGGGTCACATCCTTCCCCCAGGCAGATCCCACCCCCTCCGGTGACTGCCCATTGTTTAGATAAAAACCTAGGGCACATTGGGCTCAGTGGGACACAGACAACTCAACAAGAGTGCCCTGCCTCCAGAGCCTCTCATGGTGAGGACCGAGGACTGTGAGGCTGCTCTGAAGTCCACAGGCTTTGCTCCAAAGCACTGTTACTCCACAAGCAAGGCCCAGCAGGCAACGCCCTCAGTGTCAGGGTTCACCTCTGAGAAACTTCCAAGACAACATCTGTTAAGAACATGCAAGTCGAGCAGTGGTGGCGCACGCCTTTAATCCCAGCACTTGGGAGTCGGATTTCTGAGTTCGAGGCCAGCCTGGTCTACAGAGTGACTTCCAGGACAGCCAGGGCTATACAGAGAAATCCTGTCTTGAAAAACAAAACCAAACCAAAACAAAAAAAGAATATGCAAACTGGGACAATATAATGGGACCTTATTAGAAAATACTCAATGACACTTGAAAACTGGCCAACATTACAATTTTCTGTCAGGCATTGTGGAAAGCTTGGTAGAAGATAAGCTTTGTTTCATCCTTAAGCAGCTCTTAGATTCACTGGAGACAAAGAACTTAAACAATGGCTTCATACGGCTCAGTGATACATCATATGAGGAAGCCCAGAAGGAAGAGAAATTATTAGGTGTTCAGTGACTCATAAACATTGAATAAATGAATGGACCCATTAATTAATTGATTACTAGTAAGATTATCTATCCATAGATATAAATATAGATATACATATACATATTTACATATATCCCTTAGTATGTATATAGGTGAGTTGGGTTAGTCACTTGAGGCTAAGCCACATTAACCATGGCCTTCTCTTTTGTTCAGTATTTCTCCCAGGAGTCCTGGAGCCAGCCATTTGTCCCACACTGTCACAAGTAGCTCTCAAGACTGGCTGAAGAGTGCACTGGGAATGTGGCATCCCAAGGAAGAGGAAATGGACTGAAAAAGCAGCTCCACATGGATGTTCTTCAATGCTTTGACTGGCAATTAGCATCCCTCTTGAGGTAAGAAACCCAATGTGACTGCTCTCCAGAATCATCAGATGTGGCATATGTGGACATGTAACAGGTAGGTTTCCATGTACTCTGGGTACTTCCGTGAACCCTGGGGAACCTCATCCCGAGTCCTAGGCTTTTACCATTCCTCGCTGCCTATGTGTCAGCCATAAACTCACTTCATGTGTGTGCATGATCTGTCTCACCAAGTTCAGCTTCATAGTGAGAGCTCAGCCCAAAATGCAATGAGCTGAAGTGACCACAGGCAAGTGGTGAACATGCATCTCACACACTTAACCATAGCCTACCCTTCACAAGAAAACACGAGATGCACAGCACAGACAAATACAACTGGGGTTGTTCCAAGGAAACAGCTCTTTGCCATGTGCCACAATGTAACCTGTTCCACACCCACAGAGTTGCTGAAGTGGGCTGGACAAGCCCCCATCTCACAGGTGACTTCTCAAGAAAGAGGGTTAACCTACAAGCTGCAGAAAGTAGAAACAGACACTTCCTTCACTAGGTTTACATTGATACAGTGTTTCATTGTCTCTAAATGTACCTTACTTTATCTTCAGGTCATTCTGGGAGGCAGGGAAAAATAGATATCATTAAATCTTGCATTTCCAGATTGAAATTTTTACTGACATTTTAAAGACTTACATGTTAGGAATAAGAGTAAAACTGAAATCTTACGTTTGCAGCCTGGTTATTTTTTACACACATGATTAATGGAAGTCTATTTCATATTAGCAATTAGGACAATTCTTTTTCCCATCAATATCTATCCCTCCCCCTTTATTGAGTCACCAATAGAGGGATACATTTTGAATTCAATAATGGTGAAATCAAGCTGAATAAACAGAACATGTCCTATTTTATTGCCTAGGTGATTAAAAAATGGTGCATTTGGATATAAATCTTGATTTAGAAAGCAGAAATGACTGGAATTAACTGCACTCATTTCTAAAAATTTATTTATTCTCTCATGATTTACACTCTGGCTGCAGTTTCTCCTCCCCCTCTCCCTTTCTCACCTCTCCTCTCCCTCAAATCTGCTCCTCCTCCCTTCAGAAAAGGGCAGGCCTCCCATGGATAGAACCAAACACAGCATATCAGCTTGTAATAGACTAGGCACCTCCTCTCCTATTGAGACTGGAAGAGGCAGCCCAGTAGGAGGAATAGGGTCCGAAAAGCAGGCGAAAGTCTCAGAGGAGTCCCGTAAGAAGACCAAGCTACACAGCTGTAAGATATGTAACTGAATTCATTTTTGAACAAATATGTACTCTGTATGCTAAATAGCAAATAAGTTTCATGTCTTCCCTTAGAGTACTGTCAGCAATCCTACAGTTAGTTCCCCAGATTAAAACTAGATTCTATTGGAAACACTTTTCCTCTTTTGCTTTGCTGTCCCATATGGGAATCTACTCTTTACTGAGGTGCTCTGTTTTGGATGTCTGTATCAGCTGATCCTTTGTAGGATGGAGATAGGGGTGGCATGGAAATTGATGGAAAAAGAAATTGGGCTGTCAGTTCCTGCGATGCGCCTTCAGCTCAAATCCGCTTGCTGTTTCTTTCACGTCTTCTGCCAGCATATGGCAAACATGTCAGTCTGTTTTCTCTCTCTGTCACCAGTGAACTGAGGTCATCCCTGCGCACTCATTATTCGTACAGATTGTCCTGTAGGATAATTCTCTTGTCTACTCTTGTTTCTACCTATTTACGTCTCATTGACTCTCAGAAAAAGCATCTTACTCAGCTCCATTCCATCTGTTCAGGTACACAATGAAGCTTCTGTTTCATATGTGTTCTATTCTTGAATCTGAGCTTGATCTCGGCAGCCTCACTTATGGACAGTATGACCTCGGCCAAGGCAATTATCTGCTCACTGACTTTATCTTCCTCTCTGTACAAAGAGGATAATTGTAATTAATTGTCGTGCTTTTTCTTGTACTTTGAAAAAATCACTGTGGATCCTTAGGCTGTTTGGATATACCATTCCTCGTGACGTCATCTTAAATTTGCAGATGTTTGACAATGGGACCTCATCTCATGTACTGCCCAGTGATTGAAACATGGCCAAATTTCTCACTCATGCTAAAGGACAAGAATGTTGTTACTTCACTAGGACCTCCAAAGCAAGCCAGCTGTTTGCAATGTTGGAAAAGATGACAATAAAATAGCAAAAGAAGACAGTCATTATCACTTTCAAATGTTCAGCAATGAATAACAAGTAGAATGTTGGATTGAGTAGTGTCTAGACTCTATTATGAGCAGGCTTCTGCCATATTTGCTCAATATGGAAAGGGGAAAAAAAGGCAATCATTTCAGCAAGCACTTTAGCCAACACAAATATGGAAATGTGCAAGGGAAAACTATGAACTAAAGCAGTTTTGCAACTTGTAGGGTTCCAGATGTGTTCAGATGTTCCTCTTTCGAATGCTAAGCACCTGCTCCACAAGGCAGTGTGGAGATGCCGTTCGTGTTGTTATTGTCTCATCTACTGAAGTCAGATTGAGCATGTAAGAGTTAGTTTTTTTTTTTTTATTGCTACATAAAAGACTAAGTACTTTTAACACTCTGGGGTTCAGACTTCTTAGTCTGACTGGGAAAAAATGGTAAGCAGACCGGATGATTCCAAAGGGTTTGATACATTTGCTGAGTGGTGGTGTTATGACTGTATGAATGCCTACAACCTTTAATTTTCCCTATGGATGTATGCTAAGAATATAGCTTATAATATAGAAAAATTATTTCTGCATTAAAATATTTAAGTGCAGCAGTTTTTAGATTTTAAAAAAAGATCCTATCTCCTTCTTAACAATTTAAGAGTTGTTCAGGAAACTGATTTCAAACATAACAGGGAAAATTATATAGCCATTTAAAATGATGTGTACATACATGTTCCTACATGTGCACATATATGTGTGTGAAGGATACATTGGTAGAGGCAGAGTCTCTTAATGAACCTGGAGCTCACAATGATTGGCTAAACAGGCTAGCTAGCAAGCTCCAGGGATTCTCCTGTCTCTACTTCCCCAGTATTGAGATTATAGGTCTCTAATTCCTTGTCTATGGTTCAGGGATCTCAACTCCACTCATTATGCTGATGGCAAGGATTTTACTACATGAGCCATCTGTCTAGCTCCCAAAGCGATTTAAAAAGAAAACTTTAATGAAATACTGTAACAAACGTTTTAAAAAGGTTCAAGATTAAAATATATTATACTGTTTGAGATCAGTTATATATAAAGACGTATGTACTAGCAAAAGCCTAAAATAAATATTCTATAACATTTTGAGCATCAAATTAGTTTTTAAACAATGGGATTTGAACACTTGTATAAAATGTTATAGTTAATACATGTTCAATTAAAATAATACATGGATTCTATATTTAAAAGGACTTATGAAATTCTCAAAGAATAAAATATTTTTCAAAGAAAAAAATGAAGAAAAATTGAAATATCCTATTATTTAAAAGACTCTGTCTTTCTAACAATTAATATTTCTGGCAGAAGAATATGTTCCAAATAAAGTAGTTAATAACTCACTATCAGAAAATAGATGTTGCCTGCCTACTGGGCCATGCCCTGCAGCCATTAAATAATGTCTTTCACCTTTTTCCTGCTACCTGTGAAATCTGTTTACACCTTCAGATTTTTCATAATTATTTAAACAAAAACTGACATAATAAAAAGGGGGAAATTTCCAGATGTTGTCTGTTATTATGTAAAGTAGGTGTTCATTTACAAATAAGTATGTCTTTAATTAGATACTGGCTACTTTATACATTACAGACTGGAAATCAAGCTAGACTTAGTGATGCAGTTTATAGTCTAAAAGGGAGAGTTAAATAGGGAGCCAATACTCATTTAACCTGAAGCCAGGTCAGTGTATATTAGCCAACTAAACTAACAGATAAGTCAGGTATAGGGCAGTATACGTCACAGCTCAGGAAGTACTAGTGTCTAGTACTTCCCCTTCTGTTGCTCACTCACAGAGTCCTCTACTTCTCAGCCTCCTTCCATGTGGGCAAAGTCACGTGACTATTTCTGTCCGCTAAAACGCCAGCAAGGCCAGCATGTGTGCTTCCAATCTGAGAAAGTGCTGCTTTCCCTAATCTCCAATGGGGTGAGGGGGTAGGGGGTGGGGATAGGGAACTGAGTATCACAGCTAGGTCACTGGGTCACCATATGGATAGCAGTTAATCTGGAAAGTTAATCTGCAGCAAACACTGCATTGACAATGACTAAATCTTTGTTGTGTTTAGTCATAGAGGATTTGGGGTTATTTATTATATATGGCAGTTAGTCACAGCTGCTACCACTAAGGCACAGTCACCAGAGAGATGCACTCCCTAGCACAATGTGTTGGCTTACACCATCTTGTTCTCAAATGGCCACATGACATGCATGCCTCTGGATGTGTCTTTCTCAATCATATCTGTCCAATGTATGCCTGTTCTTCTCAGGATGCTAATATAGGTGTCTTTCACTTCCTAGCAGATCATAACCTGCTTATTTCTACATCTCTGTCTTCTAAGATTTCCCCAGTTTCATGTCCAGCATGAGGTTTCTTTACTGTACTTTTCTTGAACCCTGTCATCAAATCTAGCTTCCAAGCATAAAATAAACACCATCAAAAGAAGCCACAAAAAAGAAACCCACCATGTTACAGCACAGAGTCAACCAGATCCAGAACAGTGCCAAGAAGATGTGGGCATTCCACACGAATGTGCACAGCTCTGTGTGTACAGACCACAGTCTGTTCAGATGTTCCTCACTATCTGCATCCATAATCTGTGTTCATAGGTTAGAACTGGACTAGCCACCCTCCAACAACTATGCAGCCCCAAGAACGAGCATTATTTCCAACCACAATTAGAATATATCAGGATCTACACAACCTTTCCTTCTTCATGTGGAACATCCTGGTACTTGCATCAGTCCTTAAGAAAACAACCAACCCAAAGGTTTTCCCAACTTCCCATCTCCCAAGCCCAGCTAACAAAAATGAGGCAGTCGTTTATCTGCAATGTTTCCTCTTGTGTCTGTGAGCATATAAAGTCCACTTTTATACTATAACAGGTTTTATTTATTGAAGTTTCCACTTTGTAAAATCCATCAACATTCAGCCCTTACTGTTCTATCATGGAAAGGACCTTTGAGACAGACAGTTTCTGACTACTTTGTTTAAAGCTCTGTGTATCTCTTCTGATCAAGATCCCTGGCTATTAGTGGAAAGTTAACTCACATGCTGTGGTTGAGATAATTTTTTCCTGATATTGATAAGCATTAAAATTGATATCTTTATAATAAAATCATATTTTATCCATTACTATCCTAGAATTTCCAGTGAGACTTATGTTACTAAAGTTCTTGGTGATTTTGTATTCTTTAACTGCATCCTAGAGTTGCTTTTTCATAAACATTACTTACCTGTGATCTTGGGTGTGACAGCACTCCTGGGAGACCAGCTCTCTACAGGTGGGATTTGGGTATAAAGAGCTGTGGCATGGGGTTAGCTCTGGGGCACAGATAGAAACTGGAAACCCTTATTAATAATGGGGAAGAGAACATTGAATGATCAGCCAATGAAGTAAGTCTATCCATGAGAAGGTCCTAAGAACTTCCAACTATAGCCAAGATGGAGTAAGAAAGATAGTCAAAACTAATGGATAAAATACATTAAATAATGGATCCCTAGTTGCTAGGCATCTAACAATAAAGATGGAGGATAATCAAATTAAATGCCATGATTGCCTCAGTTTCTACCCTTGAGATGATTTAGGCCAAAGCACAAGGAAGGGAGCCAGTGAAGTTATTGCAAACTCCGTATGCTGGGATATGGTTCCATATGGTTATGAGATGAGTTGAAAGGGGAGGAGCTATGGCTAGAATTTACAGGTCAGACCACTGGAGATTGCTGTTTGGAGAAAGCTGTCCAAAGGATTGGTGCTTACAATGGCAGGGACTCAATGGCAGGTCCAGGAACAGTGCCTGTTTCTAGAAACCAAACTGTAAAATCTTGTAATTCACAAAGCATTTGGTAAAGTGTCTTTCCTTAATAGTGGGAGTGGCCTAGGACTGCTAAGCAAGTCTTTTTCTTTTGAAGATTTATTTATCTGTATTTTATATGTATCAGCATTTTGCCAGAATGTATGTCTGTATACCAGGTTGAAAGAAGGCATCGGATTCCTTGAAACTGGAGTTTCAGATGTTTGTGAGCCATCATGCTGGTAACTGAACCAAGGACCTCTGCAAGAACAGCAATGCTCTTAACTGCTGAGCCATTTGTCTAGGTTCTGGTAAGCAAATCTTAAAAGACACAAAGAAAGGCTCTGTTTGCAAATAATTTAACTTAATCCAGAAAATATTGAAGAACTCCCTATGTAGACCAGGCTGGCCTTAAATTTACAGAGATCTAACTGCCTGCCTCTGCCTTTGCCTCACAATTGATAGAATTAAAGACATGTACCACCACACTTGGTCCCCAAGTATATTTTTAGGACTGTTAAAATGTTTCACAGCAAATTAAAAAAAAAAACTGCAATGATATCACATTATATAATGGGATAGAGCTAGAATAGTAGGTTCCATGTGAGAAAAAAATGCAAGTGTGAAGGCAGTAAAGTAATACATTTAATATACACAGAGAAAAGAACTATCAACCTAGAAGTTCATATCAAAGACGGCTTTCAAGAATTGGGATGACATAAAAGCAATGTGTAGAACAAAAGAAAAATCACTAACAGCTTTGCTTTACAGGAAATGTTTCAATCAAGAGCACAAGAAAAGGGGAGAAGACAATGAGAAAAATAAGATAAATGACAAGATAGCTGACTTACCCAATTGTATCATAATAAATTAAGTGGAAATTTTCATAATACAAATGGAAATAGATAAAACTACTCCAAAGACAGAGATCAAGTAAAAAATGACAAGCTCCAGCTATATGCTGTGTGTAAGAAAATATTTTCCATTGATAAGCCTAAATATACATACATGTATATTGATTTACAAATCTATATGCAAAAGGGTAAAGATATATCATAACAACCCCAATTAAAAGAAACATGATTATACTAATTTTAGATACAATAGATTTCAAAGCAAAGAGTATTTTAAGGAAATTTTTCCTTATTTCATAAGATTTATTGATAGGACAGACCTAAGAAAATCAAATATTGATGTCTCTATTAAGAAAATACATGGCACAAAAATGGATAAACGATAAGAAATGTAGATACATCAAATTTTTGGTTAGAGATTTAAATATTCAGTACTTCATTGAGCAGGCAGATACAGAATTTATGAAGACAAAGTTTGTAAAGACAGAAGTACAATACATCCAACTTGACTACATTGAGATTTACACAGTGCTCCACACTGCAATAACAGAATGCAGATGGTTTTCAAGTGTTTGCAAAGGACTTACGAGGCAAGGTGGGCTATAAAAATTCATTTATTTTAAAGAATTCAAGTCATACGTAAGAGGATATTTGACTTTAGGATTAAATTTTAATGTCCAAAAGATATCTACAATATCTTTATGTATTTGGAGACCAAATACTATTTTTTTTCTAGAACAAAACTATGAGTCAGCTGTGTATAGTAGGGAAAGCCTGCAGTCCCAACAAGAGGACTGTGGATTCAAAGCCATCCTAAACTACACAGGTAGACTCTGGTCTCTAAAAGAATGAGCAAATTAACGATCAAAGGAACGAAGAAACAAATGATGAATTAGAAGGGAAATCAAAAGTCACTAGAATGGAAAGAAAATGAAAATTGAATAGTTTTAAATGTGTGAGATAGCCTGAAGCAAAGTGTGGAGGAAACCACTAACTTACACACAGGCAGCATGACTCTTGTAGAGCGCTAGCTAGCATTGGGCAGGCCCTGGACTCAGTCTCTAGCACTGTACAAGAAAAAAAAAAGGGAAAAAATCTAAGTAACAGAAAATGGGACGATTAGATCAAGACACAATGAAGTAGAAACATGTCACTGCCGAACCTGGCCCGCAGGAAGGAGCAACACAACGCGGAGTTCTTCTCAAAGCAGTTTATTCAGGAACCCTGTCTTCTTCCAAAAAAGCCCCCAAGCCTCTCTCCGCCTGCCCTTAAATCTTTGTGCCTGCACCACTCAGAGCCGGCCACGTAGGCACTCTCAATTGGATTTTGACGTTACACGTCAGATGGCCTGATATTTCGTGGCGGTGAGTCTGTGCAGTATCTACTGTGGATGTGGCTCTCTGGGGGTGTTTAAGGAAGTTAGCTGCGAGTCATAAGACTCAGCAGCCGTGAACTAGCTGCCACACCCGCTTCCCACAATTCCCCCTTCTTTATAAAATTTTGGCAGAGAGAATGCCTGCCTTAGGTTGCCCCTTGCGACAATGTTACTTACTCATCATTGGGAATCAAACAGCTTTGGTTTGGTCCCTGTCTTAGGTTGGTAACATGTCCAAGGAGTCTTACCTGTCTCTGACTACTTCTCTAGCATGCGGAGCCACACTTGAGGAGATTGTCCCATCTCCACAGCTGCAAACGCTTGTATAAGTAAGGCCTGATTCTTTCTCTGTCGGAATCTCATTTGACACATACACTAAAAGGCGAGGCCACTGATAAGGAGCAGGAGCAACCCCCCCATTCCAGCCCATTCTTTGATGTGAGACATTGCTTGAAGGACCCAATCAGCCAACCCAGAGGCCAGGGATGCATCCACTCTGGTCGAGTTGATATGAATGATAAACTGTCGCAACTCTCTCATCTTCTAATCCAATTCTCCGGACCAATTGCCTAGGAGAAACTTAGAAATTTCTTTGGAAAGATTACTAGCATGGCTCATATTCTGGAATGGAACAGAGGTTACACACAGCACAGTGTATTTCCACTGGTAGCCTAGCTGCGCTAGTTCCATTAATTCATCAACTTGTTCCTGAACCAAATCTACTCTTTGATTAAGCAAAAGAATGCCAGCTTTCAACTGGCTATTAATGCCTCCCTGAATATCCAATGCCTCGGCCACCCCGGCAGACAAGTTATTTAATGTGGCTGCCGTTTGGACCATGGTGGTTAAGGCAACAGCGGCCACCATCGCAGACACGGCAATAGCCGCTATGATTGCTGCAGTAATGCGAAAATCTCCTTTTTGGTCTAAATAGAGTCATGGCAGAGGGGGCTTCCACAGGCCAGGAAACATAGTGAGGCATTCGGGCAACCATTGCAAAATGATATAAAGAAGCATTCCAACACATAGTATAAAAACAGCTAGCATTATTACATTCTAAAAAATTACCATTATAACTACCATTATATACTACAAATACAAAAGGGGCCATACACACACTGATATAGGAGCAAAGGAAATATTTTGCCCTTGACTTATTAATTGCACAGTATTCTCAATAACCTCACTTCCATTCCACATAGGCATAGCATTAACTATGCCTTCACCTACTATCATGCTCATCGGGGATAAATCTGTACAACTACCATTTATACCACAAAGGAGCCAAACATCAAAGGGATTACTAGTGGCAGCCTGCGAAGGATTCTGGTAGGTCCAATTATGACCTGGGAAGGTGGCATTGGTAGAAAAGAATCTAGGCAAAACCTGTGCAGAATGCATCAAGGGTAGGGGTTTTTGGATACACCGACAAAATACTCCAACGAAGTTCATTGCTTCTCATCATTGGGAGCATCCACAGCAGCAGCAGGAGCGCTTTCACTGTTGTCATCCTTTTGCCTGCCCTACTGCACAATTCTGGTGAGGCATTCTGGGACCCAGATTGGATGCTGTTGATCTTGGGGAAACACACAAACAGAACTTCTCACCCAAACCAACACTGGATCGGGCCCATGCCAACAGCCTGTCAGCACATCTTTCCACATTACCATGCCTTTGTCCAAAAAATCTGGGTCAGTGTGGCGATCGGCAGCAGAATGCCCCTGTTTATCCAAATTTTAAAAATTAAAGGTAAAGAGAGCAATGGCTAGTCTTTCCCTGGGGATCTGCCAGAGGCTATTCCCCCTTTTTGTTTTAACAGATATTCTTTTAAAGTGTGATGGGCACGTTCTATAATGCCTTGACCTTGAGGATTATAGGGCAATCCATGATTAAGATGAACTCCCATAACTCTGCAAAAACTTACAAAAGATGAGGAAGTATATGCTGGATCATTATCAGTTTTAATTCCTTTGGGCATAGCCCAGCCTCCCCAGGTCTCAAAACAATGGGCGATAACATGACATGCCTGTTTGCTGGAATGCAGGGATGCAAACAAAATTCCCGAGGCAGTATCAGTGGAAACATGAATATATTTTAGCTTCCCAAACTCAGCAAAATGACTGACATCCATCTGCCAAAGATGTAGGGGGCACAAGCTGCAAGGATTTACCCCCACACTGACCTGAGGTAGTAATGGGGCACAGGCTTGGCAGGATTTTACTATTTCCCTAGCATCAGCGTGAGGAATGCCAAAGCGTGAAGACAAGGTTTTAGAATTTACATGAAAGCTTTTATGAAAATCTCGGGCTAAATCGATGGAGGTAAAAGCCCAAAGGGATAAGCAGGCCTTCGAGGCCCTATCCACTAAATCATTTCCTTCAGCTAGAGGGCCTGGCAACCTGGTATGCGCATGAATATGCTGAACAAAAAAAGGTAATTTTCTATTCCAAATAAGTATTTGTAATTTAACTAACAATTACCCAATGGGGGACTTCAAATTCACTCTACCCACTACTTCCAAATTTTTAAAAATATTTACCACATATTGACTATCTTAAATCAAATTAAAAGAACAAGCAAATTGTTCAAAGACTTCTATTACAATTTGCAATTCAATTATTTACAGGGAAGTGGGAGGAAATTGAATGACCACAGGTTGAGATCCAGCAACCAAGAATGCTCCACATCCCGTTTTTGAACCATCAGTAAAAATAGTAGGGCAATCTAGTAATGGATTAAAGCTAGTAACACAGGGAAAAATGATAGGATGTGCACTAACTAATTGTAAAATAGGATCTTTAGGAACATGATTATCTATAAAGCCAGTAAAAGTGCATTTCAAGACCACCCAGTCATCCACTGTAGCTGCTTATACCTCGATCTGAGCAGAGGTATATGGCACCACTAAACCTTCCAGCTGGATGCCAAAATGTTGAAGACATTGGCGGATACCCATCATGGCCAATTGAGCCACTGACATAGGATAATGCACCAATGTTTTAGCAGGGGAAATCCTAGGGTGTACCCATAGCAACGGGGCCCCTTGCCATAATACTCCTGTAGGCTGACATTCAGTCTGTAAGATGCACAAAATAAAGGGCTGGGATTCATCTCTATGTTTCAAAGCTGCTTCCTGTATACTTTTCTCTACCAATCTTAATGCTACCCTTGCTTCACTGGTAAGCTGTCTGGGGGAATTTAAATCTGGATTGCCAGGCAAAATATTATACAAGGGTTGCAACTGTTTATTGAATAGAGAAAGATAAGATCTAATCCATTGGATATCCCCCAGCAATTTCTGAAAATCATTCAAGGTATGTAAGCTATCCGTACGAATCTGAACCTTTTGAGGTGTCACTTGTTCTGATGTTATCCTTGTTCCTAAATAATTTACCACTAAATCCTTTTGTACCTTTTCAGGAGCCACAATCAAATGCTTTCTTTTTAATGCTAAAATAACAGAGCCATAAGCCTCATCAAGTAACTGTTCCGTAGGGGCTGCAATAAGAATATCATCCATATAGTAGTAACATTTTATCTTTGGAAATCTTTCTCTAATTTCTTTCAATGCAGCATCAACATACAGCTGGCATATAGTGGGACTATTTGCCATTCCCTGCGGTAAAACAACCCATTCAAATCGTTAATCTGGTTTTGCATTATTTAAGGAGGGAACCGTAAAGGCAAATCTAACATTGATGTAGGGGAATCGAAAAGAAGCAATCTTTGATATCTAAAACAATAATGGGCCAATGTTTAGGCAGAGCAGAGGGCAGAGGCAATCCTCTCTGCACCGGTCCCATAATAATCATTTGTTCATTAATTTTTCTTAAATGATAGAGAAGTCTCCATTTTCCTGACTTTTTCTTGATCACAAAAGTTGGAGTATTCCAGGGCGATGTGGATGGCTGTAAGTGTCCCAACTGTAGTTGCTCCTGTACTATGGCCTGTACTGCTTGCAATTTTTCTGAGGGAAGTGGCCACTGAGGAACCCATATAGGATCCTCAGATTTCCACGATATGGGAAGAGCTTCCTCAGTGGCCCCTAGGAAAAACCCATCCCTTCTCTGTTCCGTTTCTGACAAGCGGGTACAGGAAATACCCGCCCCTGCAGGTCTTTTCCCAGCCCTCTTTCTGGAGCGTAACCTATATCTGACATCATCTTTTGAGATGCGGGCTATAAACTCCCTCACTGGTTAACAGGAAGCCCATCTATTTCATCAGGTCTCTTCCCCACAAAGATACAGGTACTCCCAGGACATAAGGCTGGAAGGCTCCGGAATGCCCTTCAGCATCTCTCCATTGTAGGAAACGAGAACTCATTCAGGTTCCTGAGCATATCCCAACCCCCTCAACAACTGTTCTGATTTCTGTTTTGACCACCCGGAGGGCCAATCTTTGGTGCTGATGATACTGCGATCAGCACCCGTATCTAGGAGGCCAGAGATGTTTTTCCCCTCAACAACTAAACTCAGCAATGGCTGAGAGTCAAGATCCAGAGAGCAAAATATAGCAGAAGTCCCAGTAGAGCCGAAGCCTTTAGTCCCGCGCTCGAACTGTCAGGGAACTGATCATGGCGACTGGACAGAAGTAATAATTGAGCCAATCTATCACCAGGGGAAATGGCAGACACCCCTTTGGGGGAGGATACCATAACCTTGACCATTCTGATATAGTCTGGGTCTATCACCCCTGGATGGATCATTAAGCCTTGCATGGTGACTGAACTTCTCCCCAGGACCAGGCCCACTGTTTTAGGTGATAGTGGACCATGAGAATCTGTCTCTATCAGCTGAGGGCCCATTTGGGGTGTTAATATGAGTCTGGTGGTGGAACAGAGGTCAAGTCCTGCACTCCCTTTTGTTGCTCTTTGGGGCAGCTCCATTGCATTGGAGGCCTGAGGCTTGGCCAATTCTCGGTTACTGCCCCATATATTTGAGGGCTCTGAGATCAGGGGCCCCGTGTCAAGTTTTTTGGCTTGGCTCCGCCAAATCCAGCACTCAACGGTTGCCCATTAATATCCTTCACTGACCTGCATTCATTTGCCCAATGGTTTCCCTTTTTACATTTAGGGCAAAGTCCAGGCACTCTTGCCTTATAATCCTCCAGGGGCCTGCAATTGAGGACATTGTTGTTTCAAGTGTCCGGGCTGACCACACTTGAAACAATTTCCAGTCTTGGGGCCATTAGTGCCTTGAGCCAATTGCATGACCGCAGCCACTAATCCAGCATTGGGCAGGGGTCCTCCCAACTCCCTACAGATTTTCATCCAAACCTCCAACTCTTTGCTCTTATAAGGATTGATGGCCTGTCTACACTCTTTAGTGCACTGCTCAAAAATTAACTGCTTCAACAGCTGCATAGCAGTGTAAGGGTCCCCAAAAATCCTTCCTCCCACCTCTACCATTCTAGCTACGAAGTCAGCGAAAGGCTCTGCCAACCCCTGTACAATCTAAATATTGGCCTGGAGATAAACAGGCTCTTGCAAGATTCTGCCAATCACTAGGAGTCATGCAGTATCTATGAAGGGATTCCAGCTGAGATACCACATAGGCAGCGCTTGTACCATATGCTCTGACCCCCTCGGCCAACCGTTGGATAACCTTCCAATCAAGTGGCTCATGGTAGTGATTGCCCTGGGCATCCTGAAATACTGGGAAACACTAAGCTCACAGCTCTCTCCAAACATCAGGATGTGGCTCTCTGGGGGAGTTTAAGGAAGTTAGGTTCGAGTCATAAGACTCGACAGCCATGAACTAGCTGCCACACCCGCTTCCCACAGAGACATAAAATCCATAGGTAAATCAATAAGAATCTAAATTTGCTTCTTTGACTAGACTAGAATGTGGCAACCTTTTAGCTATACTCATAGATGAGAAAAGAGATAAATCAATAACTGAAATAATTTCATACCTAAAAAAATTTAAATCCACAGTTAAAAATCCCTTCCCCAGTTTGTGATTTTACTGAGGAAAATCTGCCAAACATCTAAGAGAGTACCAAAGTTCTATCATATATTAGAAAAAGTTGAAAAAGAAATAATTTCACTAGCACTAACAAGTGACTTAGCAAAATTCTGGAAGCAAAATCAGTGTATAAAAATCTATTGGTGTTCTAGATACTAGAAACAATCACAGTTTCCAAAATAGTATGGTTTTCCAGGGCATCAGCAGTATGAGATACATGTAATAAAGCTAACAAAAATATGTGAGAAAAGTCTAAATGCGAGTGAGGCAAAGAGGAGAGGTGAGCAGAGGAGGGGGTGCAGGCAACGGTTAGCCGAACTAAAGCCGTAGAAAAGCTACTTTGTAGGCTAATTAAAAAACATAATTTTTGAAAAAGACATTTGAAGCAAAATATCCTGTATTATGGGTAATGATGTTTATATAGGCTATAGATCATTAGATAAAAATCCCAATGGCAGGCATGGATATCTGTTGTTGATCAGGAACACCCCAGAGGACTTCTGAAGACATGAGGCTATTGCCATAGATCTTGGCTGTGCACCAGAGCTAGGCGGCGAAACGCTATTGCTAAAGACACCACACACTTTGATTACGACGGGACATACAGAAGTCAACTTGGAACTGATCTGAAAACTTGCTCTAAGTACCTTTTGTACTGGAAGAAGCTTTGCAAGTCTGAGAGGAGAAAAGCCAGTAAATGGGCTGACCCTGTACTAACATGCCAAGCAAGATGTGCTCACTGAGCAATGGTGGCTTAAATGTTACGGGCTGACCAAGCACTTCCCAGTTGAATTCCAGGACAATATTATATGAGGGATTTCATTTCTAATACTGTAAACAAACAAACAAACAAAACCTTGGCCAGAGGAGAAGCCCACACATAGACTACTTTCAATCCTGGTTAGAGACACTTAATTTAGTCAAATGTTGAGAATACTTACTGCTAAGTCGTGGGGCCTAAGTAGGACATCTCTATCACCCCTCTTCTCCAGGCTCAGGGACTGAAGGGGCAGAAACAACTGTGAGAGCTAGAGATCAGAATGGGACATGGTATGGCTGTTACACTCAGACTCGCAGCAGATTGGTCACCTACAGAAGATCTGCACAAGATAGCATCTGCCAACATTCCAGCATGGATGGGGGAAGAGCACACATGGCCCTACCCTAGCTGAGGAGCTATTGGTAGTTAATGGCTTCTGGAAGAGAGATGGTCGTTTTTCTTCAGGGCTTCAGCCACTGTTAACGTGTCCAAGATCTTGTAGATACTTCTACACCCATGTACATAAAAGTAACCTTAATTAAATCAGCATATATATATATATATATTATATGATTTAATTAATACATATAATTTAATATATTTATATTAAATATATAAAATATATATTTATATATTTAATTTTTTATATATATATGGAATTTTAATAAAAAGACAGAATGGGTTATAACCTTAATTAATTCAGCATGTATACTGATATATATCATAAATATATAATATTTTATTATAATAAATAATATTAAATATTATATATAAAATATAAAATATTAAATGTAACATTAATTTTATTATATAATACATATATATATAAAGTGAGGTGGCTCAGCAAATAAGGATGCTTACGTTGCAAATCTGGTACCTCATTTCAATCTCCAATCTTCAAGTGTCAAGTTTTTACGATTGTCCTCTGACTTTTACCCTTGCACTGTGACATTTGTGCCCACACATACACATCATTCTCCCTCTCTGTCTCTCTCTCTCTCTGAATATCCAGATGTAAAAATACAAACTTCAACCCATGCTTCTCACCATATTTAGAAATTTAATTCAAGTGGATCATGCCGCTTCTAAGAGAAAATGTAGGGGGAATGCTTGGTGACCTTAGGCTAGGCAGAGCCACACCTCATGGTAGGAATCAAACCCAAGGCCTTATACATACTAAGCCATAGCCCCAGCTCCCAATTTTATTGTTTAACTTGTTGCTATTTGTTCTTGCTCTGAAGCCCCGGCTTAAGGTCAACCTCCCTCTACCTCCCCAGAGCTGGGATTACACGTATGTGTCATATAACTGCCAGCCCTTAATTAAAAAAAAAAAAAGCTTTTTAAAGTTTACCAATCTGATGTTTATTAGTACATAGTTTGCTTTGAACCACCAACCTAAACCTCACAAGGTCCATTTTGCATTGGCTTTGTGTTTGCAGCACCAAAGGATAAAATGGTGACAGACTCACTAGCAGTTCACTAAGACTGATCCCTTCTTTTATTAACAAACCTTACAAGTGTCCTTCTCTTTAAAACCATTTTGAGCAAGGAAGCTAAACATTCCTGTCTCGGGGGCATTACTAACCACCATCCTGTGACACAAGACAACCATGTCCAGAAGCGTTTCTGCTAGCCTTCTTTCCCTCGGGAACTAAACTGTGCATGCTCAGTAATGTACTCTTGAAATGAGCATGCTCAGGAAATGACTACCCTGAAAATTCCTTCCCACACGAATAGGTATACGCTTCCTGAACAAAGTCCCGGCGGTTCCTTTGTTCAGTGCAGGCATTGCTTTGGAAATGACTCCTGTAGCATTCCTACCTTCTGTAGCTAACTCTTTCTCCACATTATCATCTGTTGTAAAGTACGGCTGCCCACTGGTTAGGGCTCTGCACATAAAATGGGCAATCGACACCTTCACCTCACCTGAGTAGGATCTTTTCTCCAACGGCCATCTCAGGCCATTTACAGTCCTGTCGTCTGCTCCTCATGTCTTTGCACAACTCCCAGAATGACATAATGCCATCGATGATAATTTGGAATTCTAGCACAAACCTGAGAAAATTACAGATATTTTCAAAACTGTCCACCTTCCGGTATTCTTAAAGCAAGCAGTGAACACCAATGTTCAAAGGCCTTTTGGCTAGTGATTAGAAGATTCTAAACAAAATTCCAGTTCTATAATAGAGCTTTAATTACAAAGAAATCTCTCAAACCCCATAGCTTATTGCAGTATCTCTTTTGATCCAAATGGTAACGACCTAACTTGCCTCCAGGCCATAGCAACAACTGCCAACTTCGAGGCTCTTCTGCCCACTCAGTTTCATGGGTTTAGTTGTTGTTGTTTTTGTTTGTTTGTTTGTTTTTTTCGTTTTGTTTGTTTTTTGTTTTGGTTTTGTTAACACTATTTAATTTGGAACTTAACAAAAAATATGCAACACTTCCTGCAAGCTAGCTCAGTCTTGTGTGACAGTATTACACAATTCTTTACCAAACCCTAGCCATTGTTCTAACACCTTACCACTTGCTATTTCTATTCTCTGAAAAAGAAGAAATGCATCCGATCTTGGCTTACAGGGATCACAATGCCTTCTTGAAGTTAAATGCCATTTGGAAAAGCTTGAAGTTCAGGCAAAGAAGCTTACAATTAATGTATTCAACCAAGGAAGCTATCCAGATACTAAATGAACAGTTTTCTGGCCAGAGAGAATTTGAGTTTTTGAATTGGCAAGAGACAAAGCAATAGGATTTTTGAACTGCCTAGACATGCTGAGGTGGAAATCTGAGGGAGCCAAGAGGGTGTTTAAACTTGCTTCTCACCACCTTCGTTCAGTGTTAATTCCCTACAGAAACCCAGCAGGGCTCTGTTCAGACCGGTTCTAAATGTGCAGAGGTACGGCCTCGCCTCCAGGAGAATGTCTTTTCTTCTGCTTCTGTTGGGAGGCGAGCTTCTCGAACTTATTTCATTTTGGGGACAGGGAGACTGTATCTCAGCTCCCATTCAGGAGTCTCTGGGTCCTCTCCTCGGCCATATACAAAACAGAGTGTTTCTAGATATAACATTTACTCCTTTTCCCTGTAGTGAGATTCAGTTTCTTTTCATACTTACCAATATTCAATAATTTTACATTATTTCTTCTTTTCATCTTGACTAATTCTTCCAAGCCATTTTCTCCAGACTGTGCTCCTTCTGTCCTAACAAAATAGAGCCACAAGATCAATACAATATTTCCAAGGAAGACATTTTTAGAATATTTTTCTAAGTTCCAACCTTACCTATGTGCTACAGTCTGAGATTATAAAATCAATAGTAATATTTTTCATTTGAGACAGATTTCCTTCTCACAGCAAAGAAAAAGAGAAATATAAGCTGGTTTTAGTGTTGGTTTTGTGAGTATGGGGATACCTTGGAGAGATCTGTTGGGTGAAACATGAGTCACATTTGGCAAAGGTTTAAATGAAACAGTGAGTCTGATGAATCTGTCCAAGGTGTAAGAATATTTTGACACCTCTGGGTCCCCAGAAAATCCCCACAGACTTCCCCAGGGACAAAAGCTTCTCTACCATGGCTCCAAATAATTCCCTCATAACTTCCTGCAGATGCCACCAAAGGGATTTCTTTCCTCTTAGTAAGACGATTAGCTAGCTTGCCAGATTTTTCAGCATAACAAAATTATAGGTCGTTTCTCTCTTGGGCGCACTGAAGTGGCAAAATTGCCCAGAGAAAATTGAAACCCTGATAATTGATTTTCTTGCTGTTTTCAAAAAAGTCAAACCTTTCCACTATTAAATTGAAACTCTCAGGACAAGCACAATCCAAACCACAGAGAATGTCCCCACACCCTTAGAGCAGGCTCCCAGCTAAGATCCACATGAGGCATTTCTTCACACAAGATTTAGAATTGAACTATTTTTTCTAAAGTAGAGCTTTCCTTTTTGAGCTCAAGCAGAATCCACTAATTGGACTGTGTGATTCATTCTGTCCTTGTTACCTAGGGTCTTGAAACTGAAATTGGGAGGAGGGGAAACCACAGGGAAATCCGGGCTGTGAAAGGAATGCATCATACTACAAAGTTGCTAATCAAAAACCACATTCTCTTTTCTGTCTTCATAGGTGACTTAAGATAAAGACATCATTGGCAACAGTGACTGAAATGTAAGACTTCTAACTTCTACATGAAGTATGTGACTATACAATTCTACTTCCAAGACATGTATGTGTTGCATATATTTCCAAAGTCAAGAAGTCTGCTCAAAAGACACAGGTCCAGCAGCATGGCTAGGCAGATAGATGTGAACAGCTGTAGGGCTATTTTACAGCTGAAAGCTGTTCTCACAAAAGCACTTGCGACCTTTTTCCAGAATAACTCCTTGTACTCTCCCAAAATAGTTGAGCTGTTAAGATTAGCTCTTTGAACCATTCATTTCTCCATAAAGCTTAATTATTCTGCTCTGGATACTGTAATAAAACACAGGGAAGGTGGCTTAAACTAAAGATGTTTGTTTCCTACTGTTTTGGAACCTGGAAAGTCCAAGGGCAAAGTGTACATACATTTAGTACCTAGATATGGTCGGCCTAACCCTCCTTCTTCCTGCCTCCCACACCCCCCATTTGTCTCATCATGAAGATATTAGTCTCATGGCCATATCTAACCCTATTAAAATCTCCTCTCCAACGTTTATCACTTTGGAGCTCTGGCTTCACATAGAAATTGAAGAACACAGTTTAATCCACGTAATGATACAACAGTATTGAATATCTCAATTCATCTTTATGTCTTTCATTCCTGAACTTCTAGATATAAAAGGATTTCATAACGAGGCCTAGAGAGTCACTGGTTTTAAACTCTACCGTGGGAACATTTTTGTGCTACTTCTAAGTAGATACCTGTTCTTTCTTGCCAGAGCACCCACTCCCTTCTATATGCACTACAACTGACTGACTGCACCCCTGGAATCCTCCACTCCCCTTTGTGATGTTAATAGGTTCTAACTTTTTAATGTTTTATTTTTAATTAGTTTTTCATATACTATGTTACGATCATGTTCTCCTCCCCCAATGTCTTCCAGATTCTCTCAACCTCTCTACCCACCCAACTTTATTCTCTTTCAAAAATAACAAAAACAAAAATACTAGAAATGAAAACTGCAACAACAAACAAGATATGTCACAAAAACAAAAGTCTAAGAAAAAAAACCAGCAAAGCAAAAAAAAAAAAGATCCATAAAAAATACCAGCATGGGCCTGCTCTGCCGTGTGGTTGATATATCCCGAATCACTTCCTTGGAGAAAACTGGTTTTCCCTTTCCCAGTGAGTATTGGTTACAGATAGATTCTTAGTTAATGTGGGATACCATGTTCGTTTCCCCCTCTAATTCTGGGAACTCTATCTGTCTTGAACAAGTCTTGTGTATACTGCCACAAACTCTGTGGATTCATGTACACAACGGTCCTGTTTTTTACCTCCTGTTCCATGTAGAGCTATGAGCTTTGTGTGATGGGTTTTGATAAGATTCCCATTTAGGACAAAGTGATCCAAAGTTTCTAACCCTCTGCATATTAAACAGTTGTGAGTCTCTGTGTTAATTCTCACCTATTGCAAGAAATGCTTCTCTAATGAGGGTTGAGCAAGGGACTGATTTATGAATATAAAGGAATGTCATTAGGAGTTATTTATTTATTTATTTATTTATTTATTTATGTTTTCT
This sequence comes from Grammomys surdaster, assembly GCF_004785775.1. Classification (NCBI taxonomy): domain Eukaryota; kingdom Metazoa; phylum Chordata; class Mammalia; order Rodentia; family Muridae; genus Grammomys; species Grammomys surdaster. The sequence goes on from NW_021604767.1 coordinate 5,079,127, forward strand.
TAGCAGAATAATAGCATTATGTCTTCCTCTAGGCTCATGACTTATCTAGTCTCAGGTTCTTTTCCTTGTTAATCTAGGTATGAACTCCATCTCACAGAGTGGAACTTAAGTTCAGTTTTAAAAAGTGGTTGATTACTCCTGTAACCACTGTGACACTCTCTCTCCAATATATCTAATAGACTCTGTGACACTCTCTCTCCAATATATCTAATAGTCTCTGATGTAGGTCACAGGGTTTGTAGCTGGGTGGTATTGAGGAATACTTTTCTCCTCTGACAGTATACAGAGTATCTTCCCATACAAGGAATGTTAGTCAATAGATTGAAGCTTCCTGTTAGACTCCAGTTTGACTTTTCTATGTTCAATGAAATAAGTGTTGTCTTCAGCAATAGAGCCTTGCTATCAGGTTGTGGAGAGCAACCATTAGCCTTGACAGTAGCTTGTGATGTTTGTGAGGTTCCATGGGACCACTTTGGCCAATGTCTCAACAGAATTCAAATTTTACACTGGGTAAACAGCTCTGGTGGCACTCTGAAATCTGAACTCAATTGACTTAGCAATAACCCCTAAGCAGATATGTTGTTTTCAGCATCTTTCACACTCTTGGGCAGCAGCTACAGTGATTGGCTAGAGGAATGGATGAACACATTGACCCAATTGAGAGAATACATGTAAAACCAAAGAATTTTCAGGAAGTATAGAAAGTGAACCCCAAAACAAAAAACAAACAAACAAACAAACAAAAACTCTGAATGTGAAATGACTGACCATAGCGTAGAGCCTAGGAGTAGAGCCTGTGACATTGTTGAAGTAACTTCTTACAACTAGGTCTATTACTAGATGCTTTACTGCATCAAAAAGAACAATAAATGTGAAGGCAGAATTTTAATGTAAATCAATAAAATGATTAATGAAAGAAAAAAACAAAGGCAGAGTTTTATTTTCATGAAGGTGTTAGCAATAAAAAACCTTATATATATTGACCATCTCATTTATTCATGAAGCTACATATCTATCCAATTTTTTAAAAAGACTTATTTTTATTTACTTAATGTATATGAGTTCTCTATCTGCATGTGCACCCGTATGCCAGAAAAGGGCATCAGATCCCATTACAGATGATTGTGAGCCACCATGTGGCTGCTGGGACCTCTGGAAGAACAGTTAGTGCTCTTAACTGCTGAGCTATCTCTCCAGCTCCATATCCATCCAATTTGATAATTCTTAGAACTACTTTTTCAAAAGAGACTCACTAAAAGGAAAAAAATACAACTTAAAATCTGATGACTATATTTGTAATTTATAAAGCATATACATGCCTACCAATTTTGTAGTTAACTGAAATGTATTAAAATTTAACATTTAATCTTCTAAAGGAAGATGAAAGAACTTGACTATCATTAACAGGATCAGCATTTGAAGTCATGGTTGCCCAAGAAACAGCATTGTAAGGTCATACAATCCAATTTTGGCCTACTTAGCCTGTTCTGAACTTTATGGAGCTCTCTCTTTATTCTATATCTCCAAGCAATCATATTTTTCTTTCTTTTCTTAAAAAAATATTTATTTATTTTATGTATATGAGTACACTGTAGCTGTCTTCAGATATACCAGAAAAAGGCATCAGATCCCATTACAGATGGTTGTGGACTACCATCTAAGAGATTATACAGATAATTCTGTGATTCCTGAGAATTAAACTCAAGACCTCTGAAAGAGCAGTTGGTGCTCTTAACCACTGAGCCACCTCTCCAGTCTCAGTAATCTTATTTTTCAATAATTCAGCATGTGGATAAATACTTACAGTTAAATGATGATGTCCATTAGTCATTTCCAGAGGGACAGGGACTCAATAGATAATGCTTGCCCTATATCATCCTTTCAACATGGCCCTAAGACCATTTGTTTGGAGGAGGACTTAGGAATAACCCAAGCAGCAAGCTTCAGTTATAGTCAACCATTCCCTCTCATTGGTACTTCCTCAGATAGGGTTAGTGTGCAGTTAATCTTACACTGAGAAGCTACTGCTAGTGTAGATCAGGTTATAGATCTTCTCCTCCCTTAAGAGTATAGGACAGATTTTTGGTTCCTCAATTTGATAGAGGGAAAAGAAAACCAAACACAATCACCCGGCTACTGAACTCTCTTTTTCATTCCAGTCTATGAAGTAATTTGGTAAATGTCAATTATGTAGGTGTTCATTAAACAGCTTTACTGGTTTTCTTTCCTCATGTAGTACCTTGATGTAGAAGCCAGCCTTTGAATTCTAGCCCAGTCAGTATACAATATTCTGACAAAATTAAAATAGGTAACAGTGGCATTTGGGTAGAATTATCTGTATAATCTCTTAGAAATTGGACACATTTTAACTCTTTTAACATGAAGGAGTAGAGCAATGTAGAAATCCTATCTCATCATCAAGAGAGACATCCAGAACATCCAGTGGACGTTTAAAACTGCCAATAGTACTACACCACACAACACTGATTCTCCCCTGCACAGAGACCAATGATAAAATTTAATTTAAAAATTACAGTAATATAGTAAGAGTGGTGGTTTGAATATGCTTGGCTTATGGGAGATGGCAGTACTAGGAGGCGTGGCCTTGTTGGAGTAGGTGTGACCTCGTTGGAGGAAGTGCAGCACTGTGTGGGAGGGCTTTCAGGTCCTGTGCTCAAACTCCACCCAGTTTGGAAGAAAGCATTTTCCTGGCTGCCTGTTGAAGACAGTCCCCTTCTGCTCTTTGAGGATTAAGATGTAGAACTCTTGGCTCCTCCAGCACCATGTCAGCCTGCACAGTGCCATGCTTCCTGCTGTGATGATAATGGACTGAACTTCTGAAACTGTAAGCCAGCCCCAATTAAATGTTGTTCTTTCAAAGAGTTGCCTTGGTCATGATGTCTCTTCGCAACAATAAAACCCAAATTAAGACAGTAAGAGGTGAACAGAAACAACTCAGAACAACAGAACAACTACAATGGTGCTCTTTTTCCCTTCACCCCAGCCCCACTCCAATCTTGGCCTGTGAACCAAATTTCCAGATTTGAGCCAGTTTGCAGACAAATAACACTTTCAGGTTGCAGATGATTGTGAGTACCTGAGGTGGTGGGCAAAAGAGAACTACTGTACTGAGATTTTAGGACTCTGGAAGTGTACGATAGACTTCAGGGCTAGGTTCTACTCATATTTCACTCTTCTGAGTAGGAAGCTACTTTAGTTAATGTTTTTGGTTACAAGATAAAGGAACCCAAGTTAGGCTAAACAAATGATGGCTTTCACATGTCTCATTCGAGGTTAAAAAGTTGTCCCCAAGTCATTCTCTTCTTAACTTTATATTGTACAATCTATTGTCGTTGGCTCTTCTTGGTCAGGAGATAAGATATAACTCTGTGTCCTTCATTCCATGAGGCTCTGTGAGAAGCTGAGAAATTTTAACAGTTTCCTCTAGAAACTAGCACATGTCTCCATTCTTCCTTGACTCTGATTGGTTGATTGGAAAAATCTCTGAACCAATTAGAGAATGAAATGTGCACAAGTTTCCGTTACACACCCACACTTAACAGATGACGAGAAGTTAAACACTGACATCTATGAAAACTCCATTCCAGGTAATAAAACATTGTCCTGCATTTTTAAATCATTGTGGAGACGTCTGAGTATAGCTGGAAAACAGCGGAATTCACCACTCAACCAGGGTCAGAAGAATCAGCTCAGAATCAACAACATATACAAAATATGTTATATGCTGACAAATGGTTCACATCAAATTGAGCGAGATGGAAAAAACCACTTTAATATGTTAGTTTGTCATCATAGCCATGACTAGTGAAAATAGGGAGAACCCTTAAGCCAGAACAGCAAAGCGGAGCCAGATGCTGTTTGCATCCTTGTGTTATCTTTCACCTGGGGTTTCTGATCTCTATGGGTTGCATTTGTAGGAGACTTTTTTTACATTATGATTCATTTGTGGTTTTACCCAGAAAATTATTTATGCTCTCAAAGAAGTAATCTTATCTGGCCTTACTCCAGAGTCTTCCTTGCCATGGATATTGTGAAAAGCACAAAAATGTTACATAGTCCCAGAGTTCTCTTGTCAAACTCAGAACAATAGACTTGGCAACAGCTCAGATGACAAGCTTCCTCCTATATGTAGACTACAGGACATTGACCCCAGGAAACAAAAGCCTAATAACACAGTTAGTTTGCCTAAAAAAAAAAAAAACAAAGATAAAGCAAGTCAGCCTGCAGTCTAGGAGAGAGAGCTTTCAAACTCTTTGCTAGGCTAACCCACAAGTTGTCCTTCAGCCACTGTGCATTGTTCAAGGCCTGGGAATCCGCCTAGACTTACTCACATGTTCTTCTATCTGTTTAATGTTTCACTTTCCTGAAGAACAGAATGTCATATGTCATAAATGCTTACATAGTCTAAAGTAATTTGAGATTGATAATACCTTTTCTCTCCATAACACTTGTCCAGGGATGAAGTGATATGACCTGTATTTCTTTTAAAAATCACAAGTTTGCCTCTTTTGTGGAATCTGTATAAGTAAGGAAACATCCTGGTGGCTAGTCAGTCAGAGATGCAGGATTCTCCAGCCACAGTCTCTGACTCATCACTCCCCTTCTGCCTCTTCCTTATCTCCCACAGAGATAAGGAAGAGGCAGTCCTGCTGGTCTCCCACAGGCAGTGGGAGTTTTTGGCTTGAGTGTTTGGCTCACCTAGGACAAGTAAAATGGCTGAGTTTCTTCCTTTTTGCATCTTCTTCTTTCAGGTGGCCATTCAGACTTCAAAACATGTCCACAGAAGCAAGAAAGGCTCTTATATGCAGAGTGTATATATCAGGCTTCTTATATCACTCCTTGATGTTCTATTGGTTAAAACCAATCACAGAGCCATGTTGAGAGTCAGTGGCAGAGAGAACAACCCAAGAGTGGATTCTAGGGAGTGAGATCCATTTGGGGACATCAACAATGACAATCATGAGTTCAGGATGTAGGGTGACACACCTTGTAATCTATAGAGAAAGTCTCTGTTGTTATAAAATTTTACTCCGTATAAAATAGGAGGCTTTTTATAAAAGACATGAATATTTGATACATGTAAAAACTGAAATTACAAATTCACAGCCTAAATAGGAATTTTTACAGACCTACTAACCAGAGAATATTTTCTGTTAGTTTATTGTCCTCTGCATCCCTTAAGTGGGAGGTCCTCCAAGGTCAAACTTTGACCAGCCTTGGAGATCCTGAAGCTATCTGGGATGCTGACATCTGTAGGGTAGTCTAGGCAGAAGACAAGCAACTGGGTCCCTGGCACTTCTGCCCTTGGCTCTAGGCTTTGCATTTTCCCTACCCTAACCAGCCAGAAATTACAACTTCCTTAGACTAAGAACATCCTTCATTAGAGACATACTACTTTTCACAGAATAATCTTTACCATTGCACAGCATACTTAAGGCTCTCAGACTGAATTATTTGCTTTCAGTTGCTGCCATTATGCCCAGAGCTGTCTTAAGACAGAAGCAATTTACTCTAAACTTAAATTTCTTCTCCCATGATTCATTTTGTCTGAAGTGAGTTCTGGCCTTGTGAGCATGCACAGTCCACCTCTTTTCCCAGTCAGTGTAAAGCCCAACCAACTCTGTTTTTTACAACACTTCATTTTGTGTGACACCAGGGTCTAAACTCCAGTTCCAGGAAGAAAACCACAAAGTCCACCTGAGCAAACATCCTATGGTACCTCCCTCCTCCGGCCCCAGCAACTGACAGTCAGGTTGCAATGGCAGGGTCAAGGTACAAAGAGATAACCTAAGACATCCTGCAGAGAACAGATAACCTAACCATCCTTTTTTTCAGGTGGTTTTGCCCACATGTTTGGTTCCCGCAGATTAAGCCAGACATGCAGTTTTTAAAATATTAACTTGCTGACCTTATGAAAATTCCCCAAGCTTGCTATAAGAGCAATAAATGTCTTGCACTCCTAGACTAGGGACCCTCACTCTGACCCCAGATGGTGATGGTGAGAGTCGTTGCTCGAGACCTCTTAGTAAAGACCCCTATGTGTTTGCATCAGAATTGGCTCCTCGGTGATCTTTGGGGTTTGAGACTTTAGCATAACCATCAGAGCACCCAGCAACATAATGTGCATGTGTATGTGTGTGTGTATATGAGTGTATGTGTGTGTATGTATGTGTATACATGTGTGTGTATATGTGTGTGTTACATGCATGTCAATGCACAAGTGTGTGCATCTATATACATGTATGTAAAAGATAAAGGAAGATGTTGCCTAATTTCCTCCATTGCAATCTGCTTTGAGACAGGGTCTCTCAACTGGAAACTTATCTTTTTTTAAAATCCTGGTTGTCACTGAACTCCATGATCTCCTTGCTTTAATTATGGAAAAGGACATGTATATGCCTTTCAATATTATTGTTATAGACTGTAAAACATTATTCTATTTTAATGGCATATACTTGTTAAATCTTTTCCTATTTATGTATTAAGTACTACTACATCATGACTGAAGAAATATTCATGGCTTATTCTGAAGCTGGAGTAAACTTACAAGATTTCCAGCCTGCAGAGGAGTTGGCTGTCTGCTATCCAGTTGTCTGTCCTGCATTTTATGTCATCAGGTGAACAAAAAAATAAATAAAAAGTGAGGACATGACTGTTCCTGGGTATTGTAGAAGAGAAGGTTTATTATAGATAAAAAGAAGAGCCTGGCCAAATGCAGGGCAGGTGGAAGAGTCCAGAGTGAATTGATGATGCTGAGGTAAGGAAAGGAGGGAGGGGAGAGGGGAGATACAGAAGAGCAAGAGGAGAAATGTAAAAAAAAAAAAGGGAACCAGATAACCAAAATGGCTGGATTATATAGGCAAGGATTGCTGCGGGGAGGGCAGCCCAGGCTCTGGGCTGGAGAAGGTTAGAGTAGGGGGTAGGATACCCTGTAATAGAGAGGGAATAGAGGCTGCTGAGCAAACAGGAGGATCTGCTTTGGTGTGTTAAATAGTCACCTCAGTTAACCTAGTTCATCCTGAGTGTGAGATCTAACACCAGGAATGTTGACTGACTGGAATGTGATTTTTTTTGTTTTTCACTATTCACTGGCTCATGCTCCCCAATCCCACTCACCTCCCACTCCATGTGTACCCACCCCACACTTGCCCTCTTGGAAGCTGTTGTGTGTCCACAGTACACTCTTTTGTTCACACTTCTCTGTTTGCAAATGTTCATTGCAGTGACTCATTGGTCTGGTACAAGGCCTTTAGCTTCTGCTACTCTATCAATACTAGAACTTCACTGGGACTCTCTTCGATATCTCGTTGCCCTGCATCATGGAGATCCTGTAGTTTTGGATCCTGTAGGGCTTTTCCCTTCATGCCCTCCAGCAGTTCATCAATGGGGTAGATGTTGAGGATAGCCAATTCAAAACCCTAGATCTGGGCCTGAGAGGTTTCTGAGCTGGCCATCCCCCTGGCTTTCACATTCTCATGCCCTTTGGGATGGCTCACCAGCAACCCCTACCGCCACAACTGGGGCCAGCTCTGCTGTGTTGCCCAGACAAAGTACAGGGCCATCTCTCTTGAGTGCTGCAACAGGTGAGGGACAGGACCAGCCCCCCTGCTCTCATGACCCCAGGGCCACCTCTCCCACCTGCCATAGTTGGCAAAGGGTAAGGGTGGAGAAGGATATCTCTTGTCCATGCTACACCACAGCTGACAAGTTTGGGGGCCAGGTCTTCCATGCTCATACCCTTGTGACTGACTCATCTGGGCCTCGCCATCAGGGTCAGCTCTGCTATGCTGCCCAGGCACAGTAGGTATAGGGCCTGTTTTCCCGAGCACTGCAGCAGTGGTAATAGACCACTGCTGTGCTGTATTTCTATATATAGCTTTAGCAACAAAATACCATAAACCTTGACTTAAGCAGCACACATTTATTTATCTGACTTCCTAGGCTAGGGGTCTAAGGTGATGAGGCCAGCATTTCCAGACTCTTGGGGAGAGTCTTCTGTTGTGGGTGATATTTTAAAAACAGCCACTGGTCAAGCTGACTATCTAAGCTGTGGCATCTCTGCCTAGCTCAGCCGCCATGTTCCATAGCCAGAGGCCATGTGTGCACCGCAGCTAGAAATGGCCAGCCAGAAACACCAGCACTGCCACCCATGACACCAACGTGGGAGATGGCTCCGCCAGTCTTCCATGCTGTCTCCACAAGGCTGGGCATTGCCCAGGCACTGCCAACCACAAGGGCTCGGTACAATGAGACTCTAATGCTTAGATTATCCAAAGGCTTTATATATTTGGTAATGATCCACTCAATCAGAGGTGTAACCCAATACCCAACCTAGATATACCAACTATCTTTGACTGCTAGAGACACCCAAACATCTGCCTCCATGTCCCCCCCCCCGTGTCTCTTAGCTCCTCCTCTTCCTTTTCCACCTCTCTTTACTCCTCCTCTTCCTCTCCTTACTCCTCCCACCTTAGCTCCTCCTTCAGCCTTCTTTGTGTTTTATAGGTGATTCTTTTTTTGTAGGTTCTCACATGTCAGAGAACATGAACTCTGGACCTTATCACCTTCTCATAGAGACACAACTCACAGTCTGATTCAGTCTCAGGTTTTAGCACATGTATTTCTGAAGTATGTAACAATGTACTTTGTAATCCATGTTATAAGTTAAGGGGAGAATCCACTCTGGTTGAGATGGTGCCAGTCTGTATGCCCAATTATACAAGAAGCTAAAACAGGAAGATTACTTGAGACCAGGAGTTAAGGCAAGCCTACGTTAAACAGAAACACCCCTTCTAAAACTCTGTCTGTCTGCATGCCTGTCTATCTATCAATCCATTTTTTTCTGAATAATTCAAAATGACTGATACTACCTTATTGTATTTGGGTGTCATTGTTTGGATGCTTTAAAATCAAAATACACTTCTGTGAGTAAGAGGTACACTTTCTTATGAAAAAGACATTTCTATATAAAGAAGTTACCACAAGAACCATTAGACTAATAAAAACTCTAGTACCAGACACGAGAAATCTCCTTCTCAATGACTGGTCAGTGACTTCCGAAACAACAGAGATTATCAACATAGCCCTTGGTTGCCTCTCAGGGGTTGATGGTGGGTCCCTATTACTGAAGACACCACACATTTAGGACACACAATTCAAATGACATGATTTAGATCTGACCTGAAAGCCTCTTTCCTGTGGTCTAGCATCTATAGTTCCAGAAAATACTATGTAAATTGCCAAGGGAGGGACATAATTAAGCAATTCTATCAGCTTCAATACCTATGAACCATGACAATTAACACCATGGCAAGATATGCATATAGGTGCAAAAAGTCACCCAACAGAAGGGAAATCATGCTTGGTGCTGGAAACCTTCTCAGGGCTACTTAGGTCATAAATCTTAGAAAAGAAGCTACTACTGCCTCTTTGCTAGGCCAACATAATTCTTTACAACATTCTAAATCTTATCCTTGTACCCACAGATAAGAGTGTCTGCCACCTCTCATCAAAGAAGCCTCTCTATAGCAAATGGAGGCCACCACAGAAAACCCCAAATGGATACAATGCAGAGATGAATGGATGGTGGGAAGCTCAGCCCCAACGAACATGTCTACATCATAGTTCCTGTATCTGTGGCTCAGGGAATATTATCGAAGAGGTATCAGGAAGATTGTAAGTGCCAAAATACCAGGAAGTCTGTTGTTAAAGCATCTCTCAAGGAAATGGATACATAAAAGAGACTGGAACAATGGCAATTCAACGGACATGTTAATGTGGAAGGGGGGAATCTCACAAGATCCCACCCCTAGACAAGCAACTACAGGGAATTGTTGATTGCAGAAAGAAGCAGAGTTTACTCTCTTCCAGGGACAAAGCTCTCTGATTGGTTATTCAATGCAGGGTGGTCAGCCTTGAACCCAACCATATATAAACAAACAACAAAATGGATCCAGCAAGTTGTATTCATATGTCTATGTGTGCATATGTAGATTATTTATACAAATATAATAAGAGAAAAAAGGCTAGCAACTTGAAAGAAGGAGACATGAGGTTAGAGGGAGAATAGCTGAAAGATGCTGGAAGGAGGCAAGGGAAAGTGTTGGGAACAGCCCTGCTTATACACTGAAGGCCTAAAATCAGCCATACACCTAAAATCAGCAATAGGCCTGACATACATGCCTGCTAGCACCAAGTCTTGGGTTTCTGTGGAAAAACACTCAAACAGATAGCTGGAAGTTATTGTAAACTAACAGCTTTCGTGGAAGGCTGCCAAGCCTGGCTACTCATAGGCCTTGTAGATGGGTAACCTTGGTGGATAGTGCTAACTTAGATAAAGACAAGTGAATCATAGGCGGAGTCATGGTGATCTGTACCCTGAATCTTCACCCAGCTGACACTCTGTTCTGGAAGATATCTGTACTTCCCCTGAACACTTACGCTCCTGCGTCATCCCCTTCCCCACATCCTGCCTTTTTGTGTATATAACCTGTGTGCAAAAAAGTACAAATTATGGTTTGATCAGCCTATAGACAAGCTGTGTTCCTTGTGTTCGCCTGTTCCCCCATCTTCTCTTTCAGGTGATCTCCCCATACCCCTGTTTAATGCCCTGCTGGACAGGACAGGAAAGGAGAGACACGATATAATTCTATTTTATTTACAAATGTTTTAAAATAAAAAATTGAAATTAAAACAATTAACAAGTAAAGGAGGCAACTGAAGACTTGAGGTTAGAGAAGGAGAAGTCAATTCTTTCTCTCCCTTCCTTCAACATTCAGTGAATTCCTCCTGGTTAAAATATCCATGCCCTTACATGGTGGAGAGCAAATTCTGGATCCTAACAGAACTTCAGTATTATATTTAAGTCACCTGTGTGGCAGGCAGCACTACTACTCATTTATAAAAGTTTCTTTAAAGAAATCTCTTTAAAGAGATTTTAGGTGTCATAGAACTTCTTGCCTCACACAATGCTTTTTTCCCATACATTTACTGACATAAATGATCTTCAAGTCTGAGAAAAATTCATGAACTCAGTAGGTTTTTTAAAAAGATCAATGCCCATGTAATTTTTGTTACACATCTTACTGAGGCTACTCATATGAAAGAGGTAACAAATAACTGAATACTAATTTCAAAAAAAATAGAGTATTATAGCACCCTAGAAAACTTTAAGCCTCAGATTATCTGTAAAAGTAGAATATGTTATAGTATTGTGAAAGAGAAGAGTAGAGTTATTCAGGGTTTACATTTCTCCAGAAAAATAAAACTCAATAATGTAAGTTGAAGAAAATGTATGTGAGAAACTTACTAAAAGTCATAACTATTTTGTTGAGATTTTAGAAATGAGCCATTAAATCAAGAAAGTTCCAGAGGGAGTTATTTTTGAATAACAAAGAATTTACAAAGAGAATCTGGATTCTGAGCTTCATTATAAGCTAAAAAGAAATAGAACTTAAACATTATAAACTTAAATATGATGAAGTGTATGGGTTTAATTATACAATGTAATAAATGCAGTAAATTTAAATTAAGTTTAAATAATAGGTGAAATGATGTAAAGTATTTAAAAAGACAAAAATGTCTCTTTTAGCTATTTCACCATACGTTATATTAAACTAACTCCTGTCCATTGACTGGAGGCAAAAGTTCTTTGCTTGACTGAACCTTTGTCAGGGTTCTGAGCTTTCTCAGGCTCATCTTTGTTTTCTTATAAAATCTAATTTTAGCAAAGAACTCTGGTGAATCAGTTGCCCGACACCCTTCACTCTTAATATTCAACATCTGATCAGCAGGATATGTGATAGCTCCTTATCCCCCCAGTCTCCCACCAGGTGACATCAGATGACCCCAGGCTGCCCC
>NW_021604767.1:5091016-5115181 GCF_004785775.1 Grammomys surdaster
CCAGTCTCCCACCAGGTGACATCAGATGACCCCAGGCTGCCCCCCAGTCCCCCACCAGGTGACATCAGATGACCCCAGGCTGTCCCCCAGGTGACATCAGATGACCCCAGGCTGTCCCCCAGTCTCCCTCCAGGTGACATCAGATGACCCCAGGCTGTCCGTCTTTAGTGAGAATCTTGCTAGGTCATTTCAACCAGAGTTTCTCTAATCCTTGTTGTTTCCTCTCAGCAGATTTTTAACCACTGACTCCTGCCTGGCTCCTTGACCATAAATTTCTATTTATCCATCCTAGATTTGAAGTTAAGTCCATAGTCCTGATCAGATTGCTTCATAGTGCACCAAGTGTCATTGAATACATTTTTCTTTAGAACAAAAGCACAATGAGAAAATTCTGGTCAAGTATATACATATTTAAAAACTGTTTTTTATGTCTACTTATTTTTGAGTGTGTGTGTGTGTGTGTGTGTGTGTGTGTGTGTGTGTGTGTACACGTGCACAAGTGGGTGCCCAAGTGCCATGGTGTGCATGTGGAGATCAATGGGGGACTTGGTTATCTCCTACCAAGTGTGTCCCAGGAATCAGACTCAGTTCATCATACTTGGAAGTAGATGTTTTTACTCCTGAGCTATCTCACTAGACCCAGGTCAGTATATATATATATATATATGTTTTTAAAGAACAGCTTTTAGAGCCTTCAGCTGACAACTAAGACTGCTACAATTAATGGGAAAAAATCCTGAAAGTCAGAGTTGCATTGATGTAAGCTTATGTTCTTTACTGGTAGATCTGTCACCCAGTTCTGTAAAGTCACTCTATGACTTCATTGAGTGAGAGGACAGCAGTGGGAAAGTGTAAGAACTTCCCGATGTCCCTTATGAAGTGGGGAAGGGTTAGAACTCCCTGATGCCCCTTAATGAAGTGGAGAAGAGTTAGAACTTCCTGATGCCCCTTATTTTGCAGTTGGGTAAACAAAGGCTACCCAATTTCATTATTACTTTGATTTCAATATTACTGTGAGGCAGGGGTTTAGGATCAAGGATTTACTACAAAGAGACAAGACTGGTCTTCAGCTTTGTCCCTCAGGATGATTTTTCTGCTAACAGTTTGAAAATATATGCAATAAAACAGAAAGTGAAAGCTAAGAGAAAACAAAACCAACTTCCAGTAGTTTCGAAGTGCTTGAAAGATTTAAAAACTAGTTTCAACATCCAAGAACATTGTGTATTGCAATTATTCTAACCCCTGATTGAGATGTTCTGTAACTCCTCTTACCTTTCAATGGCAAAACTTACTTTCTAAGGAAGATAATCATCCAAAGCCCTAGTAACTCATCATACAATAACTGATGTTTAATGGAAAATTACCAGGCACCCCAGGAAATTGGAAAAAGCCAAAAGCAATAAAAATAGAATACTTTGCACATTAGAATTAGCAGACAAAGCTTTAGAGTGATAGATACTAAAAATTAGATTTTTAAAGTCTGAAATGTATAAAAGCGTCCCTTGAAAATTATGGTTGAAAATACAAACAAAATTAATTTCACCAATGAGTTTAACAGCAGAGCACAGTAGCTATGCTTATTGAGCTGATAACTGAAACAGTAGAAGCTAAAAAGATGGAAAACACAAATGAACAAGAGATTTGTGATAAGTAGTACAAAGTTCTTGCATATGTAGTAACTAGAGCCCCGGAAGAAATGGAGAAAAGAGTAGAGGATATTAGTGTTTGAAAAGCTACTGGCTAGGAAGCATTCCAAAGTGATATAAACCATTAAGGCAAAGATTGACTGTTTTTATAAAACCCTAAGGCATCTGCACATTGCAGCAAAACTACTTAAAACAAAGATAAAGATATAAAAAAAAGACCCAATTATTATCATTATATTATTTCCAAGAGGTAGAGAAAACACTTTTAGTATGATTAAGAATATGCTTGCCAACTTACAGTTCTATAAGCAGTCAAAGTTACCCTTCAAAACTCAAGGAAAAGTTATGACTGTTGGGAGCCGACTCCTAGCCAAAAGCGGCTATCATCTTTGCAGCCATCTCAGGCCATATACCCTGACAAGAGACTTGTTTTCAACAGCCCACAACAGCTGAGCACACTCTGATAAACATCTTGTTTTTCTCACATAGCTTGTTTTGCTGTTTAGTGCCGACAGCAGCTAGGCGCACGTGGTCTCCACACTGCTAGCTAGGTGCACGTGATATCCACGCTGCAAGACACATGACGTAGTGCCTTCAGCTGTGCTTGTCCACGAGGGCAAGGCACGTGGTAAAGGGTATAAATACCCAGGATTTCCTTCCAATAAACGAGACTTGATCAGACTCCCTGTCTTGTCTCCATTCTTCGCGTCTCCGTCCCACTCTCTCTCTTGCTAGGCCCTGACCCACGGATCGGAGCAGCAGAACGGGCCATTACAAAGTGGCCCCCGAATGTGAGGCAGCTCGGGTGGCTACAATGACTTTCTCAAGTAAACAAAGTGAGCATATTTTCTGTCAGTGAAACAACATTAAAAAGGATATATTGATACATATAAATATTAATTTATATAAATACTAAAATGATGAATTCACAAATAAGGATTCACTTTTATTGTTGAGGGTTGGTCTTTTGCTATGTATTATAATGCTGAATACTGGCCCGCAAGGACAAGAGAATCTGCATGTAGACCTAAGTGGCACTATGTAACCTTGCCCCCCAAGTTATTCCTGATTGGTGAATAAAGATGCTGACAACCTATAGCTGGGCAGGAGATAGGTGGAGTTTCAGTAGGGACCATGGAGGCGGAGAGATGATAGAGAGAAGGAAGGCATCATGGGTTAGTTGAGGTAGGAAAGCACAGCCATGAGTTCTGGCCAATATGAGTTAAGAGCTGCCCGCATGAAACACGCAAACTAGAATGTGGGTTATAGATATAAAAGCTTAGAGGGTGTATGTCTTTTTATCCAGAAACTGAATGGTCAAAGGCAGGATAGAAACCTTGATTAAGAGTAAATATTTCTACAACATTTTTTAATTTTAATTTTTATTTATTATTTTTTAACTTATTTGCTTTACATCCTGCTCACTGTCCCCTTCCTGGTCAACCTCTCCACAATTCTTCCCTCCATCCCCATCACCCTCTCCTCTAAGAGGGTGGGGGCCTCCCCCTAGAGTATCCCCCTACCCTGATACATCAAGTCTCTGTGAGGCTAGGTGCATCCTTTCCCACTGAGGCCAGACAAGGCAGCCCAGCTAGAACATATCCCACACATAGGCAAGAGTTTTGGGGATAGCCGCTGCTCTAGTTGTTCAGACCCACATGAAGATCAAGCTGCACATCTGCTACATATGTAGGGGGAGGCCTAGGTCCAGCCTGTTCAACACTTTTTGAGCTTACGAAAGTAAAAACTTTGTATAGGATTTATTAGGATGCCTTTCTCCCTTTTGAAAGGTACAGCATGCAGACAAAACTTTATGAATAAGTATTTTGCACTAACTCATTAGTTTGAAGTCTACCTAAAGCATTGAGCTACCAATCATAATGGGAAATGATGGGATAGATTTGGAAAGGCTAAGCAATATATAGCATACTAAGAAGGGTAACAAGTCAAAATGTTATTATTTAACAATATATTACTTCATAAGTGTTTTCTTTATAGTCATATACTTAAAATATCTTATAATTTATAGACATTCTTGAATACAGTGTTTTGTGTCTTTGGTTTTAAATTAAAATGATATTAAATTGTTAACTCTTTACCTACACAGTAGTGCCTAGTATTAACTTCCTTCTCTTTAGAGAGAAAAAAAACTGCCTGAACAAGCCAGGCACACTGGCACATGCCTTTAATCCCAACACTTCGAAGGCAGAGGCCAGCCAGGTCCATACAGTGAGTTCCAGAACAACTCAGGCTACAGAGAAAGAGATCGTGTCTCAAAAACAAAACAGCAGCAGCAACAACAAAAAAATTGCCTAAATAACACCTTTTGGCTAGTGAGTGAGTCCCTGTGTCCTCTAGAACACATGAATGACACACATGTTCTAATTTGTAAACTCTAGAGTTTAAAATTAGATCACATTTTTTCTTAATTATCACCAGTTTTCAGCAGCAACTCAGTCTTCATTTAGGTTTTTGCTTTTCAACAAGTTCTGAAACTACAAAGACTGTTGCCACAACAAACAAAACCATTACTTTCACAGTTATGCCAATTTCAGTCAAAGCGCAACTGTGGCCCATGAACTCAGCTTTCCTTCCCTAAAATGTTGCTATCCTAAGACCGTACTGTTCTTATTTTCAGAAGACCAGTGTGTAACAGACATTCATCAGCTGGCTCATAGCCACATACCGTGAATTAGTAGAGGCATGTTCCTTTGTGTTCTATATACAATGTTATTTGCATTTTTCCCTCCTGCAATGTCTAATGGGTTGGATCTTTTTGTTTCTTTCTTTTTTCTTTTTAATTTTCTTTACTTAGTTTTTGAGACAGGATATCACCATGTATCCCCAACTGGCCTGGAACTCTCTCTATAAGCTAGGCTGTCTTTCAACTCACAGATACCTGCCTGGCTTTGCCTCCTGAGTACTGGAGTTAAAGATAAATCTTCCCCAGCATGGTTGGGTCTTAATTAGTAGAGTTCTATTCGAGGGAGTTGTTTGACCTGCCTGTGGTGGTTTGAATGCTTGGCCCAGGAAGTGGCACTATTGAGAGGCATGGCCTTGTTGGAGTAGGTGTGGCCTTGTTGAAGGAAATATGTCACTGTGGGGGGAGGGAGTAGGCTTTGAAACCCCCCTCCTAGCTGCCTGGAAATTACTCTTCTTCTGTTTGCCTTTGGAACAAGATGTAAAACTCTCAGCTCCTCTAGTACAACATCTGCCTGGATGCTGCCATGCTTCTTACCATGATGATAATGGACTGAACCTCTGAACCTGTAAATCAGACCCAATTAAATGTCCTTTATAAGAGTTGCCTTGGTCATGGTGTCTCTTCACAGCAATAAAAATCCTAAGACACTATCTATGATCTGAGTGTTTCTATATTCTCTTTACTATCCCAAAAGTGCATGTCAAAGAGGGTGGCATTGAAAGCTGGACTTTCTGGAGGTGATTGAGTCATGAAAGTGGTGCCCTTTGGGAGGTCAGCACCGACATGAGATGGCTGTCTGACTTCTGCTAACATATGAGAACAACGAGAAGGTATGGCCACAGAGTCAGTAAACAGGTCCTCACCAGGTACTGACTTAACTTTCTAGACTTCTGAAAAGTTGATTCCATTGTTTATAAGTTTCCCAGGTTATGTTGCCACGTTATAGCAGCTCAGTTGGACTGAAACAGATTTCTTTTAAACTACCTGGACTCCACTTTTGCTGTAGACTTTTAAATTGATATTTTGTAAGTCCAGACTATTCATTCAACTTTAGATTCATAATTCAACTACCTAATGACCGTTTTACTCTGGGTTATAAAACTTTACATGTCCAGAACATATCCCTCCATCTTTTATTCTAATCTTCCCTACTTAAAAAAAAGTAAGAAAAAAAGAAAGAAAGAAAGAAAGAAAGAAAGAAAGAAAGAGAGAAGGGAGGGAGGGAGGGAGAGAGGGAGGGAGGGAAGGAGAGAGAGAGAGAGAGAAAGAGAGAGAAAGAAAGAGAGAGAAAGAAAGAAAGAAAGAAAGAAAGAAAGAGAAAAACAAGAATCGTAGCCAGGCATGGTGACACGTGCCTTTCATTCTAGCACCCAGAAAGCAGAAGCAGGCAGATTTCTGAGAATTCCAGATATTCACAACAAGTTGAAGGACAGCCAGGGCTGCCTAAAGAGGCCTTGTCTCAAACACTCTGGAGTTTTGTCCACTTCTTTTCCTTTCTGATGCCACATCTGACAAAAAGTCTTGTTTTGTCTTTAATACTGGTGCAGAATTCAACCACTGAGCATGTTCATGATGACCACGCTGGGCCAATCACTGTCATCTCTCCCAGGATTATGGAAATTTCTTTTGGTTGCTCATATTAAACTTACATTAGCAACTGCCTCCCTGACCACTCCCTTAGCAGCTCCATGTCATTGCCTCCAGAGAAACTTCATATCCCAGTTGTTAGATTTTCCTCTTTAGGAGAAGAAGAATAGTTCACCTTTTACTAAACTGCTCTGTTTATTCTGTTTTCTCTAGGCAATATGCTCTATTGGGACAGTTATTTTAGTTAGGTTTACTTTCTTCCTTTTTTCTCAGTTCTTCTGTTGAATCTTACAGAAATTTTTGCTCATTGAGTAGTGATAGTCCCAACATAGTGTTCTCTGAGATAATTACATCTTCATGTCCATTTTCCTTTCATCTACTTCTTCTAGACCTTTCTCCATTTTCAGCTGCTGTATCAAGACCTCTGTGAGAGACCAGCAAGACCTTCAACTGTCTTCTCAATAAGAAGCTCCATTTGGGGGCCAGTCCCTAGGGGTGTCCTGTCTTAGACACACAGGAAGTCATTCTTGTGTGCTGATGATTCAGCACAAGATGAGGTTGAGCTGTAGACTGGTGTGGTTAAGGATAGCCTGTTTACAGGGAGTTTCAAAAGATTTATTACAGTGACCCAAGACAAGTGTTCATTTATCTCATTTACTTAGAAAGCAGTAAGAACACGTGTGGATGTGAGATGGAATGAGAAGGAAAGCCACTCGGTGCCATTCGACACAGCTTGTCTCGGGATCTTTGCACATCTGTGTGTTTTCTTCTGGGGGCTCGCTTACCGACTTCCGCTGTTGACTCATAATTTCTGTTTCCTGTTCAGTTTGCCAGGGCTATCACCGGTCTTGGGGCTTCCTTTTGAGTCAGTTCCCATTCTCTCAACTTCTGAATGGTTCAGCCTAAAAAATTTGGCCAGCATTGATTTCCCATGGGGAAGGGTCCACAGAGGGATCTAGCTAGTGTAACAACTGGTGTTTATCTGGTGTGGTCAAGGTTTGTAGATGTGAACTGGGCAGGTAGGTAGGGGATCATCCTCTATTGCCATTTTTAGGCAAACTAGTTCCAGTTCACTTATGCTATGTTTTATTAAACTCATAGAACCGCATTTTGACTTTCCAAAGAACTCTGGGACATACACACCCCGTCTTTGAAGTAGCACACACCTTTAATCCCAGCACTAAAGAGGCAAAGGCAAAAGGATTTCTGTTGAGTTTGAGGCCAACCTGGTTTACAAAGCAAGCACAAGGACAGCCAGGACTACAGAGAGAGACACTGACACAACAAACTAACTAACTGATTAAACTGTCATCCTTGATTGCCTTATCCTAGTGCCAAACGGTGAATGAGTGGCCTTAGCACTTTAGTATAACTTTGTGTTCAGAAACCCTGGAGCAAAGCTTGTTCCAGGTTCCTTCAGCTCCCTTATGATGAACAGAAGCCAGTGACTTGAGCTGTGCATCAGTAATATTTCTTTCTTTCTTTCTTTCTTTCTTTCTTTCTTTCTTTCTTTCTTCCTTCCTTTCTTCCTTTCCTCTTTTTTTTGGCATTGTTATTCCAGTTCAGCAGCACATTTTATAACATGTCTTGCTTTGTGTATTATCATTTCAAGGGAAAAAAGATTTTTATTAAACTGCTTTATTTTGAATGTGGATTTTGTTTGTTTGATTAGTTGATTTTGTTTGGTTTGGTTTGAAGATTGGGCCTTACTTTAAGAAAATTCTAGGGGCTGGAGAGATAGCTCAATTGGTAAGAACACTGGCGGCTCTTCCAGGGGACCTGGGTTTGTTCCCAACCCTCACATGGCAATTTATAGCTATCTACAACTGCAGTTCCAGTTGGAGGGACTCTGATGCCCTGTTCTAGCCTGTGTGGGTACCAGGCATACCTGTGGTTCCCAGACATACATATAATATAGGCCATACACATGAACACATAACACAATACAAAAGTCTAAATTTTAACTCAAACTTATGCCAGTATTTTCCAGAGTAGTCAGGCGATACTACTTCATCCAGATGGCATAGAGAAAAATTCTAGAATATCGTGATGTAGATGAACCATTGCTCACATCTGGGCTCAGGAAACAATGTTTCATGCTGTGGGGGCTCTGAGCTCTGGTGCTGAGATTGAACTGAAGGACTTTGAAAGGCCTTAGGAGCCATCTCAGAGGGATGCTTCATTGACCTCCTGCCTTCCCAGCTGTCACTCTCACTCCTCCCTCTCCCCCCACACCCCATCCTCCAAGTAAATCAGAGTAACAGCAATTCCTGTCCCTAAGCCAGGCTATTGAAACCAGAACTACTGTTTGGGTCCCAATGTTCTTAAAAACACCGAGTTTCTCATAACAAGAACTAAAATGTTATCTCCTTTAAGAAAAACAACAGGCTGAGCCTAACTGCAAAAATTATATTTACTTTGTAAATTAAATCTGTTGTCAGCCTCTGCTTCTGTGGTTAGTGTGCTGACTAACTGCAGGCCTCACTTCCTCATCCTTCAGGGGATGTGTGCTTTGTGCATGCTTACAACTGCAGTTTCTCCCACATGCAAACACCCAGAATCAAATAACTGGATGTTCGCTTGTCAAATATTTTGTTTTGTAGTTATAAAACACAATTGTTTTTCTTAAAACATAAATTGTTTTCTTAAGACAAAGTGAAACAAACAAACAAAAAGACTTCCCCAAACTCTAAGCTGCATGAATCCCAAGGTCAGAAATACTCCCATTACATGAGGTGAAGAAAACCAAATCCTTGTGGAGGTTAAGAACCAGGGTAGGATTTTTTTTTTTTTTCTGCCAAGTGCTGATATAGAGTTACCACCGACTCCAGCTGACCAGTCTGGGTTTATGGCTTGTGGGTGGAGAGTATTTCCTTTGCTAATAGAAACTATTTGTGTCCCACATTCTCAGTTGTTTTCCCCACCCCTTGGTGGTCCTGTTCGCCACTGTTTCTCCTCTGAGTAACAGCCCATGATGTGTAAAGGTTACCTACCTGCCCTAGTTCTGATCTCTCATTTTGGTGTGTTTGCTCTCTTTTTCCCAGACACATAAGTTTCGTGAGGGGTGGGGAGGTACATACTTCGTTTGTGCTTGAGTACTAAGTCCTAGCACAATGCAGGACTCAATAACTATTGCTGACCAGTGAGAGAGAGAGAACATAGACTAGAGGTGAGCAGCTTAATTTTTAATGGGTTGGTTCTGTATACACACATATTAATCTTTAATTCAATAGTTAACAATGAGAGCAGCTTACTCACGATATCTACTGTTCTTTGTCCTGCTCTTGGCTGCGTTTGAATTCTCTGGCACTTTAAACAGGTTTTTATTTCTGCATCAGGCTTTAGCCACCTTCCTCCTGCTTCAAGCTGCAGCACAGTAGATTTTTCAGTTCCTCAATGCAACAGGCTTTCTTGTCTCTACACACCACATGCTTGTCATTGTTGATGTCCCCAAATAGATCTCACTCCCTAGTATCCACTCTTGAGTTGTTCTCTCTGCCACTGACTCTCAACATGGCTCTGTGATTGGTTTTAACCAATAGAACATCAAGGAGTGATATAAGAAGCCTGATATATACACTCTGCATATAAGAGTCTTTCTTGCTTCTGTGGACATGTTCTGAAGTCTGAATGGCCACCTGAAAGAAGAAGATGCAAAAAGGAAGAAACTCAGCCATTTTACTTGTCCTAGGTGAGCCAAACAGTCAAGTGAACCCCTGTGGGAGACAAGCTCAGGCAGTCAGACAGGTCCCAGCAGAGAAGATAAGGAAGAGGCAGAAGGGGAGTGATGAGTCAGAGACTGTGGAAGAATCCTGCATCTCTGACTGACTAACCACCAAGATGTCTCCTTATTTATACAGATTCCACAAAAGAGGCAAACTTGTGATTTTTAAAAGAAATACAGGTCATATCACTTCATCCCTGGACAAGTGTTACAAGTACAGAGAGAAAAGGTGTTATCGATCTCAAATTACTTTAGACTATGTAAGCATTTATGACATATGACATTCTGTTCTTCAGGAGAGTGAAACATTAAACAGATAGAACATGTGAGTCAGTCTAGGTGGGTTCCCAGGCCTTGAACAATGCACAGTGGCTGAAGGACAACTTGTGGGTTAGCCTAGCTAAGAGTTTGAAAGCTCTCTCTCCCAGGCTGCAGGCTGACTTGCGTTATCTTTTTTTTTTTTTTTTTAGTTAAAAGGCCTCACTGCAACTTAAATGTGAACCAGTCTCCTTATGATTGGTAAATTTTTATATTTCTTTTATATTAATTTTATATCATTTATATATATTATGAAGGGTTGTTTTAGTCAAACTAACTGTGTTATTAGGCTTTTGTTTCCTGGGGTCAATGTCCTGTAGACTACATATAGGAGGAAGCCTGTCATCTGAGCTGTTGCCAAGTCTATTGTTCTGAGTTTGCCAAGAGAACTCTGGGGCTATGTAACATTTTTATGCTTTTCACAATATCCATGGCAAGAAAGACTCTGGAGTAAGGCCGGATAAGGTTACTTCTTTGAGAGTATAAATAATTTTCTGGGGTGTTGGGCTACATTGTGTGAAGGTATGCCTCTGTATATTCAATTGTTAATTCTGTATCAGCAGAGAGCTAAATATTACCCAGATCTTGGTTTTGTTATTTCTATGGTCCATCACTGGTTTCATAATTTGTCAATATTTGTTTCTTTCTCAGTTGCCTAAGGCAGTTGTATGTGATTGGCTTTTGTAAAAATCTGAAGGCCAATAGCTGGACAGGAAGTAGAAGGTGGAACTTTTGGGCAGAGATAGGGACTCTGGGAGAAGAATTCAGAAGCCCATGTGATTCTAAGAGGACTACTGACTAAAATGTCATAAATAAGCTGTAAGTGTTTTAATTAAGGCTTCTAAGTTTTGAACAGGGGCATGATGGGGGATGGCTCCATTGGTAGTGTGCTTGACACACAAGCATGAGGAACTGAGTTTGGACCCCACCCTAAATTAAAAAAAAAGCCAGGCATGACATACCTGTTTAAATCCAAGGTTGGAATAAGTAAGAAACAGGAAGATACCTATGGCCTGCAGGTCAGCAAGCGTGCCAATCAGTGGGCTCTAGGTTCAGTGAGTGACTCTGTACCAAAAAACAAGGTGGAGAGCAAATAAGATAGACATCAATTTCTGGTTTCCACACAAACATATGTATGTTTAGGGAGTTACCCTGCATCAGATGATTGATAAAATAATTCTGTGGTATCAGTATTATGTTACATATTGCAAAAAATGAGGAAAATCTAGGAGGCTGAGATAGATCACTATGAGTTTGAGGCCATCCTGGTCTGTATTGCAAGCTCTAGGCCAGCCAAGTCTATGTAATGATACCCTGGGCTAGCCAAGGCTATGTAATGAGACCCTGAGCTAGTCAAGGCTATGTTGTAAGACTCTGTCTCAAAAACTAACTAACTACAACATGAATAGAGAATTTTAAGAATGGACTAAGGTTTGCTTTAGAAAAACCTAGAAAGTCAAGATAGTTGTTTCATGGAATAGAATATTATTTCATGGGAGTAACTGAGAAAGTACAGGCTCTCTTCAACAGGGTAGCACAGATGAAGATTACAATCTGCTCTTTTCCCTCAGTCAGATTCACAACAATTCACAGACTTAAAATATCAGGCCCTAGTAGCCTTCTATGGGCTTTCCACTCAGCCTGTCTTGATTGACAGTTTTATCAATATTTGGATAAAGATGCGGCATAAATTTACCAAAAGTATAGATGTCAACCACTCAGGATTTAAAATACTGAGTGCTGAATCATGATTCCAAAATGTTCTGGTAGTTTAGAAAAATGATCCAAATCCATCATTTTAATACAAGCACAAGCTAAATCCTTAGGCTTGTACTGAATCAGACTTGGAGAATCGTGGCTTACACATCTAGCACTGTAAAAAAACGTGGAGCACATATGCATGTTCAGATACTCATGGGGCTGACATGATAAAACATGACTTGAGGCTAAGGTGGCTACCACAGTGAAAACCCATCTCAAAGAAGAAGAGGATGAGAAAAAGGAGGAGGAGGAAAAGAAGAAAGAGGGGAAGGAGGAGATGGGAGGAAGAGGAGGAAGGGGAAGAGGAAGAAGAGGAGGAGGGGAGCAAGAACTACCACTAAGAATACTTTAAAAAAAAATCTAAACTAGAGTGCTAGTTAGGTGGCTTAGCAGGTAAAAGAACTTGACACACAAGACTGAGGAACAGAGTTTGATCCCAGAAACCCGTTAAAAAGATGGATTCAGTAACATGCATCTAGAATCCCAGCAGTTCTACGTCAAGATGGAAAGCAGAGTCAGGAGCATCATACAGAAGCTTACAGGCCAGCCATCTTGGAGTACAGAGAATGACAGAAACCAGAAAAGAGGCCCTATTTCAAAAAGGCTGAAGGGGAGAATAGACTCTTGAAAGCAGTCCTCTGACCTCAACATATCCACTGTGGCGCACACATGCCATCACTCACATGTACACATGGAAACACACACACACTCACACACACAGTCTCCCTCTCTTTCACACACACACACACACACACACACACACACGCACACTACATAGAAGCAAAAATAAAATAAAACTTCTACACAAAGACAGCATAAAATAAAGCACAAGAACCTGAGGTAGCTGCAAGTAGAGTATGAGCCAAGAACATGATTGCAGATCTAGCCCTAATGATACCATCTTAGCTGCAGTTGAAATTCCCTGCCCTGAGGATTTACACCAACGTTATCCTATTTGGTCAGGCTACCACCACATTCTGTGCTCACTTCTTGTCTTAGTTTAGATGTCATTGCTGGGAAAAGACACCATGACCAACGCAATTCTTACAAAGAACAACATTTAATTGGAGCTGGCTTACAGGTTCAGAGGTTCAGTCCATTGCCATCATGGTGGGGAGCATGGCAGCATCCAGGAAGGCATGGTGCTGGAGAGCAAGCTGAGAGTTCTATGTCTTGATCTGAAGGCAACAGAAGGAGACTGTGTTCCACACTGGATGAACTTTAGCCTGTGCTCACAGTGACATACTTGTTCCTACAAGGCTACATCTGCTTCAACAAGGCTACATCTTCTAATAATGCCACTCCCCATGAGCCAGACATTCAAACACATGAGTCTATGCAGGTGATACCTATCAAAACTATATTTCTTGTTTCCACAACAATATTGTTGTAGAATAAACAGATATAACCTTGAAGAAGAAAGACAGGTTGTAACAAAGTGTGGAGACGATAGGTCATTATAAACTGCATTTGCCAACTGTGACCAAAGCCTTCACAAAAGCAATTTAAGGGCTAGAGAGATGGCTCAGTAGTTAAGAGCACTAGCTGCTTTTCCAGAGGTCCTGAGTTCAATTCCCAGCAACTATATGGAGGGCATCTGTAATGGGATCCAATGCCCTCTTCTGGTGTGTCTGAAGACAGCCAAGTGTACTTACAGATATAAAATAAATAAATCTTTTTAAAGAATGCAATTTAAACAAGAAATGACTTATTTTGCCTCACATTTGCCTTGCCAAGGCAAGTTCATCAAGACAGTGATGGAGCAGCTCAGATTGTTGCAGCAGAAGTGCATGGCAGACTTCGTTCACATCAAAGAGGACCAGAAAACAGAGAGAGCAGAAAGCCAACTATGCTGGCTTTGTCCTCCCCCCAACCCCCGCTTTTACTGTATCCTGATCCCCTGACCATGGGACACCACCACTCACATTTGGGATTTTGTCCCTTATTAACCCTCTGTGGTACCTCATGTATATGCACACAGGAATGTTTTGATCTTCTAGGTGATACTATATTTAGTCAAGTTGGCATTGAAGATGAACCATCACACCACACAGGCACAAGTGAACAAAGTGAATGATTGGATAGAAGCTGATATGGCTTTAAAATATCAGAAAGCCTGGCACAAAGAGACAGCTATGGGCTTATTATATCCAGCTATCTCCAACTTAAGTCCTGTTGCTGTCTGGCACATGTTATATTCTATGTCCTTTCACAGAAAATGCTGAGGGGTGTGTCTTTGGAGTATACCAGCAATTTGACCTATTCCATCTATAAGCATGACCTAAATCAGACAGTTAAAAAAGAAATCAGAGGAAACCTCTCTAAGACATAGTGAGATGGCTACAGGAGGAAGGGTCAGAGAGCTGCTCAGTGGTAGTAGGAAGAGACAAACTTTCTCTGATCTCCTCAGGAAAGACTGATGAGAACCAAATCTCACTACAACCTTAAAGACCCCACCCAACCATTCATTATTATTCACACAGATCACTGACTCAGGGCCAGGCTCTGTAGTAAGAATGCTGAATTGAAAATATCATTATTGCTTTTTAAAAAACTTAGTCTCTGTGGTTGTTTGAATATGCTTGGCCCATAAGAGGTGACACTGTTAGGTCTTGTTAGAGGAAGTGTATCACTTTGGAGGTGGGCTTTGGAGGCCTCCTCTTATGTTCAGGCTCCAGCCAGTATGAAAGAGAGCCTCCTTCTAGCTGCCTGAGGATAGCAATCTTCTCCTGGTTGCCTTTGGAACAATATGTAGAACTCTCAGCTCTTTCTTTAGCACCATGCCTGCCTGAATGCTGCTGTACTTCCCACCATGATGATAATGGACTGAACCTCTGAACCTGTAAGCCAGTCCCAATTAAATGTTGTTCTTTATAAGAGCTGCCTTGGTCATGGTGTCTCTTCACAGCAATGGAAACCCTAACTAAGACAGTCTTAAGGAGGCAGAGGCAATAGATCATATAACTGAAACTGATAGAACCCTAGTAGAGGTGTGTGTCCAAGTAGATTGTATCATTTCCTATTTGACACAAATATCAGTAGATTGTTTTTGATTCTTGAACATTTATCTATACTTAATTCTAAATCTTCTGGGGTTTAAAAGATGCATACTTATTAATAAGATGAGTGCCTTTTTAATTAATTGGGATTATTTACTATCGGAGACAGATGGAGGATCTGGATGCTTTCCCAGCCCTGATGATACATGCAAAGCTCTACTTACAGTAACTGTACTAGTAATCTCCAACTCTGGTAGAAGACATCCTGAAGCCCACTTCCTTGAGTTTACATTATACATATCACTTAGTTATTCCTATTTCCAATAGAAATCCATACCTTCTACACAAGATTCAGTGTGACTGAGATTGCCACATAGGAAATGTTTTCCACTCTAAGTATTAATAACATAATAAAATATGCAGATGACTTTAAACTTAACTGCTTTAATTATTTTTCACATTTGAGATTTTCCAATGTTCAGTCCATACTATTCAATTATGTGTAAAGCATTCATAATAAAATACGAAAATTTAAATGTATATGTATATACATATATATATAAAATCAATTGCAAACTTTCTAGCGACTTTCTTCTCTTAGTGTTTGTTACCACATTGTCATTAGCCATGTTCTATAAATATAAATATTTAAAATACTGATATTATCCATAATCTCTCCAATTTATTATAATATATATCACATGTTAACATTTTATTGAATAATTTTATTTTCATATAATGTATTTTAATCACACTTTTTTCTTCTCCCAAGACTTCCTCTCCACTTCCCTACCTACCAAATTCCATGCCCTTTCTTTTTCACTCTCTTTAAAAAAACAAATAAAACACACAGAGGAAAAACAACTTCATTAAAAATATATATATATACAAGCAAAAGACCAGAAAGGAAAAAAATACCAAAATAAAGTAATATGTGATGAAAAGTCTATAAAAATGTCCTAGATCTTGTTTTATGTTGGACATCTACTTGGGCATGAATCCTACTCTGAAGAGTGGTTAATATACTCAGTAAGATTCCACTGGAGAAGATTTAATTTTCCATTGCAAGTGGGTGTCAATAGCACATAGCTTCTTGGTTAGAGGTGGGTGGAGTGATCACTTTCTGCTCTCAGTGCTTGAACCCTGTCTGGTTTGGACCTGCTGCCACAGTCTCTGTGAGTTCATATGTACATTAGTAATACTGTGTCTGGAGGATACTATTTCCTTGGAGTCATCTACCACGGCTCTTACAATCTTCCTACTTTTCTAGTTAGGACCTTGAGCACTGAGGGGAGAGATCTAATGGGTTTTGGTGAAGACATCCCATTTAGAACTGAGTGTGCCTACATCTCTAATCTTCTGCACATTGTCCAATCATGGGTCTTTGTGTTAGTTACCATTTGCAAGAAGAAGCTTCTCTGGTGATGGCTGATAGAGGTATTGATCTATGAGTATACCAGTATGTCATTAGGGGTCATTTCATTGCTATGTTCATATTTGTAAACAACAGTATTTAGTTTTCCCCTAGGCCCATGGTCTATCCAGTTTTTAGGTCTTGGCTACTTTTACCATGTCAGGCATTGTTTTATCTCATGGAATGGGACTTAAATTTAATCAAAGAGTGGTTGGTGATGCCCACAATGTCTGCCATGCTTGCACCAATGTATCTCACAAGCAGGTCATTATTGTAGGTCGCAGGGTTTGTAGCTGGGTTGATAATTAGCATTTTCCTCTGGTTGTGTGTAGAATATCATCCAGCACCAAGAACTCTAGTCAGTAGAGAAGAAACTTCTATTTAGGCATCAGCTGAGCTTCTTTATGTTTGATGAAATGTGTAAATGTTATCTTCAGCAATAAAGCCTTGCCATCAATTTGTTGAAGACAACCAATACTCTTAGGAATAGCCTGAGATGTTTGGGGGGTTCCATGGTGGCCCACTGGCCAACAACTCTATTATATGTAACTAATTCCTGTCACTAGAGTTTTCATTTGGTGGTATAAAATGTCCAATTGGGGGCTTTGTCTCTCCTGTTATTTGGTTTGTCCCATTTACATTTCTTTCATAACATATTTAAATTTTTAAAAATTTGTGGATGGAGCAATAGCTGAGTTGGTATAGTACTTGTCCAGCATACATGAAAACTTGACTTCAGTCCTTAACAACACAGACACACACACACATACAAACACAATGTTTTATAAATCCAGTCTTTTATTATACAGCAATAAATAAGGGAAATTTGACTACCACTATCAAAAGCTGGATTTAGAATGGGGAGTTCTACTTAACAGTAAGTCAAAGAATAGGCATTCAAATATTTACATTCCCAGGAATTAAGTGTCATGTCTTTACATAATAGCTCTGTTCCTACTCATGATTTTAATAATTTGTGATGTCTTTTGGGTCTCTGTGAAGAAGCAATTAGGAGTAAGTGATTTCATCTGGCTATGGTTCATAGACTCAAGGTTCCAGAGTAAGTTTAAAACTGCCATGTTATCCAAATTCAGGACAAGCTACATCCATTATACTTAAATAAATAGCAACACATGGAGTTATGCAATAAGTATCTCTTCCATAGCCCAACTATAGTTTGGAACCACAACTGGACCAATTCCAATTTTATATCGAGTTAGAACCATAGAATGGTTTGGTGATGATTAGATTTGATATATCCTTCCAAGTCTGTGAACTTGAAAAAGGAACAACATGATAAGTTAATCTAGTCTAGAGATGAACCCATCACAGAAGAGATAGTAGGGGCAGGAAAGTTCCTCAAAGCAGACGGGAAGACAGAGAAAATGCTAATAATCTTATAATCTTCTTCTAAGACAACGGATACTACCAATTCTTTAGCCAAGGCATGTCCTCATGATGGGGGAAAGGCAAATCAAAGACATAATGAGGAAGTAAGATATGAGGGTATATTTTTTTTTGCTCACATGGTCCCCATCTTGGTGACTACCTGTTACATTGTCAGGGCCTATCTAATTTGGGTATATCAAACTATCACCTCAGATTTTTAAAAATACCTTAATGCTCTTTAATATGGATGCAATGCAATAATGAAAAAAAAAACCCTCAGCTTGCAAGTAGGTGGCCACAAGACCTCTGATTTTTAACACATAGCAATAGGCCTTCCTTTAAGCATAAATTCCACAGACTCCTTTGGAGAGTTCCCTTGTGATCAGAAGAAAAGCAAGAGGCTCATGAAGTACTCAAGGAGGGGATAGAGGAACTTGTGATCCTGGTAGAAGAAAACCAAAAGAACTACGATACCAGGCAGAGAAATCTTTCAGGCAGTTAGAAATCTTCACAATTCCTGTTCGGATCCTTGGAAAGGAGCCCCGGACCTTGTATGGCATAACACTGTGGCTGGTTCAGTTTCAGAGATGTTACTCTTTACCTCACCCCCCTAAGTGTGCTATTTCATTGGAGAGGGATGACTTCTTCCCACTAAATACCATCTGCCCAGAATGGATCATGTATCTGTGGATAGAACCCTATGATAATGTTAATAATGTACAAATACCAGTAGGTCTTTCCTACCATCTGCATAAACAAGCATATCCCTGCCCAGACACATAGCCAGGGAACATTCCTGGATAAGCCACTAATATATGTTTCTAAAAGGACCAAAAAGAGAAATTTCTCCATCCTTCCATAATGTAGCTTTAAAGTCCTCTGATATACAGCAGTTGGAATAGGAGATATCATTATTGTAACACACAACACCTATCAAAAGTCAGTGGCTTAGCTGGGTATGGTGGCACATATGTTTAATCTCAGTATTCGGGAGGCAGAAGCAGGAGGATCTCTATGAGTTCAAGGTCTAGCTAGTCTACAGAGTGAGATCCAGGAAAGCCACACAACAGACAAAGAAACCCTGTCTCAAAAAAAATCCAACCCACAACCCCCCTAAAACAAACAAACAAACAAACAAACAAACAAACAAAAATGTCAGTGGCTAGATAGCATTGAGCACAGTGCAGTGCTCCTGAATCTCCATAACATCCAGCGATAGATTCAGCGAGGATTCTTCAAAATTAAGGAAAACCAGTATTACTGCAGCATGACAGATTTCATTATATTCTGCAAGAACATATTAACATGTGCATACCCACCCATGGAGAATACTAGGAATAAAATCTTCTTGATTCTGACTAAGCAACAAATCAATCAAAAAGCTTAAACTAAAACTTGTCTGCATTATTTATCAGATGTCCGTGATTAATTTGTTTCCATGAAAAAATTTAAGTGTAATTTAATAAGGGTGCTTAAAAAGTGGAGATCTTTCCAGGTACATGCAATTACAGAGCCCAATGTTCATGAAAATTTCAATTTATTTTACTCATGAAAGCTAGCCCACTTTACCCTTCATTAGAAATAATCTTTGTTTGCATAATTGCAGCTTAAAGGTAATAAAACCTCCTCGCCAGCTTGCACTCACTTGCCAGCCTGTCTGTTGGAACCTACAACTTCAGGGTTCCAGCTCATACTTGAGACCAGCTGAAACAGCAAAATGAGGCTGACCTACTATATTCCTCCCATTCACAGCTGCCTACTGGACTGGAGCTTCCTTTGGAAGTTCGAGCCCAGTTGGGTCTCTGTCTTCTGAGGATCATGATTTTGACCCCACTGCTGAGATGCTGGTCCATGACTATGATGACAAAAGAACTCTAGAGGAAGAGGAATTAATGGATGATGGGAAAAACTTCAGTTCTGAGATTGAAGACTTAGAAAAGGAAGGCAATATGCCTCTAGAAGACCTATTGGCATTCTACGGCTATGAATCTACAATTCCAACGGTTGCAAATTCCAGTGCAAACAGCTCCCCAAGTGAACTTGCAGACGAACTACCAGATATGACTCTAGACAAAGAAGAAATAGCGAAAGACCTGTTGTTGGGCGATGATGAGGAAACTCAGTCTTCAGCAGATGATCTAACACCGTCTATGACTTCCCATGAAACTTCTGACTTCTTCCCTCGGCCTTTATGATCAAACACTACAGGTGACGGAGACAGGGAATCAGAGACTGAGGATGTTGAAACGGACAGTGATAACTCACCTGAAGATTTGAGAAAGGAAATAATGGTTGGTCTACAGTATCAGGCAGAAATTCCGCCTTATCTTGGCGAGTATAATGGTGGTGAGAGAGCTTATGAAAATGAAGACCAGTTACTGTGGCGTCCTGATGTGGTTTTGGAGAGCCAAGTCAAGGAGTACCTTATTGAGACCTCATTAAGAACTGGAAACGAAAAAAGTCCTAGACAGAATTTCTTCGGGCACACACACCAGGGATAATGAACAGGCATTATATGAACTTCTCAAGTGTAACCACAATATAAAGGAAGCAGTGGAAAGGTACTGCTGTAATGGAAAGGCATCTCAAGAAGGAATGGTGGCATGGACAGAAGAGGAGTGCCGAAGCTTTGAACATGCACTGATGCTTTATGGGAAAGATTTTCATCTCATTCAGAAAAATAAGGTGAGATATAGGACTGTGGCCGAGTGTGTGTGTGGAAGAAGTCGGAACGCTATGATTACTTTGCTCAACAGACAAAATTTGGAAAGAAACGCTATAACCATCACCCTGGCGTTACAGACTATATGGATCGTCTCGTAGATGAAACAGAGTCTCTGGGCCGTGCGGTCAGTTCTTCAGCCTTAACTTGAAGCCGACCTGAGCCCGTTCCTGATCAGCCGCTGAACGTTCTCAGCTCCTTCACTGCCAGTGACTTGACAGCTTTGACCAACAGGGTAGCATCTGTCTGCAACCCCACAGATGTGAATTGTCTGGATGATAGCTTTCCTCCACTGGGAAACATGCGCCGTGGACAAGTCAATCATGTGCCTGTTGTAACGAAAGAGTTACTCACCCTACCCAGCAGTGGTGAAAGTGATTGTTTTAATTTATTTGAGACTGGATTTTTTCACTCAGAGTTAAACCTCATGTGCAGCAAAGAATCGGAAAGACCAGCAAAGAGATTGAAAATGGGCATTGCTGTCCCTGAATCCTTTATGAATGAGGTTTCTGTAAATAACCTGGGTGTAGACTTTGAAAATCATACACATCACAT
Source organism: Grammomys surdaster (assembly GCF_004785775.1). Lineage (NCBI taxonomy): Eukaryota > Metazoa > Chordata > Mammalia > Rodentia > Muridae > Grammomys > Grammomys surdaster. Next base: position 5,111,836 of record NW_021604767.1, read on the forward strand.
CACCAGTGCCAAAATGGCTGTCTCTGTCGCTGACTTTGGCAGTTTGTCTGCCAATGAGACAAATGGATTCATCAATGCCCACACTCTGCATCAGCACGCGGCCCTCCATTCAGAGTGACGTGAATGCGAAGCCCAGAGACGATGGGTGTGCTGTACCAGTAAACTTGAGGGGAGCTATCAGGCTTGCATAGTCTTTCACTGGAAGTTTGAACCTTTTTCACTATGACATCAGTGATGTCAGTATGTATAGAACTATATCTTGATTTATCAAGAGTATTTTCATTTATCAATCCATAAATGTGGAAACGAACTATGATCAGCAGAGTTGGGAACTAAGATAGAACTCTGTGGTGCGGCTTTAAGTTCTGCTTCTCTTCCTCATCCCTTAATACCTCTTCCCACGTCCTCCTTCTTTTCTGTTCCCGTTGCCCTCAACCCAGATTGAAAACCTGTAGACAGAGGCCACCAGCTCAAACCAGCACAGATGTTCTGAACTGATGTGTGGCTTCTTTTCATGTCAACTCCTTTTGCCGTAATGGATGCAGTGGAATCACAATGTTTACAGGTACCAACCCCGAGCCCTGTTCAATGTAGCATTTTTTTGTTTGTTTTAATTTCTTTATTAATAAAAGCAGGGGTAGGTTTCTTTAAACTGCACAAACATGCAAGGATTTTTTAAAAACGGAAACTTCTCTCATGTTATTCAACTAGAGCACTTCAGTTTACAAAACAGCAAGACTGTCTGTCTGGAAGCCAGCACGAGGAACTGTGTGCAAATGATGAAGACACTTACTTGGATCCTGTTTCAAAATTCTAGATCAGGGCTACCTTAAACAGAATTGGTCATTTTACTGCCGGGAGACTTCTGTGTAAAAAAAACTTTTTTTTTTTGACTAAAAATTTGGCATTTGAAGATGTGGTATTCATATGGAGTTTTGTCCACCATTGTCAAGATTGTAATATTAAAAATCGTACTTGTCACCGGTAATTTAGTTTATTCCGAGGCAATTGGCTTGCAGAAGCACAGTCTACAAGGGTCAGGAAGCTGCCACAGTGTTTTACGTTTTGGGACACCTCTTAAGTTTGGAGCACTTGCAGTTCAAAGTGTTAATATGCTTAGACTTCTAGATGGTATGCGTAATGCAGAACCTTGAAGTATATTTAAGCTATTTGTTTAGCTTGAATAGTTGGAAAGAAAAGTGTGAATTTCTGTCTAAAATAGAATGGTACATTACCACTTTTAAGCTTTAAAAAGTGACAGATGTTCACATGCAAAAAAAAAAAAGTAATAGAACCAAATTCTTTTCAAATCTAGAAATTCACTGCAAACAACTAGTAGCAATTAAATAGATATAACTATAGGAAATGGATATTATAATTCAGAGCATGGTTTGTATTTAAACTAATAAAAAATCTATGCTTGGTCATAAGCCTAGTTAGACCCATTTTAGAAAAAACAGAGATGCTGTTTGCCAAGTAAGTCAAAGACAAATTAAACATAAGAGGACTATTTGACAGCTTCCAGTTTGTTTACTTTAATAAAAAGAAATGTTGGGCTGGTGAGATGGCTCAGCAGATAAGAGCACTGGCTGCTCTTCCAGAGGTTCTGAGTTCAACTCCCAAGAACCACATGGTGGCTCACAACCATCTGTAACGGGATCCGATGACCTCTTCCGGTTTGTCTGAAGAGATCAACAGTGTACTCACATAAATAAATAAATAAATAAATAAATAAATAAATAAATAAATAATTCAAAGAAGAAGGAGAAGGAAGGAAGGAAGGAAGGAAGGAAGGAAGGAAGGAAGGAAGAAATGTTATACTGCTAAAGTGGCCAAGAACCCAAAATTAGATAGTCAATGGGTCTACGGGAAATCTAATACTATTATTCTGTTAAAGGATCATAGCTATACTCATCCACCAAGGCCCTGTTCACCCATCATCAGAGAAGCATTTTTTTTTGCAGAAGAAAGTAATTACACAGAGATCCACAACTGAACAATGTACAGGGAATGAAAGAGTTTCGAACACTCAGTCCCAAATAGGATGTGTTCATCAAGTCTCTTCCCTCAAGGCTCAGGGGTCTATGTGGAAGAAGAGGCAGAAAGGTGATGATGATTTCAAGGGAACAGTGTCCCTCAGACACAATAGTACTAAAGTATATACAAACTCACAGAGACTGTAGCAATGTATGTAAGGTCTATACAAGGTCCCAGCACTGAGATGGGAAAGTGGCCATGGGGTCCCATCCCTAATCAAAAAGATATTTATAACTTATGCCCACCAGCAAAATAAAAATTAGCTTTCTCTAAAGGAGTGTCATTGGGTATATCAATCACACACCAGAGGAGGCCTTATGCCCAGGAATAGCTGGCCAACACAAATGAACTCGTGTGTGTGTGTGTGTGTGTGTACCTTTTGTTTCTTCTTGGTTTGGCCTTCCCACTCCTTGTATTATTGGTCTTTCGCTAGTTTCTTTTGATTTTTTTGTTTCTGTAATTTTTTTTAAACTTTCAATATTTTTGAGAAAGCAAAGTTGGGTGGATAGGATCTTGGAGGGATAGGGAAAGAGAAACGATCAAAATGTATTATTTTCATTGCTATTTCATAACTGTAATTTTCTACTGCTATGAATCGTAACATAAATATCTGCATTTTCTGCTGGTCTTGGCCACCCTTGTGAAAGGGTCATTTGGGACCCACAGGTTGAGAACCTCTGCACTAGAGGCTGTGTTTCTCAGAATAAGGAAGTAAAGTCAACAAAAGAAAAAGAAGGGAAAACCCATAAATGAGACAAGAGAAGGGAATTCCTAGAATAGCAGCAGAGGAAAGCCAGCCCAGCTATGCACCAGGTTCAGGAGCAACCTGACCAGCAACCAGAGATCAGAGATATTTGGGTGTGAGCATGTAATTACCACAGAAATGCTAGGATTAGTGAATAATCTAATAGTTTTTTATCTCAGGGCAGATTATATAGAGACACAATTCACAGGGCTCTTGTGTAGTTTGAGAAGATAGAGAAGTTCCAATATTAAATCAATGAAAACAGCCAAGTATGGTGGTGTGAGTGTGGTCACAATGCTCCACCCCAGTTAGCAGAAAATAAAATTTCTTTTTATTGAAAATTTTATTTTTGCATATACTATATTGTGATCATGGTTTTCACTCCTCCAACTCCTCCCAGATCCTACCAACCCAACTCCATTCTCCTTAATTTTGTTCTTAGTTTCTTTTTGTAGACTTGGCTGTCCTGGAACTCACTCTGGAGACCAGGCTGGCCTCAAACTCAGAGATTTGCCTGTCTCTGCCTCTCTGCCTCTCTGCCTCTCTGCCTCTCTGCCTCTCTGC